>NC_073696.1:19317371-19673029 GCF_029784165.1 Wyeomyia smithii | reverse complement strand
TATTGAATCAATGAAAAAGTTGTAATTTACTTCGATTGTGAAATAAATTGAATTGTATTGTTGATTGAATGTGTGTGCTAATTATTTTGAAAATGTTCAAATTTTTGTGATTGTCTTATATGACGCGAGGCACTTTGATGAATACAATTGTAAAATTAAAATAACAGGATGGAAACGGTCACAGATTCTCACCAATTGTAAATTCAAATGTGGTTAAAATTCGGTTAGGGTGGTTACGGGAGAAATACCGCACGTTGATATGCGAACAGTTTTTCAGGTTGTATGATTCATTAGTGCACTGTCGATCAGAAATAAAAATCAGAAGGCTTGAGTCATGGCTGAAAATGCTAAAATGCTTATGGTAAAATTATTTTACGTTGTTAGGGCATCGAGTCAAATAAAAAATCGTTAAATGTGATGATTTCTCCGTTTTTTTTTTTTTGAAAATGATACAAAAAGTGAGGTCTTCTTTAACCTCAAACTAGACACAAGAATTATATTTATACGTTTTTTTATCTACATTATTTATTCAAACAATTATGACAACAAAACAAATTTCTGATTCGTTGAGAAGAAAATTCTCAACTCTCATTCGTTTTCCGCAAGATATCTTCTCTTGAAAATTGTGTCATAAAATTGCAAAAACAAACATAACTCCTCCAACTAAAGAGCTAATGATACACAGATCTCCCAGTTGGTCTCGAGGTACGATGCTTGCCTAGCAAGCCAGTCTTCTTATGTTCGATTCTCGGCTCGGGAGAGACTGTTAGTGTCAGTAGGATCGTAGCGCTAGCCCCGCAATTGTCCTGTACACTAAACAGTTGGCTGCGAAGTCTTTGTAGAACAAACAAAAGGTCAAATTCCGAATCGAAATGTAGCACCCATGGCTTGGCTTGCTTTGATACACTTTCTTATAAAAAAATGTGACAATTATTCCAAGTTTGAAGTTTGTAGAACACTTGAACAATGGCAAAATTAAGGTAAGAGCGTTATCACGCATGAACAAATTTCAAGGGGTGCTTTACTTTTATACCCTATAATTTCGTCAGGTTAAGAGATAGAATTCTCCAATCCTCTACAAACTTGCTCGAAATAGCTTGTTCTACAATGTGTCGGAATAAAGTTACCAAGGGCCATCCACATACCACGTGGACAGATTTTTAACGATTTTGACCCCCCCCCCTACCCTTCCGTGGACGACTGCCCATAGCAAAGCAAAGCCTTGGTGCTACATTCCGATTCGGAACTTGACCTTCTGTTTACTATACACAGACTTCGCAGCCAACTGTTGAGTGTACAGGACAATTGCGGGGCTAGCGCTACGATCCTACTGACACTAACAGTCTCTCCTGAGCCGAGACTCGAACCTACGACAACTGGCTTGTTAGGCCACCATCGTACCTCGAGACCAGCTGGGAGACGACTGCCCATATAAATTATAAAAAAATTGTATGGACCGTGGAAATTAGCCAACCTCCCCCCCCCCTCCACTCCACAAAAGCTGTCCACGTGGTATGTGGATGGCCCCCAAGTTCATCAAAAATAAAAAAAAGTTAATTTTTGTATTTTGGTGTACACCCCCCCTTAAACAAAAAAATTTACCATCCAAATAAACACTCATAAAACTGAGAAACTTTCTAGAAGACATCGGAACGCTAAAACATGCGTTTCGTCACAAATACCAATATCCTACTATTGTTGATTTCGTTCCACTGTACGCCAGGAATGGGTTAAACATGTTGATGTTGATGTGTGTAAAATGATGACTTTTGCACGGTTTTAAAGAGAAAATTTTTATATGAAACCTAAATACAACCAACCACGTAAAAAAAAAATGACCCCTCTGTAATTTTTAACCATATACGAACAATTGGACTCAATGATTTTTTATTTTATAGCATATATATATATATATATATATATATATATATATATATATATATATATATATATATATATATATATATATATATATATATATTTGTATATATATTATATATATATATATATATATATATATATACATATATATATATATATATATATATATATATATATATATATATATATATATATATATATATATATATATATATATATATACATATATATATATATATATATATATATATATATATATATATATATATATATATATATATATATATATATATATATGTATATATATATACATACATAATATATATATATATATATATATATATATATATATATATATATATAAATGCAGTCCGGTCTGTCTGTCTGTCTGTCTGATCCATATAGGCTCGGAAACTACCGAACCGATTGACGTGAAAATTTGTATGTTGGGGTTTTAGGGACCGAGAAAAGATGATGATGCGTTTGAGACCCCCTCCCTCATCGGAAGGAGGGGTCCTATACAAACGAAATGCAAATTTCTGCACATCTCAAAAACTAACCAAGCAAATGGAACCAAAATTGTCACGTGGATGTTTTTAGAAGTAACAAATATGTCCATATTGGTTCGATACCCCTCCCTCTTCTTGAAGGGAGCGGTTCCATACAAATGAAACACAAATTTCGCACAACTCGAGAACCAATCAAGCAAATATAACCAAATTTGGCAAGTGAATGTTTCTAGATGTAACAAACATGTCCATAATGTTTCGACACCCTTACTTCTTCTGGTATACCTCCAAATACCATTTCGAAATCTAAGATGGCGACTTCCGGTTTCTGAAAAACAGCGGCAAATGATCAAATACCACCCAAGATGGGTATTTCCGGAATTGTTATGATGCACTGAAGCCACAAATCGACCTCAGACAACATTTCGAATTGTAAGATGGCGACTTCCGGTGTCTGTAAAACAACCGAAAATGACAAAATACCACCCAATATGAGTGTTTCTTTAACCAGAATGACGCTCAGGGGTCAGAAATTGTCTCCAAATGCCATTTAGAATTCCAAGATGGCGACTTAGTGTTTCTAAAAATAGCCTGAAGTGACCAATTACCACCCAATATGTGTATCACGGGAATCAGAATGATGCAAGGGGCTAAAATTCGACCTCAGACACCAGTTTTAATTGTAAAATGGCATCTTCTGGGAAACAGCCGAAAATACATATATATACATATGGATATTTCCGTAATCGAAATGATGCATAGAAGCCAAGCATTGACCCTGGACACCATTTTGAATTCGTAGATGACCACTTTTAGTTTCTTAAGACCAACAAAAATAACTGAAGTGCATTTAATATATTTCCGGAATAGAGGTGATGTACAAAAGCCAAAAGTCGAGGATGTTGTCATTCCGATAAAACCAATCATTTCAAATGATATAAACAAATCGCAAGGAATCAATGAATTTGAAATGTTTAAAACTATTAAATTGAACACTAAAATAGGCGAGACGAAGTTTGCCGGGTCAGCTAGTATATATATAAATGTCGTGTGAATTTACTTTGAATTCATACCAACCGTATGTAATCTTAAGCAGTTGAAAGTATTTATTACCAGTTGTAGCCAAAAAGATTATAAAAATTCTCAACAACTCAGTTTTACAAACGTCGTGTTGTTTTTGATCAAAATTAGAATGGAAGGAGCGTCAAATTTTGAATTTAACTTTCCATAAACTGGCACCAGCTCAAAGCATATCCATCACATCAATACAAACTGTAACAAATTTCTTTATGGCCATTAGTCTATTAATATTTTTAGTACGAACAAATCCTGCCCAGCGCCACATTATTTTCTAAGTAATGGAAGCAATTAGCCCAGATGAGAGCTAATCCGTACGCAATTGGACATCCGGTGTTATTGCCATCATAAAACTGCCCCTATTTTTCTTTAATGATCACGATATGCTCCGATTCGGGCGCAGCCCCAAGTAAGGCGCGGAAAAATCGTAAAGTATAATATCCGGTTTGCGTTTTCGAAAACTTCTTCGCGCGCGATTGCAAACCGGGCGGCCGGCCGGCAGTAACTGCCTCATTGTGGCGATTCGGGCTCCATAAAATTGAAGGCTTCAATCATAAACATTTGCTAATGCGGGAGTTTTTATGACTATGAATTCTCCCGCAAACCCCGGCCAAATCCCAACCGATAAGGCATGCAAACTTCCGGGATTTCCCGGTAGGCGTTTGGCAAGGAGCGTCAGATTTATGGCTTAACATGTTGCCTACATAATTGATGAGCCCTCCCGCCGGGGGGTGTTTGCTAAAATTCAAAGAAATTAGGTCATCCCAAGTTTAGTCTGGTCGGTAGAAAATCAATTAACTTCTACGGGTCATGGTTTGACCCCGGAACACCTCGTCAATAATTAGCATATAATTTAATAACGTCTTCCTGTGTGCTCGGCTCGAACGATGACTGACGAAGGGAAGCCAAAGTCAATAAAAATGAATACTAACCCTTTCGGTCGATTGAATTACGGTGACGAAGGATGAGGGGTGATGGTTTTGTGTTTGGTTAAGGGTGTGGGGAAGTGTCTTTTGTGAGTCTTTCGTAAAACTTTTCGGACTGCATCGGATGGAAGGTAGGGCTTGTAACCTGATTCTGTTTGGTGGTCGGAGCAAACAGTATAGGACAAATGACAGGTGTTTGTACATGCCAGTTTGGTGAAATTTACATGTTGTCATTACCTGTTCAAGCGAACAAATTCTAACCGTTGCGTTGAGTAGAGTAATCTGATTGAATCTGATCTAGTGTATCCCTCCATCATTGACAAATTGTAACTGATTCTATCAGCACTGCAGCATTCAATTCAACATAAACCCACGAATATAATTTGAATATCATTTCCATCCCATCCGTTCGGCAGTCTGTTGATTGAGCTCCCCTGCTTCGATTACCATAAACTGCCTGCTGGAAGCGGAATCCTCTTTTCTATCCCCAATTCCGCTCATACAAAAACCATGTCGCAGCTCTACTGACTGACAGTGGCAGTAAGGTTTGCTAATATCAATCCATAATCTCCCCTCCGAAGCCAACCGACCAACGACGCACCACTTTCCCGGAAGCTCGGCTCAAGCGTGACCAATGATCGTTAAATTGATAATTGATTTGATTGTTTCCACTTTACCGGTTGTTCATCCCCCCCAAGCCAAGAAACCGATTTCTCGCAAGTGGCAATTTTGGAGCTGCCGCCGATTGCGTTTCCGGTCCTTACCAAATGAAAGGGGGGAAAGGAAGGATGCGTTCGTTGCAATGATGTCGTAACTTCGCATAGATTACTATCGAAATCTTCCATCCGCCCCTCTTTTAGGGGGGGAACTCGAGCAGTGGCACGTTCCTGTCTTCATCAGTGCAGGCTGTAATCGTAAACAGTTAATCGTTATGACCGATTAAATACATGTTCTGGTTCGAACTTGACCGAATCGGAACAGGTGGACAGGGCATCACTTTTCGATTAGCGTTAAATTACACGGACAAGCAGAGCCATAAATGAGCGCTATTCAACCGGAAGAGGCGAAAAAGTTTGAGGATAAATTGGCTAGTTAAACAGGAAATTGAATAAAAGTTTATAAATTGCTAATCGCTCTACTTAAAAAATTGGAATTGGTACTAAAGCACGGAACAGCAATTTAGCGGTGATTTACATTCATTACTAGTCTTTTTTTTAACAATTTGACAATAATCACAAAACTTCAGCTAAAAATATTCATTTGCGTCACGAATTCATTTAAAAAATATTCTGCACATTCAGATGAACCTGTTTCGATGAATTTCACGTTAAAACAAGCACATGCGTGTTTGCAAAATTGTTAACTTCCTTACAATGTTCATGCAACATGAATGCTGCGACATTTTTTCTTGGAAGATTAGAATCCGTATTATTCAGCAAAAAGGAAGGGACGACAGTGCTTCCTTAGCGGTGTGGGGATTATCGGTGGTGTGAATCGAGCATATGCAGCGACCATAAAATAGGATCTACGATGTAATCTGCACCCAGACGCAAGGCGGTTGATGATTGTGGAGAGGGTGGGTGGTTAGCTACTGCATCGTTAACGAAAGACTGTGTGAGCTGGATATGATCTGATCAGAGCAGTTCTTTCAATGTCACCGGAATCATTAGAATTAAATGTTAGGATCCTTTTTTTCTAATTTTCTTGAAAAAAGTGTTTCCTAGCACCCCTTTATTTATTCTGTGTATGAATTCAGACAAACATGATTCAGTAAAAACTTTTCAGAAGAGTAGTATTTCTTATTGAAGAATACTTAAAAAAAGGTTTGCTAATATTAAACTCGATCTTTAAAATAGATTAAAGTAATGCAATTCAAATCGAAATATGAAAAAAATACTTGAAATGATGAAATAATAAAAACGAGAAGAACAACCTGAAAAAATAACAATTTAAAATAAATGAAAATAACTGCATGTAAAACAACAGATTCTTTTAAAAAAAATCGAGACAAAGATAAAATTTGAAAAAGAGGCAACAAAAATCATAATAGAGTAAAATGTCAGACTAAAAAAACAGAAACGGAAAATATTCTCTAACAAATGAAGAAAAAATAAAGTATAAATAAGAATAAAATAAAGCTTAAAGATAGTTCAACAAACAAACCCATGATTAGAGTAAAAACATAAAAAAAGTATTCATTGGAAAATGGCAAACGAGAAAGGAAATTGAAATGACAAACATTAACAGAAAACTAAAATATGAAAGAAAATTTGGAAAAGCTGAACGAAAACCGCGAAATAATCAAGGAACAGAAAAGAAGAAAACACGACAACAAAAAACAGCGGGTAGCATAAAAACATTAAAGAAGCAGAAGAATGGAAATATGAAACCGAAATGAAAATAAACTTATAAGAGTAAGAAAACTGGAAAACAAACAGGAAAATTGAAAATAAAAAGTAGAAACTGGAGACAGATGACTGGAGAATAAAAATTATACACAGAAAATGTTAAAACAGAAAACGCCACAAAATACACAGAATCGAAAAGAAGTTGAAGAGCGAAAACAGAGGAACAACATATAGAACGATCCAGAGAAAGCACAAAAAAGCGAAAAAATCGGCGTAAAACGAGAGACAACTGCTAAAATACAGCTGCGAAAAAAACAGACAAACAAAAAAGCCATAAATGCAAAAAAAAGATAAAACAAATGAACGAAAATAACTGGAGAATAGCAAACCAGCTAACAACAGAACAAAAAAAAAAACACCAAAACTGTAAAAAGACAACTTTTTATATCAACGATAACGGTGGATTGGAAAGTAGTAAAACAGAACAACAGATTACCAAAATCAATAGAAGCAATGAGAAACAATCAGTGAAAAGAAAAAATGTTTTTTTGAACTAAATTTCCATTTTTAACAACGGCTAACACGCAAGTTCATTGAGCAGACAGTATGTGAAGTAAAGAGAGCAAAAATAAGCGAACTGGAAATATGATACAGATTTGGAAAAATATACCGCATCCCGACGAAAAAAAAATTAGCCACGACGCAGACAAGCACGACGCAGACTGACTTTGGTCTCAAAAACAAAACAAAACAGCAGAATAAAAAAAACATCATTAAAATAATTAAATCAAATAATAGAATAAAAAATTACTACAGAAAAAAAAAAAACAATAAAATATCATGACAAGATATGAAGAGAAGTATTAAAGATTAGAGATAGAAATAAAAGCGTTACTGAGAAACAACTCAAATCCAACAGAAAGGAGAAAAAAGAGAGACATGATACTGTACACACAGAGAAATAAAAAAGTATAAAAACCTTACAACAAAAAAAAACACAAAACAGATGGACGAAAAAAGAACAAAAAGCTAACAAAAATCAAAAAAAAAATTATAAGAGCAGTAATAAATGAATGAGCTGAAAGGAGAAGTAGCAAAGAAAAAAAAACACAAAAACTGAAAAACTCTTCTGTTAGAATAATAAGAAATCAGAAAATCAAAGGATCAAAGGAAGAACAATTTTAAATAAAAAATTAAAGACACAGAATATAAAAAACGAAACGCAAAAAACGAGTATAAAAAGAATAACTAAAACCGAAAAATGCTTAAAACGACTGAACAAAGAACACAGAGAGAAAAAATATAATAAGATAACTAAAAATGAAAACTACCTATACTAACTACATAACAGACATAAAATAACAAAGAAGTGAGAAAAAAATCTTAAATAGAACAACAGAAAAACAGATGAATTTTTATATGGTGAGTAGAACAAGCCAAAAAAATGCAAAACTGAACAACGACTAAACTCAAACAGTAAAGTGAAGCATAAAAAATATTAAACTGTACACGAATAACACGGGTAACTAGCGCAGAAAATTAGTAACGAAAAAAACTGAAGAACAGACAAAAAAAGGAAATTGTAACAAGCAGCCGATAAAAACGGAGGAATGCAGGAATGAAAAACTACCAAAAAATATTATAAATACCTGTAGAATAAAAGATAGACATATAATTTAAAATACAAATAGCATTAAAACAAAAGAAATAAACGTTTGTTTATTTCTTTTAATTTTTTTGTGTGTTTCCAATAAAAATTAATAACAAAATGAGGAGATAAAAAATAAAAAAAAAATAAAATACCGAAAATTCATATCACAAAAATTAACAACAGAAATAAAAGAGACTTAGTGGTAAAGCAAAAAAATAAGAACTAGAAAAATAAATAGGTAAAATAGGTAAAAAACAACTTCAAATAAGAAGATAGAAAAATGCAATAACAAACAACAACCAAAAAATAAACAAAGAATATGAATAATCCGGAAATGGCAATGGATATGACAATAACAAAGAAGAAAAAAAACGTGAAAAACGAAAATCTGAGACAAAAGTGGAAGAATAATTAAAAAATAGGAATAGAAACACATCAAAATTAACTGAGAGAAGATAATGGATAATAGGATAATGGAAAAAAACAAATACGTGGAAAAATTGAACAGTAGCAATACCGAAAATAATAAAAATACAAGACAAACGAATAAAAAAAGGGTTAAAAAAAGAACAAGAAACCAGGGTGCACCAACAAGGAAAAACAGGAACGAAAAATAAAAATGCAGAATAGCAACAAACCAACCAACATCATGAAATCTGAAAAACAATGAAGGTAAATTTAAACAGATAGACACAAAAAACTAGACGTGTAAAACAGAAGAATGAAAGGAAAAACATCAGGATAGAACAGTATTAAAATTTCATTTTTTTGGTCATAATTGACTTACATTTTAAGTTTTAGTAAAGCGAACGATGTATGTAGTTTCGCGGGAATGCGAAGATGAACGGGAATAAAAGGTGTGACTAGACTTAGAAAAAAATTCCCTCGTCCAGAACAAAAACATCCAAAACCAGGAACAGAGGAAAAATAAGCACATAAAAAAAAAAGATATAACAAAACAATCCACGCAAGGAAATAAAACAAAAAAAACATGGGAAGACAGAAAACCAAAAAATCGATTGAAAAATAGTCTTAGAAACAAAAAACAACAAAGAATTAAAATAACTATAACTAAAAACCACACAATAGATGAAATAGAACAAAAATGAAGATAAATAAGAAAAAAGACACAGGATACAAAAAGCAGGACGAAAAACGTGTTCTTTCACTTTGATTACAGATTTTTAATTTTGTTTGTTTTTTTCTTCATTTTGAATATTTATTTTCTTTGTCAATCGTTGTTCTCGCTTTTTCTTGCTTTTTGCTGTATTGCTAAAACTCTGCTAATTCTGCTGCTAAGGAAAGAGATAGTAAAAATTCACAAAAAAACAAAATTGATAGACGTAACGAAAAATAAGAAGACTAAATGATCAGTGATTGGCAGTAGAATAAAAAACAACTCAAAAAAACGGAACACACATAAAAATAAAATTAGATAAGATAAATAATAGAACACAAGAAAAACAATAGAGTAGAAGCTAGGAAAGGAAGAACAGAGCTGAATAACAACTAAAATCTAACAGAAAAACGAAACATGGAAAATTTGAATCAATGCACAAAACATGGTAAAATAGCATAGTAATGACAAAACTGAATACAAGTATCAATGCAAGAAAATAGTAACAAACAACAGATAAAAACATAAAAAAAGAAATAAAACATAGTAAGGAGGGGAAAGGGAACGAGACAAACTTCTAAAATAAAACTTATACAAATATTCACAATACATAAACAAAGTATGAAAATTAAATTCTAGGTCGGTTTTTTATTCTTCAATGTTAACTATGCAATGTTAAATAAAAACTTAAAGCAAAAAACAGTTTAATAACATATCAAAAACTTAAATAATAGAAAAAAAATAGAAATAAAATTGGCTTTGTGATAAAACAAGAAAAATCGAGATCATCAAGAAGAAAACGGGAAATAAGTAGAGGAAAGAATAGAAAAAATACTATAACAGATGATAACCAAACACATAATAAAACAAAAATGTATTCAAAAAATGACAACAACAGAAATAAAAGAAGAAGAGAAGAGGAAAAAACATTTGAACAGAAAATCATCAAGATTCAATAAAATAGAATATATGGAAAAATAAGACAGAAGAAAGAGAAAGTAACAACAGAAAAACGGCAAAAAAGTTAGACAAATGATTGAAGAACAGGGTGAAATCAAATACAACAGCAAGAAACTGGCTTGAAAATATCAAGAAAATACAGTATTAGAGGAATTGAAAAATATATAGGGGGGCAACAAACCAAACAAAAAAATCAAAGGAGAAATTTGTTTAACAAAACAAAGAGAAACACGCATATAGAACCATGGAACAGGAAAAGAAAGATAAAACATCGGTATTGAAAAATAATAAAAATCAAACAAACAGAAAGCAGGCTGGAACAGAGGATAATAGAAAAATAAAAAAAAGATATAAGAAAACAATCAAAGTTAGGAAAAAGAAATATTAAAACATAAACTAATTTCAAATCACCCGTGAAATATAATAACTATGGCGAATAACTATGCAAGCAATAATTGAGCGGAAAACGAACCAACAAAAATACCAGTGAAGACAAGGATAAAAAACAAAAACCAGTGAGCGGAAGTTAAAAAACGAGCGCAAGTATTGCAAAAATTCAAGTTAACGGAAAAATAAAGAGCTAGAAAATAAATCCATTCAGCTATTACAAGAAAGAACCTTTTGTAAATTATATATTGTACAAATGCTACACGATATCTGAATGAAACATAGTTATTACTTTAAAAGTGGAAATAATATATACTTAGAAATACTAGAAACCAAGTCATACACAGAAACACAAAACTTGAACATACCCAAATAAGAGGTTTATTCAAAATGGTATATAAAAAAAAAACAACAGAGAAACAGGGGCATAACACAATAGAGTAAAAAACTCAAACAAAGCAAAAGAGCAAAATATGAAAAAAAAATGGGAACATTATAAGAAAAAGAAACATCGAAAAACAATATGAAATAAAACAGGAAAACAAAACCTTGAAATAAAAAAACATGTTAACTAGAAGAGCAGAGCAAGAGAAAAATATATAAATTAACTTAAATGGAAATATTACGAAAACTTAAGTACAGAAATAGGGGCCATTCACATACCACGTGGACAGCTTTGGAGGGGGGGGGGGTTTGGCTAATGTCCACGGTCCATACAATTTTTTTAGAATTTATATGGACAGTTGTCCACGGGGGGAGGGGGTGGTCAAAATCGTTAAAAATCTGTCCACGTGGTATGTGAATGGCCCCATACCTCGATATAAGGCAACTTTTTTTATATTTGTCACGTTATATCGAGTTACTTTATGTCGAAGCAAACGATAAATTTTTTATTATTAAGGCAAGACTCTTAATGGTTGAGTAATCAAAGATGCGCGAAAACCCATCACCCATCATCATTTCCCATCACCTATCAGTAGTTTTGAACATTTCTTATGCCTATTTGGTAGAATTTGGCTTTGGTTCCATCGGTTTTAAAACTTACTACAAACATTCTTTGAAGCAACTTATACCCCAAAAACAATTGCTGTATCATGCATTCATTGCATCTAAAAAAACACGTTATATTGAGGTTAAAGTTACGTAACATCGAATAACGTTATATCGAGGTTGCCTTATATCGAGATACGACTGTATAATGACAAAAAAGGAAAAAATACTGGAAAACAAATAAAACACGAAAAATGGAGAGTTAGAAGAGTTGTCTGAAAAGAGGAAAAAACAAAATAAACAAGAGAAAAAAAAATCAAAACAAAACATAACGTATATTATTAAACAAAAGAATAAATAAACGAATAAATAGAAATGAAAAAAAAACAAAAAATCAAAACCCGAGTGGGAACAGAAAAAGAAAGAAAAGTATATAAATGGACCAGATTGAAAAAAATTAAACTAGATATTGACACTTTGTATTGACACGGCGAAGTCAAATAAATGTTGTGTGAACAAAAAAAGAAACATAAAATTTCAAAATACATAAAAACGGACAAATAGAAAGCAGGTCAGACTTGTGAAACAGAAAAGCATAAGTATAGAAAAAACAAAGAAAAGTGAGAAAGAAAGTGAGGAAAACATGATGAAAATATTTCAGAAAAAAGTTAACCACAGCTAAATTTATTGTGTCATAATTGGAAAAGCAAAACGAAACGAAAAATAGAATAACAGAAAACAGTAAAACGGCAAACAGGAACGAAACAATCTTGAAATAAAACAATGGAAAAAAGAAACACAAATATAACAGCAGAGAGGATGTGGATCACATGATAAACTTGGAATCGCAAAAGTGGTAGAAAACGTATTTGATATCGATAGTCTAGAGGTGGATAAGCTGTGAAATATTAAGCATCGTTGTTAAATTAGTTAATGATTTCATTGATTTAAAACAACGTCATGTTGGTTTTATATGAATCTAATAACAATGCTTAGAGCAAAAAGTGTCAACAGCAGAAACAAATATATGCTAGGAGTTTACACAGCTGAGCTGCAATTCACTCCTCGCGGCAAATTTTCGCACTACAAAAAACTGAACAGTTATGGATGTTGTCTCGGCTAGCCTTGTGGTAACTCATTTTCTCTCCTCAGAGTTGAAACGGCGAATTGCTGGCTTCCATAAGGTAGCAAATGCTGTGAGAGTATATATCTGACAGCAACATTTCAACGTTTTCAGTTCAATTAAGAATCTAGCTTCTAGGCGACAAATTTACGGTGATTGTTATTGTTTTAACTCCAGTTGAATTTGGATGGTATTTATCAAGACTGAACTTCCCAATTTCGGAAGATATTTAGCATGGTATGAAGTATTACAAACTCTCGAGAAAAATTATTTTACATTGATGCATGCATCAATAATGCAGTTCTCTCGTAAGCGATCAGCTTTGATTTGTTGATAGATTCAGATTGAAACAAAACACATATCTCGAAAAAGAACGAATCGAAAACCTATTCGTTGTACGTTGGGACTGCTAGAGGCTGGAGGGCCTTAATGGTACATTTCCGATTCACATTACCCCACTCGACCATCGAAATTTATTTCAGAAGAAACGAAACGGTAAAAACAATAGACTAAATGTTGGTCGTTCCAGAGCAGTTTCACCAAATCTCCACCGGTGCTGGAATCGGACCAATGCTCTAGCTAGCTAACCGGTGATACGAAGGTAGCCGAAAAATGTACTATCGCATGCTCATTCCAGTTGGTACCTTTATATGGAAAGTGAGCTGGGAAAATCCGACTAAAGAAAAGCGTTGTTCCTTCCCGTTCGTCCTTCCTCTTCTGCCAAACCGAGTCAAATCGAGCGCTAAATTCCATCTGTTCGTGTAGGTTTGCTACTTCCTTCGACAGCGACACTAACCGAAACCGCCACCTGCACCGTCTGTGTGATGATCATATTTTCTTTTGCTCTTTTTTTATTTTTCGAGGGATGGGGAGAGTAACATTTAATCCTCCCGTGTACGGTTTAATCTTTCGTGTTTTGCTTTACTGACTGTTCTTTTCGGAGTTTTCCTTTTTCTTCGGTGCAGATTTGGGTTTTTGAACAAAAAAAGAGGGAAGCACGCAGTCCGTTGGGGCTGTAAGGATAACTGTAAGAGTTACAATAAAATGTGTAAATTTATTACACACCTTGTTGTAATTGAACGAGTGAAAAAAAAAACTCACATAAGATTTTCCACCCAAGCGGTTGGGTAATTAGAATGGAAATGACCGTTCTAGCACTTATTGATGTGAATTTTAATTGTAATAATAACCGTTCATTGAAACTCCACAGCATTGTTTGCCGGGTATTCGAAAATTAATTTTGGAACATTAAATTATGAGAAACAACAGTAATTACTTTAAACAATTTGTGAATTCCAGAAAAAAAATGATAACTCATTCAGCAGAGTTGGAGGGAGTGCTAAATGAGTAACGTAAAAATATTGGGACGGTCAGCCGTCGTTCCCCTCATTTTCATCTATATGTGAAATTGTGACTGTGAAAAATTCCACCCTCCACTTCAAATATGCGAAGTGTGTGGTTTCGCATGTACGATGATGATAGATGATGGGTTTTCACGGCTGTTCGAGTTCGTAAATTGATTGTGTGAGAGAGAGCGCCCATGGGTCAGCATGGCGCGGAAATGAAATGAACGACTGGCCGCGACCAGGTTCCGAGATTAGATCCCAGTCCGACGGTAAATATGAAATCGGCTCCGTTTTTGTGACGAGAAAAGGGGAGAGATCCGTATTAATTTTGCTAAAATAGAGGGGATACGTTTGCATTAAATGGTTTGTGTTGGTTTCCGTAAAGCTGTGCTGAAGGCTTAAAAATATTATTACCCATTGAATTGAGAATCTTGTGTAAATGGGATGCGTTTTTGTTTGTTGTAACAATATTCTCAAACTAATTTACAGTTTGACTAAAAGAATTGGCTTGGCTATGACTTTTGTCAAAAATCAGTAGTTCTTATGCCTCAACAGTATTTTTAATTTTCTGAAATGACCAATATTTTAGTGACCTTCACCATCAAACCGACCATGCTCTTACTGATACACTTTTGGAGTCAATATTAATTGATGAGGTCAAATAACCCAGCAAACTCTTCAAATTACGTAATTTTTCGTCTCTACTCGGTATCAGACTCATCTACCGGAACAAATAATCGCGTATAAAAGAAGCTGATGTACGGTTAAAAAGTATCATTCGTTTGCAATCAATCAATCGGTCAAGAGTACAGCACAATAAAAACTTTTAATTCCAACATGAAGGTAACAAAATGCATCACTGAACCAATAAATACATTACCCAATTGTTATTTAATTAAACTCTGTTTAGGTGTTCATTGTGGTGTCCATGGCTTTGGTCATCGCTTCCTGTGCAGCAGTCGACGATTCCGCTAGTAAGAAGGAGAAACGCGGCCTCTGGGAGTTGAGTGATGATCAAAGCAACTTCGAATATGATGACCACCATCACCACTATGACGATGATCATCACATTCATCACGAACTGAAGCACATTTCCACAACCATCACCAAGAAGGTCCCAGTTCCATACCCAGTTGAAGTTGAGAAGCACGTCCCGGTTCCAGTGAAGGTCCCCTATCCAGTTCACGTCGAGAAGAAGGTCCCTGTCTACGTCGAAAAGAACGTTCCAGTTTACATTGAGAAGAAGGTTCCGGTTCATGTTGATCGTCCAGTGCCATACCCAGTGGAAGTGAAGGTTCCAGTTGTCCAGAAGGAATACGTTGAAGTGCCAAAACCTTACGCAGTTCCTGTTGAGAAACCAGTTCCAGTGTACGTAAAGAAGCCAGTGTATGTGGAGAAACCAGTCCCAGTGACGGTGCACATCAAGGAGCACAAGAAACACTGGGGTCTGTTTTGAAGTCAAATGTTTTCATTAGTTGAAATTAGAATCTGTAAATAAATTAGAAATGCAAAAAAATATTATTTTTTACATAGAACTACGCAGTAGAGAAATCCTTATATTACGCGTCCCTCAAAATATCTTCTCTTCTAAATTTCAGTTGCTTCTGTCGTATACCACGATATTATTTGAACATTACGAGCAATATCATTCAAATTCCATCAAATTCCATGTGAATTTTGTAAAAAGACAAAAGTTGAAGAGAGAGAATAACTTTTAGTTCAACTCATAATGCTTCAAATGCTTTAAAACGTTGAATGAGTTAAAAGAATATATTTTTAAGTTAAGTTTAAAATATTGATAACGCATCAAAATTAGCTTGGAATCGATGAAACCCGCTACTCAACGAAAAGATGGCATAAAATTAAAATTCATAAATTACCCTTGAAATTTATTGAAAAATTCAAGACTAGCTTGAAACGGTCTCACTGGTAACATGGGGTCTTAAAAAAAGGATATTTTTGTGAAAACATGAGAAAACCGCTTTGGTTAGTTCATATTGATGGACCAAAGAGAGTGATCCCGAGCTAGTCCTGAAATAATAATAATAATATCTCTGAAGGTCGGATAAATCCAAATAAAACACTCACTTAAATTTTAGTTGATAATACCGGAATCCGTTTCCAAAAGTGAAAGCAGGCGAAAAAAGAATTATTGGAGGCTGAAAAATAAAACAATGAAAAACAATAACAATGAAAAAGATGAATAAATATAATTGTACATACAATGCATATTTAAAAAGAAAATTTGTAGCATTGCAAAAGTTCTCAGCAGTAGCTGAAAACTAAAGGGATGTGATGGTATAACAAAGGCAGGTATAATTCTGGTTTGTAATATCAGAGCTGCCGAAAAGAGGTTTCACCGCCGTGAGAAACGTGAGTACGATCGCGTCCTCGCAGAGGCGGAGATTTGCTTCACCAGTAACTGTCGTGGCATAGGCATAGGCATGCCAATGCGGTTTTCGAGCCAGACGATCTACAACGTATCAAATGTTTACCTTGAGACAGAGCCCCGACAAGTTTCGAGAACACAACTCGCAGCAGACACATCATCTGTTTATTGGCTTTAAGGCGGCGTACGATACAGTGAAACGCAACGAGCTGTGGCAAATTACGCTAGAACATGATTTTCCAACAAAACTAATTAAACTGTTACGTGCGACGCTTGATGGTTTCACATCCAGTGTCAGAACAGCTGGCGAATTTTCGGACGCGTTGAATGGTCTGGAACAAAAAGACGGGCTCTCGAACTTACTGTTTACATAGGTGCAATACGAATGGCAGGTGTGCAGAGGAACGGCACCATCATCACGAAATCCCACAAGCTTCTAGGCTTCGCAGACGACATTGATATAATTGGTGTTAACCGTGGAGCAGTTGAGGAGGCCTTTACGGCTCTCAAAAGAGAAGCTGCGAGAATTGGACTCACCATAAACACTGCCAAAACGAAGTACATGGTGGCTGGCAGCGTGGTAGTTCTGTGGGTGTTGGTGCTGCGGTGAAGATGGATGGGGATACTTTCGAAATGGTCGACAAATCTGTTTATCTTGGTACTCTCGTGTCATATGACAACGAGGTGAGCCGCGTGGTAAGGACACGAATTACAGCAGCGAATAGAGCTTATTACAGATTGTGTAGCCACACACGGTCTTGTAGCATACAGATCCGTACGAAATTTTCGCTCCATAGGACTCTGATCCTCCCGGTGGCGCTCTACGGACATGAACATGAACGTGGAAGGAGGCCTATCGACGAGCGCTTGAGGTCTTCAAACTAGAAAATGAGATGGGGCGTAGGCGCATGAACCACGAGCTGTACGAAGTATACAAACTGATATTGTCAAGCTGATAAAACCTGGCAGGTAACAGCGGGCTGGCCACGTAACACGGGTGGCGGATGAGCGTCCAGCAAAGATAATATTTAGCAGAGAACCGGATAGAGGCCGACAACTTCGAAGTTGATCACCTGAAAATTCGTGATAAACAATACTGATCAAAAGATATTGATCTTACAACACTAGACAATGTTTACATGTCCTAAAATGCAACTTGTGAAAAATTCTCTTACCTGTCAAAGATAACCCTTGAATGCCAGGGGCAATTTTAAATATTTTCGGAAAATTCATCTAGCTCAGCTTAGCCAAATTTGACCAAACAAGTTTCCAAATAATAAAAAAAGTAAAAGTAGGTGAATGTTTTTAGAGGTAACAAATATGTTCCATAATCGACCTCAGGCAACGTTTTGGATTGTAAGATGGCAACTTCCGGTTTCTGGAAAACAGCCAAAAATGGCCGATTTTCACCCAATATAACAATATCCGGATCTAGAATGATACACAAGAGCCAAAATCGACCACAGATATCATTTTGAATTCTAAGATGGCGACTTCCGTTATTGGGTGTTATTCGATCATTATCGGCTGTTTCCCATGAACATGTGCTTCCAGAAGAGGGAAGGGCGTCGAACCATTATGGACAAATTTGTTACCTCTAATAACATTCACCTGCCAAATTTGGTTCCATTTAGTTGGTTAGCTCTCGAGATGTGCAGAAATTTGTGTTTCATTTGTATAGAACCCCTAGCTTCCAGAAAAGAGAAGGGCGTCCAACTATTATGGACATGTTTGTTACCTTTTAAAACATCCACATGCCAAATTCGGTTTCATTTGCTTGGTTTGTTCTTGAGTTGTGCAGAAATTTATGTTTCATTTGTATGGGACCCCTCCCATACAATAGCAGAATGACGCTCAGAGGCCAGAAATTATCATAAATACCATTGTAAAATCGAAGATGGCGACTTCCGGTTTGTGAAAAATAGCCTAAAATAACCAAATACCATCTAATATGAGTATCTTTGGTACCAAAATGATGCAATGAGCTAACAATTGACCTCAGGCACCATTTTGAATTGATAAATGCCAACTTCCAGGAAACAGTAGAAAATGACCGAATAATACTCAATATGGATATTTCCGTAATCGAGATGATGCATAGAAACCAAACATTGACCCTGGACACCAAAATAACTAACTAATCAAATGAAACGGGAACGTATAGGGCAAACCAAACCACGTGTTCAATCATAATTCTTCAGTTAACTCTTAACTAGCCCGCTTATCTGATAATAATATTGATCAAATCGGTTGTGTAATTTCTGAGATAATGAAGTTTCGTGATTTTCACATTTCGGTACATTACAAACGAAGTTACAGTTCGATTACAGTAAAATTCAGTAGGGTGTTATGAGGCAGCTAGACTTATTAAGTGACACTAATTTTGTGGAAATCGGTTCAGCCATCTCTGAGAAAAGTGAGTGAGTCCAGGTAGTCTTCGGAATATGTTCCTTTTCATAGCTGGATTTCACATTTTTAAACATAACAGGCAAAGTAATAGTCCGATTGCAAAACAAATCAATAGGGTCTTATGGGGCAACTAGACCTTCCATTTGACACTGATTTTAAGAAAATCGGTCCAGATATCTCTGAGAAACATGAGTGAGATTAAACAGTCGTCAGAACACGTTTCTTTTCATAACTTTTGAACCGCAACTTTAATCTTTATAAAATTCAAAAGTTAAGAGTTTTTCAGGTAGCCTGTTCATTTGAAATCAATTTTGTCCAAATCGGTTGTGTAGTTTCTGAGATAATGATGTTTCATGATTTTTATATTTTGATACACAACCTCTAAACTATAAATCCGATTACAATGAAATTGAATAGGGTCTTATGGGACAACGAGACCTTTCATTTGCAATTAATTTCATGAAAATCGGTCCAGCCATCTCTGAGAAAAGTGAGTGAGAATAAAAATCTGCACACACACACACACATACAGAAAATGCTCAGCTCGTCGAGCTGAGTCGAGTGATATATGCCATTCGGTCCTTTGGAGCACTTTTATACTTTCGGTTTTGCAAGTGATTGCTTTCTAGGAGAAAGGCAAAAATCGGATATGACGCTGATTGCATCTTTGTGTTACGCCGATAGCGGGAGTTATGGTGAACTTTCGTATGACGAAGGCATCGTATAACCTGTTTTATTGAATGGGAGAAAGAGGAATATTGTAAAATTTTGTAAACATTTAATTCAAACAATATTACCAAATCGTAGTCAGGCACTCTGATAACAAAGTTAATGGCTGTTTTCACACTGAAAATCAGACAGCCAGCAGAAGTTTTGATTGCGAAAATCCAGAATGCTTGTGTAGTTGCCAAAATAAGGCAGAGCTTCACCGGAGGAAGGTCGAAACCCTCAACCGGCAAGGATGCTCCGATAGCAGGAAAACAAAGGTTTCGCATTCAGGTACGGCATCGTAGTTAGGGAGTCTATTCTATTCACCCGGCCGTAGGTTAATGTATAGCTCTACTTACGGCTGTACATTAACGTACGGCCGGGCGAATCGGTTCGCGCCGTATTTCGCGTTTAGCCTGGCAGAGGCCTAATGCGCACGGCCAACACAATAGAAAGGTGTTTTCAAATTGAAAATTAGACACGGCTTTACTGAAGTAAGTGTTGGCAAATGCATCCACCGCTAATACCGCCGCTATCGTACGAAAGCGCGTAGTTTCATGTGGAGAATAATATCAACAACGAAAAATGACGCGCGTTTAAGCACACCTGAACTGTTTCGCTGTGCCGCTTCCATTTACTCCTTATAACATCAGCCTTAGGGAAGTACCGGCTGCACCTACCGCTGAGGCTGTTACCATACTGCTACTGGTACCCAAAGCTGTTAACTCTTCAAATTAAGTGTTTTATTTGTCCTCAAAAGAACAATTGTTCAATTCCATATCGGATATAATGCAATCGTATCTCTGTAATATTACCGACAGTAATATTCTTCTGAACAAAATGATCCAACTTTTCCATTAAAGGAAGTGCCGGCTGATGTACGGCAAAATCTCGCCCGATCGCTCGCGTTGGCGTTCAGCCTGGCAGATGCCTGAGACGTGGTGACCAACCACAGGGAAGCGATTTGTTTAATTTGAAGGCAGCCACAGGCGCAACCCGCTGCTATCCTCTGTTACTGCTGAGTGCTGATATCTGCTGGCACTGCTGTCAACGTTGTGGACGGTCCATCCAGCTCACCATCCGACTGATGAATGTAGCTAGTTTTCCCAGAAACACTCTTTTATAGCCGAAGGTTTCTACGAAACAGGCCACGCCTTTCTTTTCAGTTGTACCATTTTCTAATGTGCTTCAGACAAATTATTCCACGATTCGCATTTGATTTTTGTATCCAGCGAATAAACACCGATGGTGCTCTCACACACGCAACGATTTAAACCCTAACCGTACTGCGGCTTGTAACATCAAGCGATTTCGTTTGCTCGCTGTTGCGTGTTGCATCATGTTGCAACTTGGCAGCTGGGAGACGACGAAATTCGGTTCATGCTGATTGATTGAATCGACTTCATATTAGCTCTGCATAGTCGAACAAACTGCCTTTGTGAATGCGTTCTAACAGGGCAGTTCGTTACTCAAAATCGGTTATGCTGATCACAGCCTTTGCGCTGCCCCAACAGTGGGGGGTTAACTCAATAAAGTAAAAATTAGACAACTACAACAGAATTTGATTGCATCCCGCACAGAATGTTTGTTTGTGTTGATGCCAGAAAATTATTAACCTTGAATTATTTGTTTATTTGCCTTGAAAATTAAATTGCTAGGATCCAACACAGAACGCTTGCTTGCGTTGTCAAATATTATTAATTTTCAATGAATTGTTTATTTGCCTTGAAAAAGGCATTTTGATGTTCAAAATTTGATTTCCTTATGTCAATCTTCATGCTGTCCCACCACGGGGGGAATAATGGCAGTCTGGCGACATACGCTGAAAAGAACCGCGCTGCTCCTGAGACGTGGTGAACAACCACAGGGCTAGTGCTGCTGCTAAGGAAGGACAACTGCTGTTGTCACTGTCTAGAACTATTAAGAGCGGCTTCGGCTGAAACAGGCTCTTATATAGGCCAAATAGGATATTTTTAATTGCAAGGTATATGATTTTGTCGACCGTGCTTGGGAAGCAATCATATAACGACCAATCAGAGGTCGAATTTTCCGTTTTGACAAGGCTTGACTATTTTCAATAGTACAATAGTGCGAATAATAAAATTACAATTATCTTCTTTTGAGAAGAATCTTAGAAGATTTTCCAATCAATTGCTACAAGAACGAAGGTAATCCATCGAATACTAGCCGATTTATTAGCATTTGAAATTGGACATATTTTTCACTTTTTTCGGTTTTAGATTTTCATTTCACATCCCTATGTAGCCGAACTTCCTGATAGAAGTATTCTACTTCAAAAAAATTTTCTCGTGTATTAATAATATGTCCCTTGTATGCTCATAGGTGCTCTGGACCACCATTTCAAATTTCACTTTTTACTTCAATATATAACATTTCCCAGTAATTTCAATAAGTCTTAAATCATGAAAAACCTTGTGAGCGGGAGAGGGTTAATAACATGAGTTCAAGAATGACAAACACTATCACTTGGTCTTTTCGTAAGACATTACACCATCTAATAACAACACTACGTACCTGTAAAATGCTTTTCCTTAGTACAATAGTCGTAGCATTCAATACCCAACTTAAAATTACTTGATCAAATTATTATTTAAACTATACGAACGATTTCTATATTTATTCGAAGCGGGTCAAAACGCGCCATCAAAAGATAAATAAAACGCTTGCAGTGTAACCAATATCACTTCAGATTTTTGTTATTGTATATCTAACAACGTTTTCTAGTTTTGTTAGATTTTATATCCAGATAACGTTGAAACTATGCGAAAACAATTTCAATATTCAAGCGAAAGAAACAACTCTTTTTGAAAGGTTGAATATTATTTTTTGTCATCATTTTATAATCAATTAAAACTGCCACTGATAACGAAATTGCCGATCTAGCTGCACTGCGCAGACACAACACATTTGCGCATGCGCTGATTAACATTTGTCATAGCAACAGATTTGCGCATTGCCGTATTAGTACTCGAGATGTATTTTGCCACTCAAATATATGAAGTTGGCTTGCTTCCATGCAGTTATCGGTACTTGTTCTACTAGCCTTAATGTTTTGCGCTTTTCTGATGATATTGATGTCATGAAATAGGTAACGTCAACTATTCTATACCAACGTGTGTTACTTGGGATGGATATATATTAAGAATAAAGGTGATGTACAAAAGCCAAAAGTCTAGGACGTTGTCATTCCGATGAAACCAATCATTTCAAACGATTTGTCTTTTGACTTTGATCATATCTTATGGCTGCCTCATCGTACATTTGCAGACTATAAACAAATCGCAAGGAACCAATGACTTTGAAATGTTAAGATTTAATAAATTTAAGACAAAAATGGGCGAGACGAAGTTTGCCGGGTCAGCTAGTAAAAGAAATAATATCAGTAAAGAGAGAGTATAAATTATTAAAAAGAAGAAGCAAAACTTACTTTTTCTTGGTGCGCAATTCACAACCGCGACAGATATGTAATTCGGATGGGGCAATTCAAACAAATATTTCATGAGTAAAGTTAGCAATATCTAAACGACCAAATGTTATTACCATTTACAAAGCAAAAAGCAGACCGTTTTATGATTTTACAACAAGTTAAAAAAAAAATGGAAAGTTACACTTACACACAACACTGAAATCAAAATGTGGCAGCACAACAACACAATAAAAGCGAAACATATGTTCTACAATAACTTTTTGTTGTGGCAAAATGTACCAACCCTGAGCACAAATAAAGGAATAGTTCAAAGGACATTTGCCGAAGTGAAACGACAATTACAAAATAAATTTAATATGGTATCGAACGTCTTCAGCAGTGATTTTCTTCGGTAGGCTTTTCATAATATTGCTGCAGAAAACCTGCCGTTCTATACTCTACTTAACCGATTTCGATCATAAATTCACCCTGAACTGCATCTCAGCTAGTTTCAGCATGAGATTGCCTTTTTTAATACTTTGCAAAAATTTTTCGATAGAAACTATAAAATCCCAAGCGCACAGCATCAGTTTATGGCAAGCAGCTTTGACTACTCGAAAACAGAGGGACACGAATAAGATATTTATGGTGCAAAGTAGCGGACTTAATACTTAAGGTTATTTGTCTTTGCTATTTATTGTTAGGGATACCATCTGGTCGAAGTTAGAAATCAGGACACCTTGTGATTTGCACTTCAAAAACACTAAAATACTTCTTTGCTTGTTCAACATACTTCTCAAACGATCCAATATTATCAAGCAGTTTTGAATTTATAGGCAGATTATCAGCGCATGTAAACTGTTTCAAATTAAACTAACGGTTTAGTGTGTCTACTTGTGGTAAGTTTTTCTCAGCATCTACTGAGCCGGTTTGGCTGAAATTTTTATTCCAGCATGTAATAATGGATTATCCTACTTGTTACATAGTCGTTTTTCAGTATCTAATATTTTCAATGTTCTATGTTTGTTTAAAGTGATTTTTATGAAAAAAGTTATTCTTTTACTAAAATTGCCGCCATTGTGTCAATTTTTTGAATTTTCAAAAACGGCTGTGTAACAAGTTAAATAATCCATTCTTACATGCTAAAAAAATTCAGTCAAATGGGTTCAACACATGCTGAGGAAAACTTACCACTAGTGAGGTACTGATATAGTAAGTGCATTCACCTTCCCAGCTGCCAACAACGTAATACTCACTATATGTGCAACCACGACATGCAAAATAAATGCTCAAGAACACCTTAATCAATATCCAAAATAGCCGAACACTTTACTCTAAACATTGGGGAAAAAAACTAATTTTTGACCTTCCAGAATAGGTTCCCCGTTAAGCCAAATGTTTAACGGTTACAATACCTAAAAGATTTCTCTCGTCACTTCACTAAGATTCAACCAAAAACAAAATCGTCCGTGGTGACCGTTGTGTTCTAGAATCAAAAAAGTTATTGATTTTGAAAAATTCTGCATATTATCACACTACAAAACTGAAAATCTTATGAAAATCAGGACAAATGCTAAAAGATGAAAAATAAATCAGGACGTCAAAAAAGGGTCTCAAAATCAGGACATGTTCTGCTAAATCAGGACGGATGGTATCCCTATTTATTGTTACATTTTGGTTTAGGCGGATTCACATAAAAAAAGTCTTTTTTATTTACATATATTTCAACATTCTAATTTCAACTAATCACAGAACTAATCACCTCAAAACAGATCCCAGTGCTTCTTGTGCTCCTTAATGTGCTTTAATTAACTTGGACAGGTTTCTCGATATACACGGGCTTCATGACGTACACTGGAACTGGTTTCTCAACATGAACTGCGTACGGTTTCGGCACTTCGATGTATTCCCTCTGGGCAACGGGGACTTTCACTTCCACTGGGTATGGCACTGGACGATCAACGTGAACCGGAACCATTTTCTCGACGTAGACTGGGACCTTTTTCTCAACAACAACCGGAACCTTCTTTTCGACATGAACTGGATAGGACTGGACCTTCACCGGAACTGGGACGTGCTCCTCAACTTTGACTGGGTATGGAACTGGGACTTTCTTGGTGATCCGTTTCACTTCGTGATGATGATCGTCATAGTGGTGATAGTGGCCATCATAATCGAAATTGTTATGATTGTCACTCTACTCCCAGAGACCGCGTTTCTCCTTCTTGCTGTTCGAATCGTCGACTTTCGGGTTTCTTTCGGGTTGTTATTTCGGGTTTCTTCCCCGTCTGGTGTTCACCGCTTCATTTCAAATGAAACAAATGAATGTATCAATTGACGGAAAGAATGACGCATTGTATGTAGCTTTCCTTTCCTTTAGCATGTTAATTGAAATTGGTATCGTATCACGTCATTTGGTTAAAGTTTTGAAGCAAGCACGTTTTTTGCGTTTTTGAGATTTTATATTTTCTTCGTTTATTACTTGCTTAGTTGAATTCGTAGTTTCAACAAACAGTGGAAAATGGAACTTCCCGCGGGACCATCGACTGCCACACCAAAAGTAGGTAGAAAAAAGAAGAGCGATGGTTTCTCGTTGGCCGAAAAAGCGATGAAGTTTATAAAACGCGACGGGGATAGAGCGATTTGTGCCATAGACAATAAAAGTGACTGTGTATACGTACAGAAAAAAATCGAGGTGAACAATATGATTCGCTACTTCCGGCATTTACATGCGGAAAGGGCAATCGTAGAAGGTTTCCATAAACAATGCCAACCAGGAACGTCAAGACCGCGGCACATCACGATACGCCCTTGTGCCGTTGACCAGCCGCTATTGGTGGAAGCGGCGGTGAAGCTTGTCGCTTATCACAACTTGCCCATGTCATGCATGGAGTGGGAGGGCATGCGTCTACTCCTCGATCCACTGGAGGCTGCTGTAGGAGCAAGAATGGACACACGAAAGTTGAAAGGCCATGTCTCCATCAGCGCCGAGATGATAATTAACTACATTGCTTCCGAGATGCAGGACAAACTAGTGTCGTTGAAGAACGACTCTGCATCTCGCCACAACCGTCATATTTTGGCCATCTTGGCCACGTATGCTGTCGATAAAAAATTGTGACTAGGACACTAGGTTTGTATTTTAATAATATCTAAAAACAATGATAATATCTCAAATAAATTTTGAGCAGTGCGCGCCATAAGTAGAATGAGTAATAATATGGCTGGAATATTGTGTTATCCGTGAATTTATGGATCATGGTTATAATGGTCACTAGAATAAAAAATAAAATAAAGTTAGTCAGAATCGAAAAAAGATTGCACGATTGAAGCAGTTCAATAATTACGTAAGCAAATAGGAGGAAAAGGAAATTGTGAAATTACTCGAATAAGGGACAGAAGCCGAAACGAAGCACTGCGGGGTATCAAAAAATCTTACGATGTCTTACAAGGGAGGGAGGGTTTGTAAAAGTGGAAAGTTATGCTTACGAAATTATTAAACGGCCCCTAAAACGAAAAAAAAATTATTGCCGCAGTAAACTATCACAGTCTTAATAACGTTAGAATAATTTGTTCCATCAGTAAGCAGTTTTTATGTAATCTACATTTTATCCGCTTCTAGGGGTCCTCGAGGTGAAACAGCGACAGACTGTGGTCTTTCTAAAGAAACAAATATTGATGGTAATCCAGAGTTATGGTTTAGCCATCAATCAGATATTTTCCGTCACATGTGATAACGGCGCCAACATGCTGGCGGCAGTACGCATGTTAAAGTTAGAATTGGAAGTCAACTGTCTCCCGGTACTTCAAGTTACCGAGACAGACAGCTCGAGTGGAACCAACGACCTGAACGACCAGGAAGAAGAGATGCTCATGGAAGCGCTCGGCAGCCAATTGCTAGAGAACCTTAATCTAATTCGATGTGCGGTTCATTCCTTGCAATTAGGCATTTAAGGTGTGGTTAAGAAATCACACGATAAAGTAAAAAAATTAACAGACGTGGCTAGAAAATTAAAATCGGTCAAATATACGGAGTTCTTCAACTCACATGGTGCCAGTTACCCCCCAGTGTGGGGACAGACACGCTGGGGCGGAATATATTTGATGATTTCAAAATTTCTAGAACAACGAAATTTTTTTACGCTTCTCGCCGAAACGTTCCCAGAGTTGGGTAATGTCTTGAAAGTCATTTTATCTTTTTATTTAATAATTTTTAATTTTATTACAGATATATCAGACAGCTGGGATTTTGCTACTCAGTATGAACAAGCATTCAAACATGTTTACAAACTGACGATCGTCATGCAGGCAGAACATGTCTCATTGTCTGATTTTTTTGTACAGTGGCTTATTGCTAGCGAGAAGGTTAAACAAACTAAGCCAAATCCGTTCGCTAGTGAATTGGCGACTAGTATGGAAAAGCGATTGCAGAGTTTGAAAAACTCTAGGGCTTTTAAAATGGCCCTCTATCTGGATCCGCGTCTGAATTATGCTGGCTCGAAGCTTTTCAGTTACGAGGAGAAAGAAGAGATTCAGGTAAGGCATTCAGATATATCCTTCTATACGTTAAACGCTATCAACACAGACAAACAAACATAGTCCTCAAATTTCTTGACGAGTTAATAGTTATAGAAGTAAGAACAACAAACAAATCCTATTGCAGCGAAAATATTCAATAGTATTTCTACATTTAGTCATTTTAAGAATCTTGACGCTACCTTGCGTTATTGGCGTCGGTTTGTTTTATGTACTATGTACCCATACTCTCACTTCACACATTTTATCGCCTCAACAATGCGATTTTGCATTAGAGAATGATATATAATTTAATCTATTTTCTACAGGGTTACATCACAGAGTTATGGCACAGAATCCGAGATTCTAGCATCCCAATTTCGGAAACCTCATGCGATCTTCCTGCAAGTAATTTGCTGGAGGATGAAAACGATATCCTCTTTGCTGGACTTTTTGGAAGCTCTACCGTTAGCTCAGGCGATGGAGAAGGGAGTGGTTTCATGCAACAGCTGAAGGCGGTAGAAGTTGAACCTCGACGAGGCGTCAAATTTGATGTATGGGAGTTTTGGATGGATCGAAGCGGAGCTCACCCTGAACTCAGTGCCGCACGCTATGTTTAAAGAAGGTTTTTATACAAAGTGAATGTACCTGAAATGTTTTTCCGTAGGATCATAGTTTCAGGCCTCTTGTTTCAAAATATGAACACCCGAAAATATTTCATCGGTGAAAATTAATTTTTTCCTCGATTTTTCATTTTATATTTAACAAAATTACACATTCTGATTTTCAAAAAAATCTAGGAACAAGGTATCCAAAATCTGAAAACAACATTTTTTTCCGCTTAAAATTACTGAAATTTTCGTATAATAACATCCTTTCTACGATAATCCAGCTTGAAATGAAACCAGAACCACTTCGGTTAGTTGTGTTTATTCTTCATCTCTTTCGGATCAGTATTGAAAACCAAGTCTTCCAATACTCGTAACCGTTATTTGGTGTGTGTAGTAGTTGGCTTGGTAATAAAACTACATATTTGAAGATTTTTCACCATAAAAGGAGGCGTGTATTTGTATTATAACATTTAAAAATGATTATTCATAATGTGGTAAGCTGCATATATGTAAAGGTAAAGTTCTTTACATATATGCAGCTTGCAATAAAAACATTATTTACGCAACTATATTAGTTTTATCCTTTATTACATTTAAAAGCATTAATTAGTAATAGCTCAAACATAAATTGATAGAAGCTGAAATATTTGAGATAGCAAAAAAATGAACTTTAAAATTGACTACTGTTGTATGCTGAAACAGCAGCACATATTTTAGGAATGAAGTTCTAATGGTTTTAATTGCATTTCATAATTTTCCTTGTGAAAGTTTCGGTAGTTTGTTCTGAATAATTAATAAAGTTAAGTTAGAATAATTCGATCGTTTGCAAAACTGCGGCACATGAAATTTCGGGAGGCGAAATTTTGGTGTCGGTGGTAACTATGCGATAATCTAACCATTCCAGAAAGTTTTGATAACTTCTGAATAATAGCTCAATAGAGCTATTATTATAATATAATATATAAGGCACGTTGAAGACTGTCCAGTAGCACAAAATATTAGTCTGCATGTCCTCATGCAGACAAAATATCCCTTTTATCAAGCAGATATCGGTAGTGACGTCCAGCAAAACCGAATTGGAAATGGTGAGTTGCGTTGTCCGCTGATGCTCATGCTTCTAAATTCCGTTTTGGTTGGAATCGTTACGGATTCTTACGACGTGGTTTGTTGAATAATCGTGAACCAGCATATGCTTGAAGGACAAACTACCACAAAGCACTTTAAAATAATTTTCAGTATAATTTGTTTAAAAGTTTCTTTCTATGACCTGCTTCAGACTTTGATCAACGCGTTCAAGATCTTTGGCCTTTTTGAAGCACAAGACGCATACTTTTTCGCGATTCTCTTTGTGACCATGCATTTTAAGTATTGCTATAACTGAGTCAAAAGCCTAATATGAAGATTAAAATTTATTTTTCAGATTGTTTTACCATGATAACTGCTAAGCACAGTAAATAACATTTATGTGTATCGGAAGACTTGGTTTTCAATATTGAACCGAAAAAGATGAAGAAAAAACACAACTAAATGAAGCGTTGTTGGTCTCATTTTAAACTGGATGAACGTAGAATGGATGTTTTTATACGAAAATTTCAGTAATTTCAAACGAAAAAAAAATGTTGTTTTCAGCTTTTGGATACATTGTCTCTAGATTTTTTTAAAAATCAGAATGTGTAATTTTGTAAAAAAGGAAATGAAAAATCGAGGAAAAAACAAACTTTCAACGATGAAATATTTTCGGGTGTTCATATTTTGAAACTAGAGGGCTAAATTATGATTCTACGGAGAAACATTTTAGGTACATTCACTTTGAATAAAAACCTTCTTTAAACATAGCGTGTGCCGTGGCTTCGGTCGTGCTGGCAACTCCGTCTAACCAAGTGGCGGTAGAACGTGCTTTTAGTGCGTTGGCATTGATATTGACAAATTCACGTTCGACACTCGGAGAGGCCACACTCCAAAATTTGTTGTTAATTAAACTGAACAAAGATGTGTTCAACAAAATTTTGACGACAATGTGCAACGGGAAAAACTAAAACTAGTGAACTATTTTCATTATTCTTTTGTTTTAGGTTTCCTTGTTCCTTTCTTTGTTTTTAACTACCAAGAGTAAAATAAACTATGAGCTAATTTATAAAACCTAACCTAAGTTTGGATTCAATGGCGGATTAATCAAACATCTCCCAAATTGAAATGTTTGCAGGTGCCGTTTCGATTCAAATCGTTAAATATTTCACCAAAACTTCTGCGATTTCCTGTCGTTCAATTGAGTGGAACTGGTTTTACCTTTTTGAGTAAACACGTAAATTGTAACTACCGAGCAGATCAGTCTGGTTCAGAATGTAATGCAACAATTAAATCTTTAGTCATCTATACTCATCGCTAACCAAATATCATAGGTGGTAATGCTCTTCTGCAGTAGAACTTTGCATTAGCGCGAAACAATTTTAGTCCACTGACATTGGCGCGTAAAAATGCTTTGATATAATTGTTCATCACATTAGGCCTCTTCCTATCATATTTACTCTAGAGCACCACAAGTTTTGATGCAAAAAAGCTTTCGGAATATTTCCAATCCTACTCAAAATGTATGAATATATTCTTGAACAATCAGTATATTGTTCAAGAATATATTTATGCATTTTGAGTAGCATTGGTAAATATTTCGAAAGGTTTTCCGCGGCCAAACCTGTAGTTCTCTAGAGCAACCATGATAAAGGGAAGGTTAGTTACCCACTAACTAATGCAAAGTAGGTCTGCGAAATAATTTAATTGCATAAGCTGGGTGAAGACAGGTTAAAGGGTTTAAAACACAGCTGAGCTGAAATCGTGAAAGTGATCTGAATTAAGCAACATAAACCAACCTCTCTACTTATTCTAACACATAGCAATTCGAAATCATATTACCATCATTATAGGTTCTCTCATGATGTTAATCTTCATTTCACTTTGGAGGGTTGGAGACGAAGCATCACTATGCAACAGCGAATAACTTTTTCGTGTTTGTTGATATATCCTCACTAACTAGGCAATTAAAGACCGCAAATTCAGGTGTTTTAAGTTTGAAATTGTTTCTTAAATGAGTATTGGTAGCAAGGTATGTAGCAAATTTTTGCCTGTGGATCGCATTTTTTTTTTTAAATTGCGGTAGGTTTTTTTTTCAGGTATCAAGTAAAAATTTTCAAATTTCGAGCAGTTGCAGACATCTTTCGAAAACATCTGGCACTTCTGGTCCAAATCATTCGACAGATATGGCTGTAAACAGTGAGCAAGAACTGAATTTATTATTACATTAATTCAAAATAAGCGATCGCCACAAAACCCCGCGTATATCAAAGTGGAGCTCAAAAAAGAAGATTACATGAAGAAAAAAAAAATCAAAAACTCGTTAGTGCCTTGCAAAAATTATTTTATTCAAGGATTTCTTTGAGCCTAATGATCTCGAACGCAACTGCAGAAAGGTCTTTTTCGAAGATGAAACTGATTGAAAATAGGTTGCGTACGACTATGAAGAATGAAAGGCTGTCAAACTTAGCATTGTTAAGTTGAGAGTACAATATTCTGAAGGAGTTGAATGTTAATTATTCAATCAATAAGTTCTCTGCAAAAAAATTCGTAAGAATAAATTCTAGCAAATTTTTGGTAACTTTTCAATAACAAATAAATGTTTTTAAGTCGTACGATGAAAAAACGGTTTTGTTTTATTTTGGGGCCCTCACTGTAAACTGGGCCCCGGGCCCCCACAATCGTAAATCCGGCTCTGGTCGCACCGATGCAGCTAACTTCTACTCGCTATTTCTCAGTGTTTCCTCGATTGTATGCAGTTTTCGTTTGTTGACATTTTCAATTGAATAACAGTCAAGCGATAATGATACTGTTAACCTTTGCTATCAATTGATAACCATTTGTTTCCTTTCCGAGCATATCAGCTGTCATATGAAATACTCTTGTATTGATACAAGATATGTCATACTCAAATACTCTTGTATTGATATTGATAGCTGAAGTGCTCGAGAGAGAAACAAATTATTTTTCAATCGAAAGCAAAGGTAAACAGTATCACTATCACCTGACGATTATCAATGGAAAATGACTTTGTTAGGCCCTGGTCTTCGTGATATTTCAGCCAATAAAAGAGGAGCGTGTGTCACTTTCACGGTAATACTTTGTATGATTAGCTACAACGACTGCTAACAAGCAGCGTTACCTATCCTTTGAAGAGACTCACTAATACACCTATTCGTTGGTAAGCATATACCAGCAAGCTATTGTGTTTCGGTACCTAAATTGTTCACGTATAAAGTATAAATACTGACTGAATGCTAATATCAGCTTAATTCTGTTCCTGAATATTGTTTAGAAGTGATCAGACTGAGATCGGCGTTCGATTGCAAACTATTTCAAAGTGCTTTTCTTACAATTCGTAGAGATTCTGGCTAAACAGTAGGCAACGTTAGAAGCAGGTTTTAGATGAAAAAATGATTGTTTCACAGCGAAACATTTTTGTGTCATTTCCGATTTTTTGTTGAGTAAGTTGGAAAAATGCTCCCGATATATGGCGTCAGTCCAAGTTTGAGTCCAAGTGAATCGATTCAGGATGATTTTGAAGGCGAATACATAATGATAAGAGACGATGAATCGATAGAGGTGATAAGTGAGCCGGGAGACAGCCCGCACTGTAAAAACAGTATTTCGAGTAGTGAACAGGAAGATACCGATTCGGAAAGCGTTGAGACGAGGTTTAAGGACAATGCTTCTGAGAGAGCGATTAAAAACGGTGGTGTTAACGTTGACATAGAAGACGGTGTCCGGTTGAGTGTAAGTCAAAATTCAAATGTTAACAATAAGCAAGAATTTGATCCGATTGAATTGAAACAAAGAATTGTTAGCCTCAGTTGCAATGCGCTTCATCAAATCCAAAGCACTAACAACTATGAAATCGGCACGAATTATGAGACTGGAAAAGAGCATGTATCGATTGGCAAAACTGATATTGATAATGAAGAGATGAACCAAGAAGACAAACGAGATAATGTTAATTTGGAAGCGGAACAAAACTGTGACAATAATGGAATCGAAGCAATTCTGGAAGAAAATGAGAAGATTAATTATGACGGAGTAGCTGTCAACCAAATCCCATCAGAAATTGTTGTTGTGGAAGAAACAGTAAAGGTATTAGAAGTGGAGCGACTAACAGAAGTTGTACAGTATCAATTCATGGATGCCCAGAGGAAAGAAAATGAGTGTAAAACGGAAAACCACACAATGCTCAATGAGCATTTGAAAGTTCAGCATGAGGAAGAGAGTGAAATGCTAGCCAGGTGTCTGAATGAAATCAGAATTTTTCGCAATGGTCATGAGTACGTTAAGAAAAAAAATCCAACACAAATAAAAGTTGATCAATTGGGCTTTTCTGCACGAATTTCGTATGAAAACTTGGACATCAAACTGCACAACGAAGGGAGCTTGATGACAGCGGATGATAATTTTCTGGCTGTAGTGCGAATCATTCGCCCGAGCCTCGTGGATCAGACAGCCAGTTTTATGGAAGCAAGAGAGGCTGTACTTCAGCAACTCCGAATTGTGCAAGTATTGCGAGACGATTTAATGGCTGAGCGAAAGGTACGAAAACAGTCAGTGCTTGAGGCGATTCGAACAGTTTTGGAGCCATCTTCGGAAGACGAAGGGTTTGCAGTGGATCGCATTCAGCTGTTTTTTATTATGAACAATGACGACTGTTTAACATTTGCCAATTTATGTGAAAAAATAAAAAATAACCAATTCATGTGCGAAAATTTACGACGCAGAGCGGGATGGTTTTTGCAAGCCGAAGCTCGCAGTATTGCAAGAGATAGTATGTTAAGCCGTTTCGATCATCGCCAGCCTGAAACCTTCAGTGTTAAACTAATCAACCAATTGCGTGAAACGCTAAACGACTGCAGTAGCAACTACAGGAAACAATTGCTAGAAAAAGCACCGACCTGTTTACATGATACTCTCGGTAACATTAGCGACGATCGGATTTTGTTCATCCGAGCCGCCGATATCAAACTGTTCTCTGACATGACGGGAGTTGTGAGTCGAAGAATTTTCGAAAAACCACTAGCCGACCTTGCCGCTAGGTGGACTGATCGCGTTGGAAAGATAAATATCGAAGAACTGATTTCAATTGAACCACAAGCTAACCCAATCTACTACTTTTTGGCTAAAAGTTTGGAGGAATTGATAGTTGAAATCAGAAGCAAAACAGATCATACTGTGGAAGATCTACTAACTAGTAACCGTTCCGGATGGTATCCGATCAAAAAAATTACCTGGAAATGGGAAAATGTTTTAACAAAATGTCTGGAGAGGGAATATTTTTTCATTTTCAAACTCTTGAAGCATTTCGATTTGGACTCCGAAAGCGCTAAACGACCGTTCGATTACACTGTCAAATTGTTCGAAGGACCAAAGCAGCGATCAACATGGAAACAACTTGTGAGAGGAACGAAAAAGATTTTCGGTTACCAGGAAGCAACGGAAAACTCACTGAACATTGCTGACGAAAAGTATGCTTGGTACTGTTTGCTTGATGACGTTCTTTATCATATTCTACCGTCTGAATACAAGTTCGACTGTTTCGAGAAAATAATCCAGGGTTACAGGGACTTTTTGATCAAAGCTGGATGCGATCAGCTGGAAACACTGCGAGTAATGACCCACAATACAGCTCGGCTCATTGTACAATCTATGACCTATGTGGAACAAACAGACATTTCATCGATTGACGGGCAAATATTGCAAAAACAGCTCGATCTAATCAATACGAAAGCCATTCAACACTCGTTGGCATCAAATAGCTTCCGAGATTTGGTTGACGTGTTCAATGTGTACTGTAAAAACAGAGAAGACATCTTAACTGAATTGTGTTCTAAAATCTGCCTGCCTGAGATGACACCACTAAAGATGGCACTACTAGAAATTGTTTTAGTTGCATTGGACAAAAATGTTACCGCTGAATCGGTGGTATCCTTCTTCCGATCCTACAGCGATCTTTTGATGGATTTGAATGATATCAAGTTCGATTGGTACGTTAAAGTCTTTGCTGATGCGGATATGAGCTATCTTATTAAATTCAAACTGATCGAATTGGTTGATAATAAATTGGCAGCAACACCAAATGAAACCTATCGCGTAACAGCGGTGGAAAGATTTGCTAAAGCCGTACCAGCACTTTTTGAGCTTTGTTCGTGTCCAAAGCATTACATCCTTGAGATACTGCTGACTTTGCTGTCCTACATCAAAAACCAGCTGATGAAAACAAGCTGGCAGTCAGGCGATCAGTTGTCCGAAGAAGAGCAAATCTCCACAACCAACGAGTTGATCTTTGCCGTGCGAAACTCGTTTTTGTACCTCAGCGAACAACCCGAGTATGTGTCGTTCGAGATGTTCTACGATGAACGTGTCAAACCCTTCGCCAGTGCCGTGAATAACAGTAGCTCCCATCGGGACTTTACAAATCGCATCACCCTCATCAAGGAGTCGTTTTGGTATATTCGAAAGCAAAGTGAAATGGCCATCGATCAAGCCCTAGAACTGTTCGACGATTTGAACAGCGAATCCGATAGAGAGTTGTTGCTTGCGACGTACCAAAAATACGATGGTAGTTTTCAGCGTTTTATGAATTTATACAGCGTTGGTAAGTATATTTTAAAATTATTACTCTTACAGTATAACTTAATTAAATTTTTTGTTTAGAAAATACTACAGTAACACAGATCGTGAACAAAGTATTAGAGCTCTCATTCAAGAAGCTGCACACGACCTGGGATAGCGAAGATAAATCGGAAAAAGTACCGGAAGTGTTAGCTGGACTGGCCGCTGTCTGGTCCATTATAGTATCGAAAGATGTATCCAGTACCGGAAAGTATTTGACTCCACACGGTATCCAGATTCTATGCATTTTGCGACTCTTCAGTGTTGATCGGGCAACTGAAGGCGTAATCAACCATCTGGCGCAGGTTCTCACTGGACAGGGTAAATCTCTGATCTTAGGCCTAATGGCTGCTCTACTGGCATTGACTGGTCATCGGCCACGTGTGGTTTGCTACAACGAATACTTGGTGACGAGGGCTAACGAGAGTTTGAGCAATTCTTCTCCGCATTTGGGATCGGACATTCAATTATTTACTGTTCCTTTGTTGACATGGCGAACGTTTTGATTGGCCCTGTTGTCAATGGTAAACCAATGAATTTGCGATACTTACTGGAACAGATGCTATTGGGCAACGTTCAACCGAAAAATAAACTAGTTGTTGAAGATATCCGTAACTCGGTTCTTCTAATAGATGAAGTAGATGTTTTCTTCACGGCTGAATTCTTTGGTAATGCTTTTATCGCTGTAACTAGATTAATGTTGCCAGGACTGGATATAATACAACAAAAAATGCGGGATTTTGTACATCGAGAGCAAAATCACAATGCAGATGACACATCAAATACCGTTTATCACTACATCGAATCAGAGAAAATGAAAGAAGCCAAAAAATTTCATAAGTTTATTAACGATAAAAACCAATACAGACTTTTGTTAAACCGCAATGGAAGAGTGACAAGTGAGCTCTATACCAACAAAAGGCTATTTGATGAACATCTTAAGGAAATGATTAGCTGTGCCATTCATGTAAGCAAATTGGAGCAGTATAGAAAGAAATACATTCTGAGTGAGCGAGGCACCATACTTTACAATGACAGAGGCAAATATGTAAATAATATGTTATGGAGTTATTATTATGTGTTCAATTATTTCCGCCTGCGTAGTTCTAATTTTGTATCTACAGTAGGAAACGAAATCAATTACGGATACCTCAACTTGAACTGCGGTCAAATTTCATACGCAATCCTTCCGAAGAGTTACCCCCTGATTCTGGGTGTTTCTGGTACGATAGCTGACCTCAATCAGTGCGAAAAACAGACGATTGAAAATCTGTACAACATCCGTAAAACGTCTATAATGCCAACATTTTTCGGATGTTCCAATCTGCGTTTTAACCAAACCGATGATTTCCTAGTGTTGACAAGCGTTTCAGAGTGGGAGACGGCAATCTTCGCTCGAGTCAACGCCATACTCGGAGAGAACCGATCTGTGCTTGTGTTCTTCGATTCCGAAACTCCGCTAGAAAGTTTCCACGCCCAATATGGTGGTCAATTCGATAGACTGAATTTGTTGACACAGAACACGGAACCAGCCCGAATGAGTCAGTACATTAACGAAGCAGGTGTGGCCAAAACAATTACTCTGGCGACTGCTGCCATGGGACGAGGTATCGACTATAAGTCAAGTGTAGCAATCGAAAAGCACGGCGGGCTGCACGTTGGTCAGACGTTTTTCTCGCGTGATGTCAAGGAGGAAACACAAATCAAGGGCCGAACGGCTAGAAAAGACAACCGGGGAAGCTACGAGTTGATAATATGCCAAGAACATCTGGGTGATTTGGAAGCAACACCTGCGGACTACAGTAATCTGCATGCAAAGCGACTGGATCGAGCTTCATCGGACCATGAAAGGCTTTTGAGCACAATTGATAGCTTAAAAAATAATCATGAAACTACTATGGATTATATGAAATCATTCTTCAAAAGCTAGTTACAATTGCAGAATAGCAAGAAAGAGTGTCGATTTTAGGTTATGTTCTGTTATATTTTTATTAAACTTTGTATTTAATAAACATTGGTTAATACGTCATGCATAACTATCAGCTTTTTTGATAAATCTAGTTACCTAGTTTCATGCGAAGGAGGGTTTTAAATGAAAATTTCAAATGGAAAAAGGTTATGTTATGTATCTATTAATGTGTTCTGATTTGAATACATTCCAAACAGTTCGTTAGCTTGTTCCATTGATTTAAAGCACATTCAGGTGCTGTGAATATGAAAAGGCTTATTGTGATTCACGCAACATATTTTGTACCTAGAATTGTTTGAATTCGAAAAAAATCCGTTTGGTTAAACTTCATAAGCACTTCGTATGCCATTCGATCGATTTATTTCAAGCGTATCTTTACCAAGACTGCAATTCCACGACCAATTTCCAAAAAATTTAATCGACCATTTTTGATTGGGCTGATTTTTTGCATATACGTTTCTATGAGCACAAATGCCACTTAAAATAAAACATTTGTGAGAAGTTGTTCTTCATCAGTAATTCAACCACACTCCGAAAACAAGCTCGTTTTTCTGGTTTTGGAGATGTTTTTCAATAACATTTTCAGCAAACAAAAACTATGACATAAATGGCACTTGTCTTCAAGATGTCTTCCAGATGTTTTCCCTATTATAACAACTGTGTAAAAATGTCCAACCGAGGCAGCCGCGCCAGTTCTATATCACATGCCCAATAATAATTTGCGTACCTGTAAAGTGCTTTTCCTTTGGTTGGTCTTAGTATTCAGCAGCCAATTACTTGATCATATTGTTATTAAAATTATTTAAACGATTTCAATCAAACATTTTGAGTTGGATCATAATGCGTCATGAAATGTAAACAAAACGCTTGCAGTGCAACCAATGTCACGCCAATTTTTGTTACCGTATATCTGACAAAGTTTTCTAGTTTTGTTATGTTTTATGTGTAGATAACGTTAAAACTATGCGAAAACAATTTTAATATTCCAGCGACAGAAACAGTTCATTTTGAAAGGATGAACATTGTTTTTATCATCAATTTATAATTAATTAAAAGTGCCGCTGACGAACACAATTTTCGATCTAGCTGCACTGCGTGTAACAATACATTTGCGCATGCGCTGGGTAAATGTTGTCATAGCAACACATTTGCGCATGCGCGCTGGTGTGGCGAATTCTGACCCAAGAATACGCGAGTTTTTTTATTCCACTAGGTCAGTGCAGATCAACATAGGAAAAAAGAAACGACATTGCGATTTACTAGGCAAGTAAGAAAGAGATGCCAGATAGTTGTTTACGAATTAAACTCTCGCGGTGTTGGGCTAAATTGAGACTCTTCCAATTAAATGAATCAGCAACCATTCTGTAATGAATAATCTATTTTCCACTGATTTACAAACAGAAAACCGTATCCAATAAATGGCGCATAATTTTTTCAGAAGTAAAATGCTATGTTTCACCATGAAATTTAACGCGCACGTAGAACTTTGTATTACAAGCATCAAATTGTTGGTCTTATATTATTGTTTATTTTTGGTGAATATTCGATACGCCATAATTACTATTTTTTCCTTTGTAGTTCCTAATATAAAACAGCGTTGCTCTACAATATTTTTATTTTGAAGTTTTATGCTTGCGTCAACGATGTTTACATTAGTTAGTGATTACAACTTGAGAATAGCTTGTTTTCCATGTTTTTTTACCACATTGGTGCTCGAGATGTATTTTGCAGTTTCAGTCTAGGAAGTTGGCTTGCTTTCATGAAGTTATATAATACTTCATATAGCACCAGTACTTGTTCTAGTTGCCTTCGATTTTTGCGCTTTTCTGGTGATAGAGATGTCATGGAGAAGGTAATTTCAACTGAAATCTATAACTGAAGGTTGTATTAGAAGAGTTATCTCAACTGCACTATAACAATCCCGGAAATACCCATATTTGGTCATTTGCCGCTGTTTTCCAGAAACCGGAAGTCGCCATCTTGGATTTCAAAATGGCATTTGGAGACAATTTCTGGCCTCTGAGCGTCATTCTGGTTAAAAAACACCCATATTAGGTGGTATTTGGTCATTTTCGGCAGTTTTCCAGTCACCGGAAGTCGCCATTTTACAACTCAAAATGTTGTCAGAGGTCGATTTGTGGTTTCAATGCATTATCACGATATCGGAAATACCCACATTTGGTCATATCCCGCTGTTTTCCAGAAACCGGAAGTCGCCATCTTGGATTTTAAAATGATAATTGGAGACATTTTCCGGATAGAAACCGGAGTTTCCATCTCAAATTTGACAATAGCGTCGAAAATGTTTCCTGCTCTCAGAAACCTCAACATATCAAATTTGGTTCCATTCGCTTGATTATTTCTCAAGATGTGCAGAATTTTGTGTGGAACCCCTCCTTTCAGATGAAGAAGGGGTGTCGAAACATTATAGACATCTTTGTTACCCCTAAAAATATTCACCTGCCGAATTTGGTTCCATTTATTTGGTTAGTTCTCGAGAAATTTGTGTTTCATTTGTTTGGAACCCCTCCCTCACATAAGAGGGAGGGGTGTCGAACCGTTATGGACATTTTTGTTACCTCTAAAAACATTTACATGCCCAATTTGGTTCTATTTGGTGGATTGGTTCTCGAGCTGTGCGAAATTTGTGTTTCTTTTTTATAGGACCCCTCCCTTTTAAAAGAGGGAGGAGCGTCAAATTATTGTGGATATATTTGATACCCCTGAAAAAAACTTTCGCCTGCCAAATTTGGTTCAATTTGCTTGGTTAGTTTTCGAGATGTGCATGAATTTGTGTTTCATTTATATGGGACCCCTCCTTTCCAGAAAAGGGAGGGGTGTCAAACCATTATGAATGATTTTGTTACCTCTAAAAACATCCACCTGTCAAATATGGTTCCATTTGCTAGGTTAGTTTTCGAGATGTGCATGAATTTGTGTTTCATTTTTATGGGACCCCTCCCTTTCAGAAAAGGGAGGGGTGTCAAACCATTATGGATGATTTTGTTACCTCTAAAAACATTCACCTGTCAAATATGGTTCCATTTGCTAGATTAGTTTTCGAGATGGGCATGAATTTGTGTTTCATTTGTATGGAACCCCTCCTTTCCAGAGAAGGGAGGGGTGTCAAACCATTATGGATGATTTTGTTACCCCTAAAAACATCCACCTGTCAAATTTGGTTCCATTTGCTTGGTTAGTTTTCGAGATGTGCATGAATTTGTGTTTCATTTGTATGGGACCCCTTCCTTCTAGAAGAGGGGAGGGTCTCAAACTATCTTAGTCACCTTTCTCGGCCCCTAAAACCCCTATATACAAAATTTCACGCCGACCGGTTCAGTAGTTTCCAAGCCTATATGGAACAGAAAGACAGACAGACAGAGCTGCATTTTTATATGTATAGATTTCATATTTTTTTGCGTGTAGGTAATGAAAAAAATTCATATTTTTTTTCATTACCTACACGTTCATAGCTAGGAACATACCGGGTCTCTCTTTCAGCTTGAAAGTTCAGATAAAGTACAGGCGGAACCTCATGGGAACTAGGAAGTCCAGAAAAGGCTGACACGGAACTTTTTATGAACTTTCAAGTTCAGATAAAGTACATGCAGAGCGCAATGTGAACTTAAGTCTGACAGTTCTCTAGTTTGTTTTGATTTTGCGGCAGTTCATTGGTAATGTAATTGAAAAAGGTTGTGTACGCAATATTTTCCTTCCAAACGTTTATTGAATATTTATTCTGGTAAGCAGTTACTGTATGTATATACAAAATATGATAACACAGAGAACTCTCGGTGGTGTCCGAGAAATGGATTCGGACCTCCAAAACCGGCAACATCATGCTGTGGCCTACATAAAAAACACCCAAGATTTTGGCAAATTGCTCAGGGATAAAAGCATCACGCACAGCAAGTGTCCAACGGGAATTCACAGCTTACATCCGGTTTATTTTTTCTTTTGACCTGCACATTCATGGGTATTTAAATTCATAATTGATTTCCTGTAAGGTAACAAAAGAAAGTGTTTAGATAGAGAAACCTTTAAGCACCCTAATATTACCTATTGGAACCATAGCTTTGTTTTCTTTTTGCCATTGATTTAAATAATAAAATTCCGATGATAGTAAAATAAACCACATTTTTTATCATTTTTGAAAAACTCATTTTTATCACTTATCCTGAAGCAAACTTCACTTTCGCCAAAGTAGAGTAAAGCACGAGTCAGAACTTAACATGAACTTTGAAGTGGAAATGAAGTACGACATGGACTTCTCCTGAACTTTCGTGCTGATTAAAGGTGCAGATAAAATGCTAACCGAACTTTAATTTCCGGTGGCTTTAAGGTTCACGAGTGAACTTTGTGGGAACTTCAAGGTTCCGATGAAGCGGAGCAAGCAGCTTCTCCTGAACCTTCGGGCTGATTAGAAGTACGGATAAAATGCTAACCGAACTTCAATTCTAAGAGTTTTCAAGTTCATGTGTGAACTTTATGTGAACTTTAAGGTTCCAATGAAGCTTATGCAGCTATGCATGCAGCTTCTACTGAACTATCATGCTGATTAGAAGTACGGATAAAATGTTAACCGAATTTTAATTTCCGGGGGTTTTGAAGTTCACGTGTGAACTTTATGTGAACTTTAAGGTTCTAATAAAGGGGAATAAGCAGCTTCTCATGAACTTTTAGGTTGCTTTCTGGTGTTAACGGTACTTTATCTAGAATGAAGTTCGGTTTGTGAGTAATGTGTCTTGTTGTTCAGCAAGAAAGTTCCGCGGAACCAAATCCGAACCTTATGTGAACTTCTAAGTTCGTTTTTTAAGTGAAATTCTAACTTCTGGTTGCTTGGGCGGGTACCATTGAAAACCAAATATGTTTACAAATTGAGATTAATTCGAAAACCACTATTCAATTTCTCCAATAAATTGATAAGTAAATTTAGTGAGCACAAACATTGGGAAGTATTCGTTACTTTATTCAGTGTGGTCAATTATTTTCTACACATGGTAAAGTGCCCGAAATTGGGCGTTTCGTTTAAGTTTTGACGTAGAATACGTCTTACGGCAACATATACAGGGACCCACTTCAATACAGGGATCCAATTTCAAAACCGAAAATATCGAGAGCGTCACGAAAAGTGTCCAATTTCAAACGTTTTAAACTCAATCAGTTTCCAACCGATTTCCGTCACTTTCGCAGCAATCGATTGGAAAACCATATGAGCACCCGTCCAAATGCAGAAAACTGTAATCTGATTGTTCGAACTATTGTACTATTGAAAATTGTTGAACCTTGTCGAAACGTAAAGGTCGACCTTCGATTGGTCGCTTGCTGCCTTTCCCTAAAAAGTACGACATAAGTTTTCATATATAATTGCAAATAAATCACCTTATGTTGAATTTAATTATCACTGTAAATCAATCAGAACTAAAGCAGGTATTAGACGAAGCGAATATTTGCTATTTTTGGTACGATTTTTACTTGCACAAAATAAAATCTGTACCAAAAATAGCAAATATTTGCTTCGTGTAATACCTGCTTAAATAAAAAATTTGACTCGTTGAAAAACATTATTCAGTTGTCAACAAATGGCATTAACAAACACAGTTGAGCACATTCATGGGTATTTAAATTCATAATTGATTTCCTGTAAGGTAACAAAAGAAAGTGTTTAGATAGAGAAACCTTTAAGCACCCTAATATTACCTATTGGAACCATAGCTTTGTTTTCTTTTTGCCATTAATTTAAATAATAAAATTCCGATGATAATAAAATAGACCACATTTTTTATCATTTTTGAAAAACTCATTTTTTATCACTAATCCTGAAGCAAACTTCACTTTCGCCAAAGTAGAGTAAAGCACGAGTCGAAACTTAACATGAACTTTGAAGTGGAAATGAAGTACGACATGGACTTCTCCTGAACTTTCGTGCTGATTAAAGGTGCAGATAAAATGCTAACCGAACTTTAATTGTTTAATTGGTGGCTTTAAGGTTCACGTGTGAACTTTGTGGGCCTGTTGAGCCTCACAGTTTATCTGAAGAATTTTTGAGCTAATGAATCACGTAATTTTTTGCTCAAGTCTTACTAGTTGCAGCAATCAGTTATATAATTATCTACGCTATCGTAAAATGCAGAAAATTGTTATTTGAACTGTTATACTATAGATGGAGAATGCACTATTTGCCTTCGTCTCTTCGGCCTCTTCGTAGCCACTGCCTAAATTAAGATATCTTAGTGCAACTTGATATTCAAGACAGCCTCAAAACAATTCAATTTCATTCTTGTTTTGGATACGGCAGCAAGTGAAACCGCATAGCTGCACTTAGCTTCTGTTGTTCTTTGTCTTTACCAGTGCCGGCTATAGAGATAAACGTCATCTGGAGTAAAAAGACCATTAAATTAATTAACCCCAATTGAGTGTATTCCCAAACCCATTCCAAGAAATACATTGACATAAGACAGGATGTCGTATTCTACGTTAACTCTGCGGCTGTGTCTTATAAACAACCTCTTTAGCTTTTTTTGTATCAAGTTATAGGATGACTTTTTTTTTCATTATTCATATATATGGCTATTCCGTAAATGCAGGTTTATAGTTGCCTTAAATACTTACTATTATCTCGTATATAAGTACATACTATACCGCACTCGTATTAAAACTGAAAGACTTTGGTTTTTTATCCAACAGAAGCCAGGCTTTGTGACTGTTCTGTTTGAATTTGTATATACTGGCTCTATCGTCAATTGGGTTCGTCCTAAAATGTTCATTGAATGTTGTAAAAACCTAGGAAAGATGAGAATACTATTGCATCGTTGTATTACCCCTAGATAATAATACCAGCATTATTAATTATTAAAATTAAACAGAGTTTTCTCAGCAGGACCAATTTCTTCCTATCCAGTTCCCCCTATGTGATTCCGGGCAATGAGAAAGCGGACACTTTGGATTTGGCTGGGCGCAAAAACGGTGATATTTACGATAGAATTGTAGGTAATTGCACAATGAGTTTCTACAAAGTTCAGGTCAGCAAAACGTAATCAGACCTCGTGGGATGAGGGAGAATTTGGAGCAGCAGGGAGCATCATCCCCAAATCATCTACCAAACCTTGGTTTCGGGGCTTAATGTCCATGTCTCGGATCATGTCCAACCACTATGGGTTAGACGCACGACTATTGCATATTGGGCTCACTAGAAATAATCATTGCGTTTGTAGATTGGGGTATTATGACATTGAACACAATGTTTCGGTGTGTGCTGAATTCTCTGGCGCCAGATCCCTACTTTGAGATACCCTCAGGACCCTAGGAATACAGTCCTATGTCGTAGTTCGTGGTATCTTGGCCCAGCGGAACACTTCATACATGATGCTGATCTACGGCTATACATTGCCAACAAATTGAACCATCGAAAGAAAAATCAGTCTAGTTTAGTACTCTAGAAATAAGATTTAGCTCAGTTAAACATTATATGTATTGTGCCGTGTCTAATAAACATTCTAGCAGACATACGTATTGTCAATTCGAAACCAGAGGAACGCTGGTAAGACATTTATAGTGTAAAGCAAAAGAGTCTAGTCTGAATTCAATAGAACATTTTCATTTCATTTTCAATTTTGGCACATGATTTTCTGGAGCATTACATAAACCAAACTGAATATCAAGATTTTTCATGCATAATATATTCTCTCTTCAACTTATCAAGGTGCTCAACACTCGCCTCTAAACAGACCCTATTCTTGTGCTCCTTGATGAACACCATCACAGGTAGAGGCTTACAGCTTATTATGCAAGACAATTCATAAAAAAATTGACAACAAGAATTTTCACTATTTATATGACACAAACCTCTCAAAATTGACCCCAGTGCTTCTTGTGCTCCTTAATGTGCACCGCTACTGGAACAGGTTTCTCGACGTACACCGGCTTATGCACGTAAACGGGAATTGGCTTCTCAACATGAACTACATGCGGTTTTGGGATCTCGACGTATTCTTTCTTAACAACTGGAACTTTCACCCCCACTGGGTATGGCACTGGACGATCAGAACTGGGACGTGCTTCTCAATTGCCACTGGCTATGGGGCGGGAACTTTCTTGATGACGGTTGTGGAAATTTGCTTTGGTTCGTGACGATCGTCGTCATAGTGGAGATGGTGATCATCATATCCGAAGCTGCTATGATAATCACTCAATTCCCAGAGGTCACGTTTCTTTTTCGCAAGAAGCGATAGCCAAAGCTATAGAAAACACAATGAACGCCTGAGCGAAGTTGAATTACATAACAGTTAACTGATAAATTCAATAATTTAGTGATGCACTTTAGTACCTTCATGTTGGAAGCAACAAGTTCGATTGTTGAATGGATAGCAAGCGAATGATACTTTTCAACTCAACGTCGCATCCTTTTACACATGATTATTGAGTTTAAACGTCGATTTGACATCAAGTGTAGACGAAAAATTACACAATTTAAAGAGCATGTTGTTTTACTCGTCCCCATCAATAAATGATGATTCCAAAAGAGTGTCATCAGAGCATGGTACGCTGTGGTTCGATACTGAAGGTTGTGTCTATTTGTTATTTGTAGAGAATTACTACTGTTAGAAACGTATCGAAAATTGTGATCTCGAGCAGAATTGGAAATTTCATAAATCGAAGAGTTCCTTTTTCAGGGTAGGTATTGTTTCCACCTTTTTTCCATTCTATTGTTCACCCACCTTTAGGGTAAACAAATCAATACCTTTGACCAAAACTGATTACCCTAAACTTCAATGTTAGGTAAAGATTACACTTTCGGAAAGTATAAAATTCCATCGCTCTAATCTGGAATTCTAATTTGGCAGTGAATGCTACTGATTTTGTGAACTTGCTAAAACAGTTTTGGTACATCGTTTAGTAGAACAACACGGGTGAAAAAGTGAATAGCAAATTTGTTTCTGAGAGACGATTAATAAGCAAGCAACGTCAGCTATTTGACGATCGGAGAGGCAAGAAAGTGAGATTATAAATTTATGCTGAGACAATAAACAAAGTTTAGTGGGTGCTGATGTGAAACTTTGTCGCTTTGAATCATTCATTTGGCAATAAGTGCTCAGTAGTAGTGCTGCAAGTTTCCTAGTGAAATATTTTTCGAAGAAATGACACCTCCGATAGGTGAAAATTGTGGAAGTTTGGAAAATAAATCTTCTAGTGAAACAGTTGTGTCACTTGTTAAGAAATCAGAGGATATGAGCGTAATGCCAATTCAGTGTCTCGATTTAATCGGAATTTTTCGCGATTCTACTGGCAGGGAGTACATCAAAAAAAAGTTCCCAACGAAAAAGAAGATCGATCAATTGGCTTTCTCAGCCCGACTCAGCCATGTAGATTTGGATATTAAACTCCACAACGAAGGCTGTTTGATGACGGCAGATGATAATTTCGTGGCCAAGGTACGCATTGATAATCCACAATCGATCGTTCAAGCTGTCGGCTTTGGCGATGCAAAAAGAAATTTGCTTCAGCAGTTAAGAATTGCCAAAGTCCTGCAGGATGATTTGAGCACCGAGCGGAAAGTGAGACAGTCGGCAGTGATGAATTTGATTCAAAATGTCTTACAACAAAGGTCAATAGAAAACATTCAACTGTGTTTTTTAATAAACACCCATTCGGAGAGTTCAGACTTCAGTCAGCTTTGCGAAGCAATAAACGCAAATAAGTTACTAAGCACCGAATTACGTTCGACGGTGGCATCATTTTTGGAACTCGAAGTTCGTGGTGCTGCAAGAGATACGATTTTAGCTGGTTTTGATCATCATCAGACGATAGCACCTTGTGCAGTAATGATCGCTCAATTACGCTCAATGCTAGATGAAAACACTACAGCATACAGGAAGCAACTATTGGAAATAGCGCCGATCTGTTTAGGCAGCTTCCTGCACGATTGCAGTAATGATCGAATAATCATCGTTCAACACAAAGATGTCGCCTTATTTTCTGATATGACAAGAGAGCTGAAGGAGAATATATTTCAGAAGCCGCTAGCCGACCTTGCTGCTCGATGGATCAAATCTGTGAAGAAGTTAACAGTAACAAGCCTGCTTGCAGATAATGGATTATTCAATAAGAATTTACATCTCTTGACAAAAAGCTTACAAGAATTGATCATTGAAATCGGTAGCAAAACAGATCATAGAGCGACCGATCTACTCACTAGTGACAACTCGGGATGGCATTCGAGCGAAAAGATTACTTGGAAAACTGAGAATGTGTTAACAAAGTGTTTGGAGCGGGAATACTTCTTCATCTTTAAACTCTTAAATCAGTTTGATTTGAATCATAATAGTGATAATCAATCCTTCGAGTACACTGTCAATTTTTTTGAAGAAGGAAAACCGCATATAATATGTCAGCAATTCATGACATGCTTGAAATCGATTCAATGTGGTGAAGGAGAGATTCAGAACAATTCAATAAAACTAGCTGACGAAAAGTACATTTGGTATTGTCTTTTGGATGATGTTTTGTTTCATGTTCTGCCAGCGGAGTATGAATTCGATTGCTTAGAAACCATCATTGAGAGCTACGTGAATTTTTTTTTTAAGGCTAACCCCGATCAGATGGAAATGCTTCGTGTAATTACTCATACTACAGCCCGCTTCATAGTACAAGCTACGTCCATTCTGAGACAGAAAGATTGCTCCACAATTGACCACGAGATAGTGCAAAAACAACTGAACTTCATAAATGCTAATTTCATTCCAAGTGGCTTCCAAGGTTTGACAAAAGAGTTCAGCAACTATTGGGAACACAGAGTAGATATTATAACTGTAATCCCTTCCAAAATCCATCTACCGGAGATGGAATCACTGGAGAAGCTCCTGCTGGAAATTGCTTCGGATGCTTTGGACAAAATTATCGCCCCAGAAGCTATGGCATCCTTTTTTAAATCATACTGTGAGCTGTTGACAGATTTAAATGAAATTCAATTCGATTGGTATGTCAAAGCTTTTCTTCCGGAGAGAAAAATGAACTCACTAGTTGATTTGGAGTTTATTGAACTAATCGATAACAAGTGGACCGATACAAAGCATAAAACCTATCGAGTCATAGAAGTGAAAAACTTTATTAACGTAGTATCAAAGCTTGTTGAGAGTTCTGCATACCCAAAGCATTATATAATCGAAGTGCTGCTAGCCATGCTATCAGCCACTAAAAACCAGCTATCAAAGGTCCAGTGGAATCCAAATGCTCAATTATCTCAAATGGATCAGATCTTTACCTCTAGAGAACTTCTTGAAGCCGTTAGAAAGTCTTGCGTGGATTTCAAAGAACAAGCTAATTATGAGTCATTTGAATTGTTTCTGGACGAACAGATGAAACCTTTCGCAAATCTGAATAATATTAGTTCTCATGCCGATTTTACAAAACAAATTGATCGAACCAAGAAATCACTGCCACGATTTGTTCGCGAACAAAAAGGAATGGATATTGACCAAGCTTTGAAACTGTTCGACAAGTTGAATGTCGCAGCCGAGATAGAAATTTTACGTTCCGCCTACCTTAAATATGACGAGGCTTTTCACGAGTTAGTTGATGATCCGCTCGACGGTAAAAATGTTTATCGATTTTCATACTCAAATTTTAATGTTTTTTTTTTTTTAGTTTCAGAATATACTACGAGAGTATCACGAGTTGCTAACAAAGTGTTAGGTATCAAGTTCCAGAAGCCATTCCCAACTTGGACCAACGAAGACAAACGAGAAAAAATACCAAAACTCCTAGCAGGGGTGGCAGCTGTTTGGTCCACTTTTAAATCCAAGGAAGTATCAAAAACCGAAGAACGGTTCACTCCTCGTTGCGTTCAGATTCTTTGCATACTTAGACTTCTGAGTGTTGATCAAGCGACTGATGGCGTTATAAATCATCTAGCACTGATTCTAAATGGACAAGGTAAATCCTTGGTCTTAGGTTTGACGGCCGCTTTGTTGGCGTTGACTGGTCATGAGCCACGCGTAGTTCATCGCAATGGCTTTCTGGCATCAAGGAATGCACAACATTTCCAGCAGTTCTTTTCCTTACTTAACGTTGAACATTCCATTTTTTATGGTGCAATCGAAAAATGTACCAGTTATGTAATTGATCATACGGAACTGGGAAATATTTTCACGCAAATGTTGTTGACCAAAGAAGAACAAAAGCGAAAAGAATCGTTTTTTAAAGATGCGCCCAATTCAGTTCTCCTAATGAATGACACTGATTGGTTATACGAATGTGCAAGTAATTCGGAAAACATAAATATGGCAGTGACGACGCTACCGGGGTTGAATTCAATTCAAGAGAAAATATGGAATCTTGTGTCAACAGAAGTATTAAACAACAATATCTACGTCATCGTAAATTTGATCTATGATTTCATCGGTTCAAAAGCAATGTTAAAAGAAAAAGAATTCCAAACTCTCATGACCAATGACAAGCGGTTGACAATTTTGTTAAATTCACCATTCGTAGCAATTAAAGAGTACACCTTCAAACAACTGTTCGATGAACATCTAAAAGAAATGATCCAATGTGCTATACGTGTTCACAAGTCGCCAGTGAATAATGATTACAAACTCAGTCCTAAAGGCACCATCCTTCGCAAGAACGGGGAAAAATACATGAACGAATATTGTTATGATTATAGCAATGTATTTAACTATTTTCGTCTATGCGCGTCAAATTACAAGACTAAAGTAGACAATGAAGTAAACTACGGTTACATTCTGTTGCCTTGTGGCTCTTTTTCATGCATTCAGCTTCTGAGAAGGTATTCTTTAATTCTGGGTGATTGCAGCACATCGCCAACCAGCCAAAAATCGATTCGAGATCTTTTGAACATTAACCAAACATCGATTATGCCGACATGCTCCGGAGTTTTCAATCTGCGTTTTAACCAGTTAAGTGATTTTCGTTTGGTATACGACTGCCGGGAATGGATGTTGGCAATCCTAAATCGCGTTAAAACCGTGATAGCAGAAAACCGAGCCGTGCTTGTTTGTTTTGAAAGTGAAGAATTCGCGATGCAATTTTATTTCGACTATATCAGAGATATGAGGAACTTAAACGTGTTAACAGAGCAAACCGCCGTACTGAGGAATCGCTACATTGATGAAGCGGGCGTTGCTGGAACCATTACTTTAATAACCAAGAAAATGATCCAAGGAATCGACTTTAAATCCAGTGACGTCGTCGAGAAGCACGGTGGCATGCATATCATTCAGACGTTTTTCTCGACCGATCCTGAAGAAGAAGCACTTATCAAGGGACGAACGGCTCGCATGGACAACCACGGCAGCTATGAGTTGATAATTTGGAAGTGTGAGCTAGACGGAAGCATTTTTGAAACGTCTGATGGGACTTATTCAGGATTGGACGCTATTAGGCAGAATTTAGCTCTGAACAAACATGATACTACCATGAACTATTTGAATGCGCTTCTAAGCCATTCTGAGAGTAATTAGTTTAATTTATATACAATATTGAATTACACACTAAAAACTGATAGATTAAAATGATTTTGTTATGTAAATATTTATTTATTCCCGAAATATTGTGATGCCCAAAGCGCCTTTAAAAAAATAGTCTGTGGTTTCTAATATAGCGAAGCTAATTTTAACCCATGTGATATATTCCAAACTATCAATCCTTAAAACACTTCCGTGATTTTTGTAAGTATTTTTTGCCTTTCTTCTAGAAAGGTACAGTCAATCGCAAAATTGAGCTTTTCATTAACTCGATAAAAGTTACTTTTTCGATGTTAAAAAATGTATTACTTTATGCAACTTTGACCTTTATAAAAACGGTCTTTTAAATCTTACCTAGTCAAACGAATATATGAGAACGGTCTCATGTTAACTTTATACACGGAACTGTGCCGAAAATACCAGCCAGAAGTTCCCAAGCAACAATTGAAACATAACAAAAAAATTAATTGTGATCATTTGTTGCACTAATGAAATCCCGAGGTTTTAAGAAACATTTTTTGTTGCTACGATGAAATTGTAAAGAAACAAACAACAACTAAAGTTGCATCGCTGCTTCAAAAATCGTCACACCAACAACGTAATTCGCGAGGTTGGATTTGTTGTTGAAACGTGTAAACGGCATTTGGAAACCTACCCTTCACTGAATAGATCTAGTTGGTGGAGCATATAGGTTGCCAACGTGATGCTTGCGAGATACAAAAAACAAACACACAAAAATACTTCTAAAAGTTGCTGTCATGTTCTGAAGCCATGTAACAGCAACTTTTGCTCGATCGTTCGCCTTGCATTTGTTTTTGAGATGAGGTTATTTACTGCGTTGTATCTTTTGGATACCAGGATTGGAAGTCGTCCAAAGAGTGTGGGTCTCTAAAACGAAATGTGATAAATTGCTTTGAATTTCATTATCACGCTGAGGTACTGATGAATGGAAGAAGCAAAATTAAAACAGGTAATGACCATTAGCATGATAAGGGAAGCAATATTTGAAACTGAGCCATGAACTTGCAAGTGTTTCTACAGCAAATGACGTAAATAGTACAAACGAGAAAAGTGAATAGAAATTGATAACTGGAGTTGAATCCTCACATTTCTGGAAATAATCGAAGATAAATCGCTATACAGACAATCTCTTTCCATTCTTACCACAACGCCATGAAGTTTCTATTGCGTCCTAGTTGCTATTACGATGCATCTTCGTAGCTGAAATTTTACCATGCAGCATTTACCATGTTGTTATTAAATTCCATGCATTAGTTGCGGTTTCTTTCTTGAAACTTGTGTTGAAACAACGAAAATGTTGCAATTGGCTCCACCTCCTGCGCTTTTTTTGTCATTGTATAAGAAACTGAGATGTAACTGCAACTTAATTTCGCGTAAGAATTTGTTGCTGTGATGCACAAAGTTCATAATCGAAACAAATTTTGCTGCTTGGGTTGGGAATCGCTTCATTAGGTGTTGCAACACTCAGTTGGAATATTGTATCACCCCGGAATGTTTAGCATCACCAGATTTATGTCACTCTATCTCGCAATTCCGACAACATAGAGAGTTGTTGATTCCAGCAAAGTTTTTCAGGAGGACAAAGTCATTTAGTTGGTATTCAGTTTCGTATCAAATTCAACTTTAAATGTGTTTGAAGTTCTGAGTATTTTGTTTTAAATTTATTTTAACCAATTAGAAAGCTGCGGTCTTCAGGAAAGTTGTTCAGAAAGTCAATTGCTTGTGTTTGGCTGATAGTTCAGTACTCTGTCACAGCGTGGTGTTGGTGAGCAGGATGTTTTCAGTATCATCTACTTACTTTAATTCATGAATCCTTAAAGTTGTGGTCTTTATAAAAGTCAGGAGGTAAAGGATTTTTCGTTAATGGACAGTTTGGTTGGGAATAAGACCACTACTTTGCGCTAGAATTCAGGGTTCAGTTTTGAGTGCTACGAAAAGAATCTATTTTGAGAATCCAACAATTTAGAAAATCGTAATATTCAGCAACTCTGCGCTCAAAATTTAAAAAAAAATCGAAGACTTTTTTTTTTGCTGAATCAATTGGATAAAATTCTTTTGACCACAGGTTTTGATTTGAAAAGATACGAAAAATTTTTTACAATCGGCATAAAAACAGTTGTGGTGGACATGTGATACGTATTATTGAAGAAAAATTTCCGCTGGCATTGACCGAAGACCGATACTTACTAGAAGGTAAAAGTCACGGGATAAGTTAAGGTCAAAGTACGATGAATTGCATGCACAATAGCGCCACGTAGTCGTAGCATTCCCCATTGAATCCTCGCTTGACCTTTTGAACAACTTTGCTGCAATTCTCTACTTCTTAGGAAATCAAAATTGTGAGATGAGTAGAGGTCAGAATGAATAGAGTGAAAAGAGGAAGAGAGAATGGGGAAGAATGAGGAAGGAAGAGAAAAAGGAAGACAAAGTGGGATAGAGTGAGAGAGGAAACAAAAGAAAGAGAGAAAAAAGATAGAGAGAGAGAGAAAGAGAAAAAGAAAAAGGGAGGGAGACAGAGAGAGGAAGAGGGAGACAGAGAGAGGAAGAGGGAGAGAGAGAGATTGAGAGAGAGAGGAAGAGGGAGAGAGAGAGAGAAAGGGAGAGAGAGAGAAAAGGAGAGAAAGAGAGAGAGAGAGAGAGAGAGAGAGAGAGAGAGAAAGAGAGAGTGAGAGAGAGAGAGAAAAGGAGAGAGAGAGAAAGAAAGAAAGAAAGAAAGAAAGAGAGAGAGAGAGAGAGAGAGAGAGAGAGAACAACAATATCGCACGTTAACCTGTGGGGCTTGATTAGTTGACAGAATTCGTTATCGATATTGTTTTGGAACGTTTTGCATGTTGTAGGATAAGGAAAACGATACACCGTGCCCCAGTGCTGAGTCGGGAAAATTTCCAGCTCAAACAGATCTTCAACATGATCGGGAATCGAACCAGACTTTACAACCGTGTAGGAGAGCTTGGCGATCGTCAACGCTAACCAAAGAGCCACGAATAAAAATAGATTAAAAGAGAGAGAAGGAGAGAGGGAGTGAGAGAGAGAAACGTGGAGAGCAAGAGAAATCTGAGAGAGAAGAGGATATATCAAAAGGGTGAGAAAAAGAGTGAGAGTGAGAAATAAAGAGAAAGACAAAATGACGGATAAAGAGGGAAAAGAAAGAAAGAGAGATAAATAAAGAGAAAGATAGAGAGAGAGAGAGAAAACAGAGGGAGAATGAGAGAGAAAAGGATAGAGAAAGCGGGAGCGATTGAGGAAGAGATGAGAGAGGTTATAGGATTTTTTGCACAGTAGAGAGGGTTTCGAGTATTTTTATGAACGTTTCTTCACGAAGGGAGAGAGGGTTGCCTGAAATTAGACAAAATATCTCCACAAGGGGTACATGAATAGCCCCTATTGGATACTTGTTCGATTTTTAATCGTTCGAAAGGTGAAAACATTTCCATAAAAAATGTCCTAATTGTGATATATATGTTAAATGATATTTTTGATCTGGCTGAAAAATTTGCACAAATGTTTTTCTGAATTAACGACGGCATTTTGTGCTAAGGGTATTTATTTCAATCGCAACTAATTCAGCAATGTTGTAGATAATAGTTTTATCTTTCCTAAAATATGCTGCAATGCTGTTAGCATTGAGCTGGTGAATAGCAAGATTTTTGTTTGCTCAATTTACCTACCTCCAAACTCAAATCCTGTACTTTATGAGACACACTCAGCTTGTATTCAGCAGCTGACTTCACTCGCTAAAGACGATGATAGAATATTCGTACTGGGTGATTATAATCTGCCAAATTTATGCTGGCTATATGACGACGACTTACACTGCTATTTACCGACAAATGCTTCGACCGAGCCTGAATTGACCTGGTGGAATGTATGTTGCTCACTGGATTGCAGCAACAGAACCGCTTTGTTATTGACAATGGCAGGCTGCTCGATTTGGTTTTTACCAATAGTACAGCTTGTGCAGATATTTTTGAGCCACCGAGACCCTTACTAACCATGGACAGACATCATAAACCGATTGTGCTGAGATTAGATGTTGAGCTCAATTTTATTGATGAGGAAATAGAGCGGCTCGATTTTAACCAATGTGATTTCACTGTGTTGAATCAGAGCATGCAACAATTAGACTGTAATCGATTAATGACGGTAGGATCAGTTGATGCAGCCATTGATATTTTTACAGCGAATTGTTTAGAGTTTCCCGGACGAATATACCGTTGAAAAGAACTAAACGAAAACTGCACACAAATATGCCATGGTGGAACGCAAATATTCGGAATCTTCGAAACCGGCTTCGGAAAGCTAGAAAACGGTATTTCAAACACAGGGGTGAATCACTGAAAACTGAAATGCGTGAAATAGAGGCTCAGTACAACTCTTTGAACGCAAGATGTTTTCGTGATTACATTCATCGCATTGAAAATGACGTTAAAGCTGACCATAAATCGTTTTGGAAATACATCAACAACCGGAAATCAACGAAAGGAATACCTCAGAACACTCGTTACCAGGGAGTGAGTGCCTCTACGCCACTGGATTCTGCGAATATGTTCTCGTCTTTCTTTCAGAGTGTGACAAGTAATAACTCACCACCTTTGACTGAAACATACTTGAGCAGTATTCCGCAGTTCGACTTAAATATGCCTCGGATGAACTTTCCGCCCAATGATGTTCTGCTCAAACTTCAATCCATCGACGGATCGAAAGGCCCTGGACCAGATCAATTGCCACCATTCGTTGTCAAAAATTGTGCAAGTGCTCTAGCTTTGCCTGTAAGTATACTCTTCAACCGTTCTTTGAGTGAAAAATGCTTTCCCACCGTTTGGAAATCCGCTTCAATCATACCGATTCATAAATCAGGTTCGCTCGACGATGTAGAAAATTATCGCGGAATTTCTATATTAAGTTGTTTGCCAAAAGTTTTCGAAAACATGGTACACGATGTGCTCTACCAATCTGTTGAACACGTTATCTCAGCTGATCAGCACGGATTTGTTCAGAGGCGATCTACTACGACAAATTTGATGAGTTATGTTTCGACCCTTGTAAATCGGATGGAAAAACGGCAGCAAATTGACGCGATTTACATTGACTTTGCCAAAGCATTCGACAAGGTGCCACATACTTTACCTGTTGAAAAGTTTAAGCGGATAGGACTTCCAGAGTGGCTGACACAATGGATTTCCTCGTACCTTACCGGACGTAATTCTTCGGTGAAGGTAGGTGAAACGTATTCTACACCTTTTGAGATTCTTTCAGGAGTACCTCAAGGCAGTATTCTGGGCCCTTTGTTGTTCATACTGTTTATAAACGATCTCTGCACGAAGCTGAAATCTCCAAAATTATTGTACGCTGATGACCTCAAGTTTTACCGTGTAGTCACAACGGAGGCTGACTGTTGTGCGCTCCAAATGGATATCGACATGCTTCTGGAATGGTGTGGCTTGAACGGAATGGAAGCCAATGTGACCAAATGTTGCGTGATCTCATTCAGCCGCTTGCGTGCACCGATTGCCTTCGAGTACAAAATGGCTTCAACGAGCTTGGCCCGCACGACCACAGTGAAAGATTTAGGAGTGCTTGTCGATAGCAAATTAAGGTTTACGGAGCACATTTCTGCAGTCACGGCTAAAGCTTACTCTCTATTGGGTTTTTTGAAGCGAAATTCGAAATTTTTCGACAATATTTACACGCTAAAGATACTGTATTGCTCGTTCGTGCGCAGTGTCCTGGAATATGCGGTGCAAGTGTGGGCGCCGTATCATGCAATACACATCAACCGGTTAGAACAAGTTCAGAAACACTTTCTCCGATATGCTCTTCGATCTCTAAACTGGAGGGACAGAACTAACCTACCATCGTATGAAAGCCGCTGTATGTTGATCGATTTGCCCACATTGTCAAGTAGACGAGTTTTCCTCCAACGTATGCTAATATTTGATGTGCTAACAGATCGAATAGATTTCGCGGACATTCTTGGAAAATTGCGATTCAACACACCCCTTCGATTGCTACGTCAACCTGAGTTTTTCCGCCGACCAAATCACCGCACTCTCTATGGAATGAATAACCCATTGGATGTCTGTTGTAATTATTTTAATGATGTGGTAACATGTTTGATTTTGGTGTGTCGATATATGTGTTTAGACTAAGAATTAGAAGTTAAATTGTCTGTACGATGTTTTATGTCGAAGACGAAAAATATAAATAAAATAAATATTATATATATATACACTTGAAAAATCATTTTTACCCATTTATTTTATTGTCTCAAAAAGCTCTTTTGTTTTTTAATGAAAACCACAAAATGTAAGCTAAACATTTACGGTTTCCTGGAGAAAAAAGGACAAAACAAAATGAGTGAAAAATTTCAATTCCTATATGGTCCATTTAACTGGTATAGTGCTTTCGACAAAGTTGTAGACAGTCATATTGTTCTTCATGAAAAAAACGTGCTACGTATGACAAAAAAAAATAATACAAAATACTAAATACAATAAAAATACAAAAATATGATTACGAATCAAATATCTCCAAAATCCCACCAGATTTTTTTTAACGAAAACTACACATTGTTAGTTGAACAAGGATAGTTAACTGAATTTGGAAATATAAACATAAAAAAAATATCAAAAAGAAAATAATTATTTTAATTTTGTGTTTTACGTTCTATATCTTTTCGGAAGGATATCCACCGTTTTACCGTGAACGCCATACCGATCAAACAACTGTGTTGACTCTAGAAATACTTTTTTCAATAATAGGCACTTGGCCTACTCAATGTATAGATCAAATTTTAAGCAGGGCGTAAAACTGAGTTTTGCCTGTAAATGGAACGCATAGATATAATTCCATAAAAACATCGCACTATTTTTCTACAATTTATTTTATGTTTTTGTGGACTAGAGATGCCATTTTGGGCCATTTTTATCACGGCTTTTTTTTCGAGAGCGTTTTATGTAAAAATGGTATTGTTTTGTTTCGCTCTTTGGCACTAAGGCCAAGGGATCCAAAAAAAATATTCAACGTAGCACAAGAAAATTTTTTGAACACAAAAAAAATATCAAAATCGAATATGTATCTAAAATAAAGTAATTTTAGAAAATCTTTATTTTTTGATTGATAGTTGTTTGAACGTAAAGACAAAAAAGAAAATAGGTTGAAATTTGAAAAAAAAAAAGATTATTGTAAAACAAAATTAATATTTACAACTTTGAAGAGCACAAACTACTGATAAATCAAACAGTTTCGGCTCTAAATATATCGCAATCATCAATAGGCACTCGATAAGAAAAATACTCCCAAAAATAAATATCTATCAGTGCAAAGAGCTACTCACCCTTGTCGAGTGGTACCGCATGCAATAGTTTGCAATCCAGTATCAGAATTGGTTGAAAACTGGAGTCCTTGAAACGGCCTGTTCCAGTCTTCAACAGATTCACGACAGTCAGACTTAGATGAACTGAAATGGACACGTGGTACTCCCGCGTGAAAATCAACTTACAAGCAGCCGTCTCGTTTACTTGCTTGACTTTTGACACTGCAACGCGTAACTTATTCGGAAGAACTTTGGTGATTTCGATCATGACAGAAATCCATTTACCCAGATCTCTTGAAATTTGTATTTATTGGCCTCACTTTAGCTCGAATTAGTACAACCCACTGTCCACCGATCCTTCCGGACACAGATTCATATAACGGATCAGCTAATGTGTGGCTCATTTTTTGACTCTAGAGGCCATGAAACAAGCGGGACTCCACCTCCGAAATCAGAATGTTGGACGGGAGGTGGAAAAAAACTTAGCCGTAACAGCCGCTCTTCTCTTCCTAGCTGTTACCTATAGTCTCAACAGATGCTGTTCAGTGCTGTAAATGGTGTAACCGGTACCCGTGGATGGAATGAATTGAATCTGGAAACAAATAACAAATTCGACGAACATTCGTTTTTGTCAAAATATTCTGTTTCCGTTTGTGTCAGGGCTATTTTTTTAGTAGTTTTAGTTCAAAATTCATTGCTATAGTTTTAAGCTTGTTTGAGTTGTATATTTTCCCTTAAATGGGTCAAATAGGTAATATTCATCCTAGTTTTAACTATTCACATATCACAATTCCCTCAAAACAGACCCCAATGCTTCTTGTGCTCCTTGATGTGCACCGTCACTGGGATAGGTTTTTCGACATACACTGGCTTCTGCACGTACACGGGAACTGGCTTCTCAACATGAACTGCGTATGGTTTCGGCACTTCGACGTATTCCTTTTGAACAACGGGAACTTTCACTTCCACTGGGTATGGTACTGGACGATTGACATGGACTGGAACCTTCTTCTCAACGTAGACTGGGACCTTTTTCTCAACAACAACTGGAACCTTCTTTTCGACATGAACCGGATAAGGGACCTTCACTGGAAAAGGGACGTGTTTCTCAACTTCAACTGGGTATGGGACCGGGACTTTCTTGGTAATGGTTGTGGAAATGTGCTTCAGTTCGTGATGATCGTCGTCATAGTGGTGATGGTGATCATCATATCCGAAGTTGCTATGATCATCGCCCAATTCCCAGAGGCCACGTTTTTCTTTCTTACTAGTGGAATCGTCGACTGCTGCGCAGGAAGCGATAGCCAAAGCCATGGACAACACAATGAACGCCTGAACGGATTTGAAATAAAGAAAAATTAACTATGGATTTAATAATTCAGAGATGCATTTTATTACCTTCATGGTGGAAGCTACAGTTTTGATTGTAGTGCACTCTTAACCGTTGAATTGGAAAGAAACGAATGATACTTTTTGACCCAACGTCGAGTCCTTTTATATACGTGATTATTGGTTGCGAGCAGAAAACTTATCCAATTTAAAGAGCTTGCTGAGTTACTTGTCCTCATCAATAAATGATGACACTAAAAAGGTGCCATCAGAGCATGGTACGCTGCTGCGATGATGAAGGTCACGGCTGTCTAAAATCGTGTGAAATACGTAGTTATTATATTTTCTCTGAAGAAAAAGATTTCCTGCAGTGTTTTTGTTTCTTTTTCTGTTTTTGAACTCATAGGTATGTTGTATAAAAAAACTTCATCGTCGTGCAAAAAAAAATTAAATAGATTCTCACGTGCTCCTAATCACATCCAAACTCTTGTTTAATCCGATAACACAAAACCGGCATCATAAACGAATGATAACGGATCGCGGTTTTATGATCACACAACGCTTGCAAGTGCAGTGATAACGTTATTCAACCTTTATAAATTTGCTCATCGTTATCGTCCATTCAGTAAGATTGCTCTCAAGATGCATTCAGTTGACGCTCTGCTAGAGCTGAACGCTTCCGATCTGCGCCAGTTGCAGACAATTCTGAAGGAAAACTCATCCCGTCACGAAATCGCCTGCCGTACGATTGAAAATTACATGGAATGGTTCGATAAGGAACCTACTTTGTCGAATGATTTGAAAATTTATGCTCTAAGCCGAAATTGGCAGGAGGATGGAACGTTTATAATTGTGGTAAGAATTGTGTGTGTAACTTACAGTCAATTCTTACTAAATATATTGAACGTATTTTTCAGGATTCGATATACATTCATGCATACAATTTCCATGATAATCTCACCTCTTTAAAGCAAACACTTCTTCTACTGGATTGGAGTCGAAATTACACCATTTGTATGTTTCCAACTAGATTTAAAGAAACTATTTTGGACGCTCTTCAGGATCTTAGAATAAAAATCTCTCTGCTTACGGATGATATCATTTATTACCTACCAGCGGAGACAGCGGCTAAATTACAAACAGAAATCTCAGCCGATGTTCGTTTAGGTATCCTGGAATCATACCATGCCGAACAGGTCGACCGCAGTTGGGAGTTCCGAGGGCCCGGAACAGAACCTTTAATCCGACGGATGATCCGTTGGAATGTGACGGTGTGTCTGTTCGTTCGGTCCTCTGATAGACTCATTGGCTGGTGTCTTCAGTCATGCTCTGGAGAGTTGGCGTTTCTCCATGTCGACCCCGAATATCGACGGAGAGGATTTGGTTCCCTACTTATCAAGGCTTATGCCAGGTGCCTCACATCAAAAGGTCAACTCGTTTATGCGAATGTGGCTTCAACAAACGAAGCATCTCGAAAGTTATTTTTAGGCCTTGGATTTTTGCCACGGGAACAAGTGCACTGGGTTAAGAATGAAGCCAAAGTCAGGCGAAATTAAACCTATCTCAAATAAAATTATTTTGAATGATCAAAATTTTACCTAACGATTGTTGATCATAAAACAACAGTGTGTGCTGCTGTGAATTTCCTAGTTAACCTAGTTAACATTTTACAACCTCAGTGACAGTTTATGGTTCAGTCCTCGGGTAACAAATCTATAGACACTAAACACTCTCAGCTTCAGACGGCCGGTTATTGTAACGCATGAATGAGTTTGTTTCCTTTTTGAGGTCAACTTAAATTGCTACTTTTTCATCTTTTCACTAGTTCAACGCACTTTACTGTAAACATAAACGTGACAGAGTGGCACGGGTCAAAGAGTTCACCCTGGAGGTTTTTTTTTCTGCAGAAAAACAAACCAACTAAAGCTCATCTGTTTTCCACTTCTCGGTAGTGGTTCTGAAGCTGTGTAAGTTTGCAGCATAAAAGCTCATTTTCATATGTATTAGTCATAAACCACGAATGAACTTCATTTTCAGTTTTGTTTTCAACTTTGCCCAACACGTTTCGGCGCTATCATCTAGGCGGATCAATTTCTCTACCCTTCCGGATTGAGGCGAATTGTATTCAAATCAGTAAACCACAAAAAGGTCACCCTGCTCTCAGAGGCCGCGATACACGAGAACAACCAAAACGCGACGTTCGTTGACACCTTTGTCTTTCGCATCTTGATGAGAGCCCCGGCTGGTTTTGTTAACTTAGATTTGAGCACGTGTGCCACTGTCGCGATTTTTCCCCGGTTTCGGTGCGATGCGCAGGGGGGAAAAACATCAAAGCATCGTGATCGAAAAATGTTAATCGGATTTGTTCGTGATGAAGAACTGTTTTTCTAAATGTACTGCGTAAGGTACAACAGTCTTTTCTAGTTTTAAATTCTGTTGAAAGGTTTTTTCTTCAATTTATTTATTTGTCTCATCTCAGCTAAATCATCTACAATTTCACTACTCTTATAATCTAGAACACAATTAATGAATACAAAAAAAAACTGATTTTTGACTCCTGCTTGAATACGAAAAGATGATTAGTGTATTTTATGCAAAATTTTTCAAATTTCAACATTTGGACACTACACATTGGTTTGGTTATGGAATAAAGTGAAAAAGCAATCCTAGTTTTCCAGATACATACTTCATGGTGGAAAAATAAAGAATCTTCTATACAATAGCTCAATAGCTCAAATGAATTCGTTTTTCTTCAAGTATTTTTTTCTTCGGAAACGAAATGATTTATACTAGGGGTCTTCACATCGAGCTCGTATACGAATACCCAGCCGTAAACTGTGTATCTTCCATTACTCGTCAATGGAGGTGAGTATTTTTACGGCTGTATTTATTTACGAGCTCGACATGAATACCCATACTATGATATAAGCTAGATGTTTCGGAACCTAATAAATTGAGGTTCAACCCAGAAGTGCCAATGATACCTTTCATTATAGCTTTTCTCTTATTAATTATTTATTTACTTATTTTAAGTTTTTTCGAACATTTTTTAGCTCGTTTAATCTGATTGATTTTGGCATTTTTTTTAATTTTTTTTTTTTTTTGTACTTTAAGTTGGCTGATGTTATCATGCAGGTACTGCAGTTATCAAGATACAGCCCATTTGTCCACTTCTGTGGATTTCAAGCGAATTGAGATTGGACATCGTGGCTACCACACGCACATTTCCTGCCATGGCTGGACATGGATCCAAAGGTGTCTGTAGCGGGGAGCATGCCCGCTACAGTTCAACTGATCGACGCCTATGTTCGATTTAAGTAGTTGCCCGTTCATTATGCAAACCAGGAGCATAAACGCACATTTACGTGTTTCAAACGTGGTGAGAAAAGTTTTCCGTTTCAACATCTTTTACTGGTCCATTAATTAAATAAGAATTCTGCTACCACTTTTTGCTGGTGACAGAAGCCGCTTAGGAAACGGCCCAGCGAGATTCACAATGGAGACCAAAAGTATTGACACATTCCGCCAATTTCTTGACGACTGTAAAAGCTCGTATGATTTTTACCTCGATGTCAGACGCTCTTCGACAAGTTGACCTACCATTCTGATCAAACGGTCGGTGACGTAGTGACGATGTCGCCATCCATTAGTAAAACGATTAGTTTAAGTAGAATCGGGGTCTTATATAGCCCAAACAGTACAATTCTGGTTTACTAGGTGTATAATCTTGTCGACCCTGTTAGGGAAAGCAATCATTAAATAATCATTCAGATCAATTGAAATCGGCACTTAACAGGGCTTTACCATATTCAATAGTACAGTTGATTGCATGATCAAGGTTTGACAATTTTCAAAGTTTGAATGATAACAGAAAATGTCGCACTTAGTTACGCAACATTTTATTACGCTGCTATTAGGTGTTGCATATTGCTAAAAGAAAAGAGAATTTAGTTCGTGCTGAGACTACCTCTACTGCACAAAGGCAGCTTTTTACTAGAGGAAGGAGTAGTGCCGCTGCATCTACCGCTAACACTGTTACCACCACTACCGCTGCTGGTACGCGAAAATATTAAGTACACTAAAGTCGCTTTCTACGCGGGGGATATGTGCCGCGTGAAAAGAAACCGACTAAAAACAACCGCGTAAATTCCGAAATCCGCGTAAAAAAACTGCATGAAATCCCGAATCAGCGTATAAAAAACCGGGTAAATTCCGGAATCCACGTAAGGACGCGTAAAAGCGATCTTAGTGTATTTGTTTTTGTTCTCAAAAGGATAGTTGTTGATTGATCTAATATCGGATGCTGATCGCCTCTTTGTGCTCCTTCTCCTTCCTGCTCCTTCTTTACAGAGGGAATCCGGCACTATTCTGATAACACAGTGGAAAGCTGTTTGCACACTGAAAATTTGACGGCCGTCAGATTTTGATTGCCAACATCCCCGTTTGTGTGTTGCCAAAATACTACAGAGCTTTCAACTGTAGGCAGTGCGGGCCAATGCACCTAATGCTGATGCTACCGCTACCGCACAAAGCCAGTTTTTTACTAGAGAAAGAAGTAGTGCCGCAGCACCTATTGCTGCCGCTGCTGCTTAATTAGAACCATCCTAGTGTCCATCCATTAGTAAACTGATTGACTTCAGCAGAAGCATAGTATATGAGATAATAGTACCGCTTTTTTACACACCAGCTCTCCACTTATCAAGGCAATGCTGAACAATAGATTCGAGAGCCCGTTACCCTGCTTCAGACCGTCTTACGTCACGAATGGGTCCGAATTACGCCCGCTATCCTGAATCGTACGCCACCTTGAAGTTTATAAACATGTTAAGTCTATTTCTCTGAACTTGTCAAGGATTCGACGCAAGGTGAACATTCTGTCCGTTGTAGATCGTCCTTCCCGAAAACCGCACTGGCACTCTCCGACAAAGGATTCGTGTAACGGCCTCAGGCTATTAAACAGGATGCGGGTAGGAATCGTGTGAGCAGAATTGAGGAGAGTTATGGCCCTTTTTAAAACCTGGGCAAATGGGTCCGTGAATCCAGTCCGCTGGTAGTTTTTCTTCAGCCCAAACTTTCGAGATGAGCCAATGGATTGCACGCAATGGCTGCTCACTCCCGGCTATGAAATGTTCGACTGGGAGGTCGTCATTTTCAGCTGCTTAATGTGGTTTTGAAGTAAAATACTTCTCTCAGGAAGTTCGGCTACATAGCGACAGTGCTGATAAAAGTTATTTTCCCCAGCAAAATTCTTCGAAAATTACAGCAAATCATTTTCAATTTTCACTTCCAATGATCGCAGCACTCTTTCAGATACATTAGATTTTCGTCCTAGTAACGTGCTGTTATACTCAGATGAAATAGATCGCGCGCATCGTTCACGGTTACGGAATAAAATTTGACGACAAATCCAACCAAATGATCTTCACTTCAAAGCGAAAAAGAAAAACAAACAGTCCACTCAAACAAAATCAACCTAACCGAAACACTTTTTTACTGACACTGACCGATGCCTTGACAATCTTCGTTAACTGATAAACTGATTTTGTTGTCTTGCTTCTATCGCATGAAATATAATGAGGTGTTTTGACAGTTCACTTCCATGCAAAAGGCGGGAAGGAAGAAACTCTGAAAGGATTGTAAAAAAATAACGTTTATGGATGCTTTTTTTCACTTTCACTCAAGAGTGTCGACAAATATCTACCCTGAGGGATGTGAAATGAAAATCTAAAACCGAAAAAAGTGAAAAATATGCCCAATTTTAAATGCTAATAAATCGGTTAGTATTCGATGGACTTTCTTCGCTCTTGCAGCAATAAATTGAAAAATCTTCTAAGATTCTTCCCAAATGCAGATAATTGTAATTTTATTGCCTTTCTCCTAGAAAGGTATAGCAATCACTTGCCAAACCGAAAGTATAAAAGTGCTCCAAAGGGCCGAATGGCATATATCACTCGACTCAGCTCGACGAGCTGATCATTTTCTGTATGGGTGTGTGTGTGTGTGTGTGTGTGTGTGTGTGTGTGTGTGTATGTGTGTGTGTGTATGTGCAGATTTTTATTCTCACTCACTTTTCTCAGAGATGGCTGGACCGATTTTAATGAAATTGATTGCAAATGGAAGATCTCATTGTCCCAAAAGACCCTATTAAATTTCATTGTAATCGGATCTTTAGTTTAGAGGTTATGTATCAAAATGTAAAAATCATTAAACATCATTATCTCGAAAACTACACAACCGATTTGAGCAAAATTGATTTCAAATGAACGGGCTACCTAGAAAATCCTTAACTTTTGAATTTCATAAAGATTGAGCTTGTTGCTCAAAAGTAATGACAAGAAACGTGTTTTGAAGACTACTTAATCTCACTCATGTTTCTCAGAGATGGCTGAACCGATTTTCATAAAATCAGTGTCAAATGGAAGGCCTAGTTGCCCCATGAGACCCTATTGATTTGTTTTGCAATCAGACTATTATTTTGCCTGTTATGTTTAAAAATGTGAATTCCAGCTATGAAAAGGAACATATTCCGAAGACTACTTGAACTCACTCACTTTTCTCAGAGATGGCTGACCCGATTTCCACAAAATTAGTGTCAACTAATAAGTCTAGCTGCCTCGTAACACCCTATTGAATTTTACTGTAATCGGACTGTAACTTCATCTGTAAAGTACCAAAATGTGAAAATCACGAAACTTCATTATCTCAGAAACTACACAACAGATTTGATCAATATTATTATCAGATGAGCGGGCTAGTTAAGGGTTAACTGAAGAATTATGATTGAACACGTGGTTTCAAAGTTTGGCTGCCCTATACGTTCCCATTTCATTTGATTATAATTGAACTTAAGCCACCGTTATGTATTAAATTGTTAATAAAACAACGAAAGTCTATTATTTCAAAGATAACATGACTTATTTGAACATAACTAGTGTCATACGAACGAGTCATCTCTCAAACTTACAAATAACAAACTTCATAACAATTTGATATGTGGCTCAAAAGTAATGGAAAGAAAAGAAATTCAAAGGCTATTTAAAACTATACCTGCTTTGATTGATATATGTGGTCTCAATGTCTCAATCAAATTTAAATGTTGTTTTGTACTATTTGAACGTTCCAAACTCTTTTTCTTCCTTGCGATGTGTTTAAAGTCTGCAAATGAACCACGAATCGGCCATAGGATATGATCAAAATCAAAAGACAAATCGTTTGAAATGATTGGTTTCATCGAAATGACAACATCCTCGACTTTTGGTTTCTGTACATCGCCCTAATTCTGAATATATTCATATTGGGTGGTATTCGGTCACTTTCAGCAAATTTTGTGCCATCAATCTTACACCGGAAAAACTCATATTGGGAGGTATTTAGTTATTTTGGTTGTTTTCCAGAAACTAACAGTGGTCGTCTTTAAATTCAAAATGGTGTCAAGGGTCAATGTTTGGTTTCTATGCATCATCTCGATTGCGGTAACATCCATGTTGAGTATTATTTGGTCATTTTCGACTGTTTCTTATAAGTTGCCATTTAGCGATTCAAAATATGGTCAATTGTTAGCTCATTGTATCATTTTGGTTCCAGAGATACTCATATTGGATGGTATTTGGTTATTTAAGGCTGTTTTTCTCACACCGGAAGTCGCCATCTTGGATTTAAAAATGGCATTTAAGATAATTTCTGACCTCTGAGCGTCATTCTGGTTGAAGAAACACTCATATTGGGCGTAATTCGATCATTTTACGCTGTTTCCCAGGAACCGGAAGTCGCCAACCTAGAATCCAAAATGGGGTCTGTGGTCGATTTCAGCTGCTGTGTATCATTCTAGACCCGGAGATACTCATGTTAGACGGAAATCGGCCATTTTTCGCTGTTTTCCAGAAACCACAAGTTGCCATCCTACAATTCATAATGGTGTCTGAAGTCGATTTGTGGTTCCAGTGCATTATTACGATTCCGAAAATACCTATATTGGGTGGTATTTGGTCGTTTGTCGCTGTTTTTCCGAAACCGGAAGTCGGCATCTTAGAATTCAAAATGGTAAATGGTCGAATTAAGCTCCTGTGTATCTTTCTTTATCCGGATATTATTTTGTTGGGTGGAAATCGTCCGTGGAACATATTTGTTACCACTAAGAACATTCACCTGCTAAATATGGTTCCATTTGATTGATTAGTTCGCGAGATGTGCAGAAATTTGTGCAGAAACATGTGTTTCCATAAGAGGGAGGGGCGTCGAACCATTATGGACATATTTATTACCCTTTAAAACATCCACATGCCAAATTCGGTTTCATTTGCTTGGTTTGAGTTGTGCAGAAATGTATGTTTCATTTGTATTGGACCCCTCCTTTCCAGAAGAGGGAGGGGTCTCAAACTATCATAGGAACCTTTATCGGGACCAAAAACCCCCACATACAAATTTTCAGGTCGATCGGTTCGGTAGTTTTCGAGCCTATATGGATCAAACAGACAGACAAACCGGACTGCATTTTTATATGTATAGATTACAACATCAATATTTAAGAACCTGAAGAGTGAATAAACATTTATTGGATTGAAGCGTTCATGTAATTCTATTTGAACAAATAAAAGTTTGAATGAGAAAGGCTGGGTCTGACCGCTAGGTGGATTAATTTAGGTTTTTTTTTCAAACTATTGTACTATTGAAAATAGTCAAGTCTCGTCAAAACGAAAACTTCGGCCTCTGATTGGTCGTTATATGATTGCTTCCCAAGCACGGTCGACAGAATCATAGACCTTGCCATTTGAAATGTGCTATTTGGCCTATATAAGAGCCTGTTTCAGCCGAAGCCGCTCATTATAATTCTAGATTGCAACAACAGCAGTCCTGCCTTAGCAACAGCAGTGGATACAGCAGCAGTAGCAGTGCAGCAGACAACGGCCACAGATGTGGTATGGCAACGGATAGCGGAGCGCGTCTCAGCCTCGATAGCAGGACCCGGTGATACAAGGCAGCAGATACCAATGGCAACGGAAGCGTCCACTACTGTGGCCGCTAAAATTACGCAATCAATCTATCTCAAAATTAAGAAAATAGAGCAATATTTTCTTCCGTTACATCAGTGAAATTTAAATTTCAATTATTTCTGATTTCGCTATCTTTTGGTATCTAATGCTTCTAATAATATTTTATCTGCTACGCAACAGAAAATAAACAGATTTTTTTTTATGGTCTGGTAAAATATATTTGTTTGGTTTTATCTCAACCATGTCATGCAGTCTTTAATTTGACCGTGTTTCGTGCGAGAAGATAGCATACTGAGAACGTTGTTAAGAATTGTCAAAATAGTTTATCAATCTACAGTATTTACGTTTTGAAAATATTGTGAATGTGAAGTGAATAAAATATAGAATGTGAATAGTGAATAAAAAGAAATTGTAGGAGGGTGGTATCCAAGACACGACCGCATAGTTGACGTAGGACTACAATAATTTTATATTTTCATTTTGAAGCTATGTTTGATTTGAGCTCGTTTTACTTTTGTAGTTTGCTTGATTTATTTTAACCATTTTAACATCTTCCAAAAGGTGGTAATATCAAGTATCAAGTTCGTCAGCCCAAATTCATCATGCGACACCTCAAACGACTTGGAACTAAAACTAGTTAATTAGTAGCCATTTCTACTGATAAGGTCGTCTCTGACCACTCAAAAAGTCAAAAAAGTCATGAAAAAAAAATCGTTCATTTTTGGCATGGTTCGATTTTGGCAAGAGAAAAAAATCTGGCGTGTTGCCAAAATCGAACGGGGTCTGTATTTTGATTATTTCTTTGCAGCACTCTATGTTAGAAGAAGAAATATTCTCTTTAACATTCACAATGGTCCAGAAACCAAATTTAGGGGGAAATTTGGGTCTAGAGCTCTATAGCAATGTTTTAGAGAAAAACTTTTTTTTACAAAGTTTCTTGAAATTATTGGAGCTATAAAATTGTTGAACAAGGTTTTTTATCTACAAAAATAAAAAAGTTAGATACTTGATAGCATCGAAAATTTTGGTCACCCTTATTTTTGATACTTTTTTAATAAGAGCTTTATCATATGTAACAACTTTGTAGAAGAAAGTTTTTCTCTAAAATATTGCTTTAGAGCTCTAGACCCAAATTTCCCCCTAAATTTGCAGTGAGTCACTTTAGTGAAATGCAGTCTCTGTGCGATAGCGGGCACTAGTAAATGCATTCAATGAAAAGTTGACTCATTTTGACAACACATGAGCCGTCTAGTTTTGAGTGTTAAATCAGCTTTTCACTGTTTATTCTATCACAAGGAATACTTTATTCGCACTATCGATATCGGTGATAACGCCAAGATGTGATCGGTATCTTATCCGATATTGAATTGAACAACAAATTAAAAAATGACTGACACGCAAGCAGCCGGGTTTTCTTGTAAAAGTATTCTACTTCATCCTTGCGGTCGAGGCTTTGCACACAACCCTCCTGTGATTTTTTTCCACACTTTACAAGCTTTCCTAACCTCATCCAAGCTTGGCGGATCCACAGCTGGTCCATCTTCCTCAACTTCTCTCCTGTTTCTGTTGATGGCTCTTTTTATTCGCCGTTCAGCAACACCTTGAAATGCTGTTTTCCATCGAAGCACCAGTGTGTTATCGGTTATCAGGTTCCTCTCTTTGTCGTTGCATATGGCAGAGATTGGCACCGTCCGGTTCATGATTCCATTTACCACTTTATAGAAACTTCTAGTGTTCTAGTGTTCCGCCTCCGCAAGAGAACGTTCGCAGTGCTCACGTTTCTTGTGTTGGTGGAGTCTCTGCCTCCACTGCTCGTTCACGTCTCCAACCGGTTCACCAACCCGCTCATCAACTTTTCGAGTCTACTCAGCAGCAATTCCGTCAGCTGACAACCTCTGGATGTCGAAGATCGACAGTCGAACCGTATCCTCTTCGAAGCATTGGTCATTTTATCTTGTATACGTTGGCAAACCAGGCACGAATTGTTACTACCACGAGATGGTGGTCTGAGTCGACTTTTGGGTCTCGGAAGACGCTGTTTGAGCCACCCCTGACATGGGAAACAGGCGCTCGGAAAAGCTGCCCTCCAAGAAGAACTGCTCTTCCTTCCCTATCAGCTTACGACCTAGTTCCAAGTACCGATCTACCCTTGTTTGCTCGTATCCCAGTTGGTACCTCGTGGATAGGAGTTTATGGGCAGTTTGCTGTGGACCACACAGGGCTCTATTTTATGTCAACTAGTACGGATTATACTGCTGGTACACTCTGCCCAGCCGTTAATCAACCAATCAACTAAGCATTAAAAAAGGGACAAATTTCGTACCCATTTTCCGTTTTTTAGATTTTTATTTTAGGGTAGGGAACGGCTTGAGCAGTAGCGCCTATTTTATTCAGTCGAAGGAAACAGGCCTCAAAATCCTGCATTTTGATCAATATCGACTATTTCAATGATGGAAACGAAAACTTTGATTGTCTAGCTGTCTTACGAATATAAGAAATGCCGTTAATCACAAAGAAATCTGTGAACAATTGCAATTGAAACAAATCGACCTTTATTGCAGCCATCTGCAAAACCGATGAAAACTGCTTAAAATAGGTTCGGGGTGATTGGAATAGTGTCCCTCGATTGGTAACTTTGATTGATGATTGTTAAAGTTTGCTAACTTAGAGCATCTTCAGCGGTGGTTTATTTTTGAAACAGCTTTATACTAGATTTACACCAGGGAACCTGAATAGAACTAGCTAATATAGACCAACTTTTCGTTCTCCGCACCGGTGTTGTATATCTTGTTGTTTTAAACCGCTGACATCTGTCACACTGTCAACAATTCAATACCCCATGCTATCAGTTAATGAGACTTGTTATAATAAAAAACACTCAATATTTAACAAATTCGATAATTTTTACGCACATTAAACGAATACTTTGGCAAGACACTTTATATCCACAAGACTTCATGGATTTGACGGTTTGACCCGAGCGTCAATGACATTTCTCAGAATGGATTGGTATGATCTAAAATTTCTACTACAAGTAGGGTTTCGGAGGATAGCGAAAAATATTTGATCGCGTAGATGTTCATCTTCTGTTTTCGTCTCATCAATCTTTCAAAATCTTGCAAATCTTCAAGCTTGGTTTGGGTTTTGAGGATATTGGGTGACATTGCGCAGCTCGATTCAAACGATTTTCGCTGTTTTCGAGTAGGTGACATACTGCCAGTTATGCTTCAAGCTTAAAAGGAGCAGTCATTGTCATTTGTCCTGCGGCTCATCTAACCCGCAAAGTCGAAAAATACGAAAAACGAAACAGCGATCATTTAGTTTTGTTCGAGATGCTCGAAACGAAATGCGCAATGTCACCCCATCATTTTGAACGTTTTTAGTTCAGTGTCTTCGAGGAACATTTTTCTGGTCTCTTAAGTTCTCCTCCAGTCCCAATACAATTGAGGCGACAGTTATGGTCTTTCAGAATTCCTCCTTTTTCTGGTCGGTTTCCTTGATGCCAAAAACGACAAACCTGTTCATATTCTGCTTCAGAAAAGCCACAAAAATGAATTGTTGTCATAAAAAATCTTTGTTTTGTTAATTCCCCAACAGTCGCAAAACGCTTATATGGAAATAGCCAAGAATGAAGTATTCAATTGAAATATGACATTTTACCCACCTATTGGCAGCGTACAAAGGGTTTTAGAACGATCTATTTCTTGTTCCAAAAAGTGACAAAAATAGACCAAAACGTATACCAGTTTCAATTTTTTTCAATTTAGATCTGGTATAAAACAAAATTTACACTACTGGTGCAGCGGTGAATTTGAGTTCGTTCCAAAAAAATAGAACAAAACAACGATTTGGACCACCGCTGAAGATGCCCTTAGTTTTACAATCTGAAAACAAGTTCTGACAAAGAAAACGATAGAGAACAGATTGAAATACTACTGTTTGAGTTTCACCCAACACATTTCGAGTATTTCGTCTGAATACACAGGCGGTTCCTAAAGCTGCTTAGAATATGTTCCCTACCCTACATCTTCATGGAGCCGAAATTCCTGAGAGACGTAGTTCTACGTTGAAAAATGATGGCTTCCTAAGTACCAAGGTAGTCTTTGGTTACTGATTGCCCAAACCATCATGACGAAGTAGCTGGGATTCAAGCCGTACAAAAAACGCAGGATTCACGGGATAACGAAGGCAACAATGTAGAAGTGGCTAGATAGAGCCAAACTGATACTTTCGCGGCACGCAGGTCAGCAATTCGTATTTTCTGATGAGAAACTCTTCGTCTTGCAATGGCCGCACATAGTTCAAAATGATCATCGTCCCACCTAAACTTTCCGCGGTTCCAGAGCGACGCGTCGGTTATGGTTTGGGGGGCCACTGGGCACACAGGTGACAAAGAATTACAAAGTCTACTTTCTGTGCTCAGAAGTGCTGGAGCTCTAATTCGAATTTCACTCTTATCTTCAAAATGCAATATTTTCCTCTATGTCTATAAACTATATTGCCTAAAACAACCCGTAAAGTATTTTTTAATCGTGAACGTCGAAGGTTAATCATACGAGGTGATTGGGTCCATTGTTTACCTTGTCCAACGATTTGTCTCCATCTAATATTTCTAGAATCAAATATCGTAGTCCTTTGTCATTTTCTTCCATCTGAAATACTTTCGTGAACTGAGTCTCTTTAGAACATTCTCTACTTAAACCACGTTTGTTATTTCGTCCATGTTCTTCCGATGTTATAGACTAATTTGTGTCTAGAGCTTCACCAGTCAAAGACTCGGAGCCAGAACCAAATACTCAGGAACCACCTTCGCGGCCTTTACACATCTTTTTTTTCGACACCGAACACTTTTTGTATATCACCTTCACTTAGGTATACCATCTGTCCTGATTTAGCAGAACATGTCCTGATTTTGAGACCCATTTGGAGCGTCCTGATTTATTTTGCATATTTTAGCATTTGTCCTGATTTTTCTCAATGATGCCGGATATTCAAAAAAGTAGAAAATTGTTCAGTATTTTCATCTTGACTCCGGGAAGAAATGAACTTATTTGGAAAGATTTTTTTCTTTGGTTGGATCTTGACGAGAGAAACTGTCTAGTCGTTGAAACCGTTAAACGTTTTTCGACAATAGTATATTATTTTTTCTTTGATAAGAAATGTCAAAATACATGTTCCGGTGATTTTTTTTTCTAATTTAAACAGCAGAACTATTGAAAAAAATTGATTTTCAATTTTTAACAACTATAAGTGATTTGAAGACAAACACTGCCGTCAAGAAACCATGGCACAGGGATGCCAGGTCATTATTCAAATGTCTTCACACTGTATAAAAAATGTCTCCACACATGAGAAATTTGTAGACACGGTCCCCGATGAAAGTTAGCAAAAAATCTAGTGAACACTGTGGGGAATGGGAAAACGGACTATTGGATAACCCCTCGGTTAGCTCTCGCTTGCTATAAAACATGAGCCACAGGGCTTATAACATCATCTGCTCGGGTGAAGATCGGTTCCTCTTCGGCTGTCCATGCTTCGGCCCGTTGACTCGGGTTGTGCGGTCGGTTTGGGCCTCGATTGTGCTGCGTGCCCAAACTCGGCCTCTTTCACTGTCGATCGTCGAACGGGCAAGTCCTATCTGCGGGTTCTGGGCTGATTCTCACGTGGCGCAGCGGGTTTCCACAATGGCGAACGTGACAGGTTTGTTTCTGTTCTATAAGGAAACAAATAATTTCCGAGTGCCTTCTAGTTTTTTTTTAGCCACAGCGGGAAATCAGCCGTAGAGCCCACAGTCAGGATCTTCGAGTGCATTGAGCGACTGTGAGAATATTGTGAGACAATTTTTTGTTCGTTTTTTTTAGATTGTGTAGTGATTTTCAAGCTACTGCTACGAATAGTGCTTAGATTAGCGAAGAATAATAATTGTGTGGTATTGTGAAGACTGCTGGATTCTGGAGGTAAGATCAAATTGAAGCGGCTTTACTTAAATAAGAGGGAGAATGTATATTTCAGTGTGGCTTGTGTGGAGTTAGATTTGCTAGTTTATTTTTCCTTCCATCTTGCAAATTTAGTTTTTTCATGCTTTTTGCAAATGGCGAACATCCTATCCAAAAAAATTAAGCCAGGAAGTTGATTTCATTATTGATGTTTACAGTGCAGTCGTTTGGTTGTTTCGAGTGATAGCTAAATCAAGCTGAATAATAATGGTTCGGTACGACCATTGGAAAATGAAACGAATTGATGACGCGGTGTGAACATTTTGAAGTAGAGTAATGGTTCGGTACGACCATTGAATAAAAAATCTGGAAATGGTGCGGTACGACCATTAGTAGATCGAAAAGAATGGCTCGGTACGACCATTAGTGGATCGAAAGGAATGGTTTGGTACGACTATTTCAAAAAAATGGCTTGGTGGTACCGTCATTATAAAGAAAACTGTTTCGGTACGACCATTGAGAGGCTCGATTGCTTGTTTAGTTCGATATAGAAAAATAATAATAAAGGAAGAAAATATTAGGTTTTTTTTACACAACATGACATAACTCCAAATAACGACGAGTTTGTTTTGTATTAATATACCTAACATGAATGTTAACAAAACTACTGCAACTCTACACAAGTAAGCCGATTGCAAGTTTTTTTTGTCAGACAAACATAACTCGGAGCACTAGCAAAATTTTGCTGAGATCTTATGTTTTTTTTCTCTTCCTCTGGCATTTTTACAGCATACAGTATGCCAGGGGGAAAATATGTACGGGCGATCGTTGATCCCGATGAAAACTGCAGTGTCAGAGGGGATTTCTCAGAAGAGGAATATATTGATTCGGAAGAAGAGACGCAAGAGCCTCAGCCTGGCCCCTCGAAACTGTCATCAAAGTACGATGAAAATTTTGGTAGTCGGAGTACTCAGCAAACAGTAGTAGAGCACTCCCACCGAAATCTGCTTGATAGGCTGGAGCGCATGGAACAGACAGTTTATCGAATGTCTGATCAACGACACGAGCATCAGTCAGGGGTAACTGCAGCACAGCAGTGGCTCGGCGAAAGAGGCATACAAGGTCAACAGTCGAACGATTCGGAAGCTCATTTACCAAGTACGAAGACAGACAATACCGGAGGAGTACGCTGGGACATTCGCCCGTTTCCCCAAGGAATACCTACAAGCAAGTTGTGGGTAGAATGGTGCCGATTCAAATCAAATTTTGAAATCGCTGTCTATCTGAACAACGTCAGTGACAGTAACCGAGCAAAACTACTATATTTGATGATGGGTGACCAGCTGCAGGGCCTAGTCACTGCGGCCAAACTGTGTCCAAGTTTCAAAGATCCCCGGATTAAAGATTAAATTTAGCATCGATAGGTCCGTCCCACCGGTGCGAAACGCCTACTTTAATGTTCCCGCTGCATTCAGAGAAGCAGCAAGGCTAAGACTCGATGACATGGAGGCCCAGGGAATTATCGAAAAAGTCACGACAGCTCCCGAATGGATCAGCGGAATGTCGGCTGTTCCGAAAGGGCGGGATGACTTCCGTTTGGTCGTCAATATGCGGGCCCCGAATAAAGCCATTATAAGGGAATATTTCCGAATGCCAATGTTAAACGGAATGAAAAGTAAACTACACGGAGCCAAGTACTTTTCTAAACTGGACCTCTCGAGCGCCTACTACCACCTGGAGCTGAGTCAGGAATCCAGAGAACTAACCACATTCCTGTCTGAAACCGGGATGTATCACTTCACAAGGTTGATGTTCGGAGTCAACTGTGCTCCGGAGATTTTCCAGAGAGAGATGTCCCGGATTTTGGAAGGAATCGAAAACGTCATTGTGTATATCGATGACATCTTGATGTTTGCTGACACTTTGGAAAACCTCAGGAAGACCGTGGCTCGAGTACTCAAGGTGCTAAGAGAAAACAACCTTACGTTGAATACAGCCAAGTGCCAATTCGACCAAGAACGAATCAAATTCTTGGGTCACGAGTTGGACAAGGATGGCTTCCACGTGGACGAAGTCAAGGTGGCTCACATTCGAAACTTTCGAGAGCCCTCTACTACATCAGAACTACGTAGTTTCCTGGGGCTGGCATCCTTCGTCAGCCCATACATAAAAAACTTCGCGGACCTAACCAACCCATTATGGCAAGTGGCGACAGCTCACACATGGCAATGGGGCCCAGATCAAGCTAAGGCATTCGAGAAGACCAAAGGCAAGATAGCAAGTTGTACTGTTGCACTGGGTTATTTTTCGGAGGATGATACAACCGTTCTCTACACTGACGCTTCCCCTAATGCGCTGGGAGCAGTGCTAACCCAAGAAGGCAGAGATGGGACACGACCAGTGATAAGTTTCGCCTCAAAAGCACTAACTATCACAGAAAAAAAGTATGCTCAGAACCAAAGAGAAGCGCTTGGTGCCGTATGGGCTGTTGAGCATTTTAGCTTCTTCCTTCTTGGAAGACATTTTGTACTACGGACAGACGCTCGCGGCGTGAGCTTCATTTTAAACAGATACAGAGAAAACTCCAAACGAGCGTTAACCAGGGCAGATGGATGGGCGTTAAGATTAAGCCCGTACAACTACAAGGTTGAATTTATCCGTGGTAGAGAGAATATCGCAGACCCTTCATCTCGTCTCTGCCACGTCATGCCAGATGAGCCATTCGATGAAAATTCTAGCCCGTGAGAGCTTGCGGCTCTTGAAGCAAACAGTGTGGATTCTGTAACAGAGGGTGAAATCCGTGAGGCGACAAATCAAGACGCAACCCTAACCGAAGTCTCCGTTGCCATAGAGTCAGGAGAATGGCCAGGTCATCTGAACAGGTTTCGTTCAGTGGAAGACGAACTGTATCTGAAGAATGGGATTGTTCTGAAGGGAGGTCGAGTGGTAATCCCCGAATCGCTGCGAGAGAAAACGCTGAGAGTAGCTCACGAAGGTCATCCATTGACAGCTAAACTGAAGGCCATACTACGGGAGCGCGTATGGTGGCCCGGAATGCCAGGAGATGCCGAAAAGTGGGTCAAATCCTGCCAACATTGCGCAGTCAACGGTAGACCAGAGAAACCTACTCCGATGAAGCGTACCGTAGTCCCAAGGACTGCCTGGGAGACCATCGCTCTGGATTTTAATGGCCCTTACGCCAAGTTCGGAGGAATATATATATCCTCGTTATCGTCGATTACCGTTCACGATACCTTATCGCCCGGCCCGTCAAGTCGACTAGCTTCGAGGTGACGAAACGAGTGCTAGAAGAAATCTTTGATAAAGAAGGTCTTCCGGAGAGCATGAAAAGTGATAACGGGCCCCCATTTAACGGGGAAGACTATAAACAATATTGTCACGAGCGGGGGATTAAAACCATTTTTCAACACCTTTCTTCCCGCAACAAAACGGTTTGGTTGAAAATTACATGAAAGTAATCAACAAATCCATGGCCATAGCGGTCTCCACTGGCTCAGATTATAATGAAGAACTGCAAGCTGCTATTCGAGTGCACAATTCCGCATCTCACACCGTAACAAAAGTTCCTCCCGAGGAAATCATGCGAGGTAGAAGAATCAAACGTGGATTGCCTCTCTTTGATCGTGGTCAAACAAATCACGACGACGACGCTCTCAACAAGAGGGATCGTGAAATGAAACTGAAAGCCAAGGAACGGGAGGACATTCGACGTGGTGCCCGGAAATGCCAACTGAAACCTGGAGATACGGTGATCATAGAACGGCAGTTGCGGTCAAAAGGCATTTCGCGATTTGGCACACAACGATATACAGTGATGGAAGAAAGGAATGGAAACTTGTTGCTTACAGATGATGATGGGTGCTCCCAGACAAAGAAGGTGTCTGAATGGCGTGATCAACCGAGATCTACGGGCAGATCCCATCAAGAGGACAAAAATAACAAACAGCTTGAACGAGCTGTTAGGGACAGAAGAAGTCCCAAGTATTTGCAAGATTTTGTTCGCAATTTTGATACCATCCAACACTGGCATAAGTAAAATAAATGATGATTTCTGGTTTTCGATTATATATACTTATGCTTTAACAATTTGTTGTGGTTTGCTTGTTTCGGGTTATTTGAATGTTCCTCTTTCCACTTTCCTTTCTTGTAAGAAGAGGAGAGATGTGGGGAATGGGAAAACGGACTATTGGATAACCCCTCGGTTAGCTCTCGCTTGCTATAAAACATGAGCCACAGGACTGATAACATCATCTGCTCGGGTGAAGATCGGTTCCTCTTCGGCTGTCCATGCTTCGGCCCGTTGACTCGGGTTGTGCGGTCGGTTTGGGCCTCGATTAGGCTGCGAGCCCAAACTCGGCCTCTTCAACTGTCGATCGTCGAACGGGCAAGTCCTATCTGCGGGTTCTGGGCTGATTCTCACGTGGCGCAGCGGGTTTCCACCACATCCCTGTCACGAATGTCATTCCCATACACTTTGCTTGAAGCCGTTTTTCTCTGGCTCTCTGGCCCGATTATACGTCAAAATGCTGTCAGTGCTCGCGAAACAGCCGGTTAAGCTCCGTCCATGCGAGATCAACTGTTGCTGCAAGTGATGTGTAGAAATGCGAAGCGCGAAGAGCGTTTGTTTTGTTTCGAAAGTTTTATGGATTTTGTGCAGGACATAAATGGTCACGTTCAAACATGTTCTAACACGTTCCGGATTACCCTACATTCAATATACTTCAATATAAGCATTAAAAATTAAAAAAATCCGCGTGTTACTGATGTGGCACAATGAACGGATCTTAAGACCATATTTTCAACACTAGCGCCATCATCATCAGCGGCGGCTTCAGGAAGCAGTTGCCATGACATAGATATGGTTTCCACAAACACATTAAATCGGATGCGGTTAATCAACCGACTATTAGGCTTCCACTTCTTCACATCAATTCGAAATTAGGACATGTCTTCACATTTTGCATCCCTGTCATAACACGCGAATCAGGGTTATATTTCTACAGTCCAGCAGCATTAATGTCACTTTGTGCTCTGTCAGGGTTATATTTTCCAGCAGAAATGTCATTTTGTGCTCTACCAGGGTTATAATTTTCAGCAGCTGAAGCGTTACTTCGATCACTACTTGCCAGATAGTGGAAATTTAAAAAAATCTTATTCTTCAATTTAAAAATCAAAGAAAAATCATGGAGATCAATCAGTTTTCTGCTGGAAAAAGTTGTCCTGATTTTACTACCTTGTACCTATAGTTGCTTTTATCAAGGATAAAATTGGATATTGATTTTTGAACATCAAACTTCATTTAACACAGTTTTCTAAGAAATCCACCGACTGGCTTGATTTTTCACACGGATGCAACACAGTGTATAACACTTTAAACGGTCCATATCTGTTCGAAACGGCTCATAGTCAAGTTTCAAACCATCACTACATCATTTTATCGCTAGAGCTCATACAACACAGTTCTAACAGACATCAACCATTAACGAGGTTTCATTCGCGACATTTATGCTACAGCAATGCTGGCAGTCAGAGATACAACTTGACAATAAGCTGTAGCAATGAATCTAGCGAAAAAACGAGTCGTTTCAAAACAGTATTTAATATAACTGAATGAAAAAAACAATAATAAAAAAGAAAACTAAAAATTAAATATTTTCATAAAATATTGGTAATCAATCAAATGATTATTCTTTAGTATTTATTTTAAATATTTTTATTCTTAATCTTTTAATAATTTTATTCTTAATCTTTTAATAAATCAGTGGCATCGGATCCACCTGTGCAACATGTGCTTTGAACAGGTACTTTGTTCCATATTATCCAAACATATGCAATCATCAAAATATAATAGAATTTAAAAAAAACAAATTAGCATGCTAGCAAGACTCTTCAATTCGAAGCTCTCTAATTCAAGGAAAAAGAATCTAAATGAATGACAGTGCACATGTAACGAAATGAGCCACGCGACGCCTCTGAGCCAAATGTGTTGAAATCCACTATTTAACATACATTGTTAAATTTATTGGCATAATTAACCAGGGTTCCTACAGTAACTATACGATTATGTGATAATGTAATTTCTCTGTCCATATTGCACAGTATAACGAAACATGAAAGTTTCATCTTCGAAAATTATAGTTCACAAACTGATCCTAGAACTATCAACCGCGTCGATTTGTTTAATTTTTCGTTACTTTTTACTTACTTTTACAGTAGACAATCTTGGAGAAACTCAATTAAAACAACATCTAATTCGTTTAATTTTGATAGTTTTCGAATGGTTAGATCACGACGAGTCATTTCGCGAACGTTGGTAATTAAATTCACCAAAAGTTTCAATCACCAACCATTTTAGACTAGCCCAGCCTGTTGCCTAGCATATTGGAACGCTTTGACTCGTAACTTAGTTTTACACCGTTAAAGTTAAAGCATAAATTTTAAATACCCCAATTACGAATTTCATATCGAGATATGAATAACGAATGAACATCTCCGTAAGCAGATGTGGCGCCCTAGGATAGACAGACATAACACTACTGCTTCTGCTGGAAAGTGTAACAGCAGCAGCAGCATCCTCCCATAAACCATAGATGCATACATGTAAGCCCCATTGTTGAGACTCATGTTACTATGCCTACCGGATAATCCATCGCCTCTTCGACGGTATGTCTGTCGACCGGATCTGGTGCCTGCCATGATGTAATATATCACCTAATTTAATAGCTTTGCTTACCGGTGTCTGACGGGTTCCATCCTGTGCCCGGTAAACTGTTGATACTTCAGACCAGCTTGAACTAGTTTATTTTTTCATTTCCTTCCGTAAGAGCAACCACACCAAATTTATTCTAAGCTTTCAGCAAGTAAAAAAATCCTAGATACTAATTCCACACTCTCTGGAGACATCTTCAGGTCCAAATTGTGGATCACGTAAGAGCAGCACAACCTAAACCACGGGAGATTTATATCAATTTGCTGTGACCTGATAAGCAGACGAAATTTCATCCTGCCGGGAAGACGGGTTGGATAGGCCGGCCGGACAACCCCCTGGAGGAAAAACCATTCTGAATTTTCTTTTTTCGTCAGAAAAAAAAACACCAACTTTCGGAATGAGTCGAACGTGTTCTCATCGATGAGAAAGATACACACAGGAAAGCCGCGCCCGGCACAGAGCAATTAGAGCGAATCACCGGAACGTGGTTTTGATGGAATCAGTTTTATACCGTTGGTTTTTGCTGCTCTCCTGGTGGAGAGGTGGTAAAGTTCGGGCAGGCTCGAAGAGAATAATAATCAAGATGTTGGCCGCGTAGGGAAGCTTTTGATTTGATTTCACGGCCATTTGGTGCAGGTAGTGTAATCTAGTTTTTCCAGTTAACCTAACATTGTAAATTCGATTATGTTTGCTGCTACCGAGCACAAACTTTTGATTGCAATATGCATCACTCAATCGTTCAATCGACGTCGTCATCACGGTTTTCTACAACTTTGCCTGTGGAAGTCTGTTTCAATTTCCGGTTTGACGGAAGCTGCCATAAAAATAGTAGCAATATGATAGATTTGCAGTTTGTTCTGTGCAGCAGCTCGAGACCAAACGCTGCCAGCAGCGCTTTTATTTATTTTTTTACTTTGTCGTTTTGATAGCATAGTGCATAGCGTTCGAAATGTTTCACAGAGGGATGGAGCAAATGATCCTCTAAAAAAACCGAGTTTCATTTCAAACTAAATACAGTGCGAGAAATTCCTATAAGCGCACATATATGTTTTGGCTGTTATGGCTGTTTAAATAAAAAAAAAAAGTTTCTAAAGTAGAAATTCAGATTTATTGTCAAAGAACGATTTTTACATGAAAATGACAGCATTTAATATTTGGTGGGTTTACCATTTTTAGAATAGTTTCATAGATACGGTTTGGCATCGAGTCAATCAAATTATACAACATTTCTTGTGGAATTTTATTCCACTCGTCCACTTACACACCTCTCCAACTCACGAACCGTTCCGAACTGCCGCCCACCACTGTAAACTTGCCTTACCAGGATTCCCCTCAATCGATGGGATTGAGGTCCGGGCTACGAGCTGGCCAGTCCATAACCTGAATGTTTCTTTCGAAAAACCATAATAATGACTTTTTACTTACGTGAATGGCAGAATTATCCTGCTGGAAGATGAAATTTTCGTCCATGATATCTTCCGTAAAAGGCACCAAAACACAGTCCAGGAGCTCTAAATAACTGTCGGAGTTCATTCTTGTCGAAATAGTGGCGATTGGAGTCTTCCCTTTTCTTGAAATCGCAGCCCACATCATGAGACTTCCACCTCTAAAGTTCCTACTCAACTTCACTTGGGGATGTTTTCGTAGATCATGCCAATAATACGCACAGCAGTCGGGACCATCGAAGATTAAACTTTTCCTCGTCGGAAAAAAGATCACTTCATCCCACTCTGCCTTCCAATCCATGTGCTGCTTAGCGAAATCCAATCTTGCCTTTATGTGCCTTGGGGTGAGGTTTGGTTTCTTTGCCTTCTTCGTGTAAACCAGATGTCCAGATCCTCGCATAATTTGAGAAACACGTCTTTTCGTTATGGGAAGGTCCAGTTCCTGCTTGATTTCCGGAGCATTGAGCTTTCCAGTCTTCCCAAGCTGAATGATGCGGTTATGGTCGTGGTTTGAAATTTTGGAGTTACCTTTATTTTTCTTTCTGATGCCATATTTTTGGCCTTTTTTGAGAAAATTTCTGATCACTGTTTCTCCTCTATTGATCCTTTTTGTTATCTCTCGGTTGCTCAAGCCGACATCCTTCAATTCAGTTATCAACCTTTGCTCAGTTTCGTCCAAGAACTTGCCTTTCGGCATCTTGAAGCACGATTCAATTGCGTCACTTCACCGCGTGGCCAATTGTGGTTTAGTCGTTCCTACCTACAACCGCATCAGGGTTTTATGACAGGTAGCCAAGATATTTACATATTGGTGGATTTTTTTTTAAAATGCCAGTTGCGCTCATAACATTTTCGCTCCATAATTTTAAAAATGTTTCAGCAATATAATATGTTGACACCAGTGGTGATTCAACCAACATAGTAAGTACACATTTAGTCAATAGAAAACCGTTTTCGGCGGAGACTCCGCCGAAAACTGTCGATTACAAGAAGCAATCAAATAGATGCGGCGATAACCACGATTAAACATCAATAGAAAACCACAACGTTAAAACGGTTTGGTTTTATCTACTAGATTTATAAAAATTTCAGAAAACCTTGGTGCGCTTATAGGATTTTCCTCCACTGTATATCAATCACTCGAATCATCAAGCTGGTTGACAACCCTTTTTTTTTTAATTATAATTGTTCCAAACTCCGGAGGATATAGACGTTAAAGTTAAACGAGGGAGTAATCCACCAGTAGAGTTTACCGACTGGGCAACCCCGATAATCATGGTTCGAAAGTCAGACAACGTTTTCGTCCGTATATACTACGGCGACTGTTGTACGGAGTTGAAAAACGTGCTCCCATATCCAGATAATATGTTTCTCCCAACCCGCTCTTTCTGATGCGTACTTGCAAATTGAAGTTGCAGAAGAATCAAATAAGAATCTCAAGATTAACACGCATCGAAGACTGTTAAAGTACAACTGTCGGCTACTTGCATTCAAGTCAGCTTCCAGTTCGTTCCAAATGATTTGTGACAGCCTGATCGCTGGTATTCCTGGAGTAAAGCCGTATCTGGAAGGATTCATAATTGACGGCAGGATAAAGGCAGAACAAGATCGAAGCCTCCATGAGGTACTGGAACGGATTTAGACGTAGACAATCGAAACATGTCGATTTGGTCTATCGCAAACCAATTTTCTGTATCATATCCTCGACAAAGACGGCTTACAATCTGATTCGACAATCGCAATTTTGAAATTATTGCAACATGTGATGCATCCAAAAACAGCTCTTTTCAAAGTAGCGGGGAAGCCTGCTTACAGACACCTGAGTCCGGAAATGGGGTTTAAATCAACCAAACCCACTCAAACTCCTTCAGTCTTGAGCACCACCTTGTCGCTCCTCACACGAGCAAAACGAGGGCGTACAACAAGAAATGCTTAGGGGTCTTCTCCTTATTCACGCACTCGGAACACATGAGGGACCCCGCGTTCTCGAACCAGTGTCGAAACTGTCTGAAGCAGCCATTGCCTAACAGGTCTTCTCCATGACGCCTTCCGGATACCTCCAAGGTAAGAGGTGCATTCATCTACGCTTTGCGGAATTGTACCGTTACAACTGCCATCGAGTATGACCTTCTGGTACCTCTTATGCCTCTTGTGTCACGTTGATCGAAGCACTCTACATCCTCCTTTCTGACGATGTTGATGGCCGTCATGTAGGATAAGATGCAGATTGCGTCGTATCACACTGTACGATACGCACTCGCAACTCTCAAGCACATGAGCTAGTTAGGTATTTTCTAGTTTACCACGATAACTGTCAATATCTAGCGCTTTGGACCACGCTGGCCCAACATACTTGAGTGTGGAGTAAAGCACGCTGGCCAGAAGTTTCCGTTTGATTGTGCTGCAATAGATGTAGAGGCCCTCTTACAGACATAGTTGATGTAGCTCTTGAAGGTAAGCTTGTCGTCAATCATAACCCCCAAGAGATTCAAAGAATGCTTCGAGGTAATGGTGCAGTCACCGACTCTGACCACCGCCTGTTGCTATGATTTACGGTTATTTTCAACCGTGACCTCCGTCTTATGGTGCGCTAACTCCAGTTTCCTAGAGTTCATCCAGTCCTCTGCCTTGCGTATACAGTTTGCGAGCCGGCAACTCGACCTCTTCAATCGATTCACAGTAGATCTTTAGTCGTATTTCGTCCACAAAGCCAATGGTCAAAATCGTAACTGAACCGTAACATGAATTCTTCTAAGCGCAAGTGCTATGGAGTCCCAGCTGGCGCTATTGAACGAATTTTTCATATCAAGCGTGATGATTGCGCAATTCCGAATGCCCCTTCTTTTGTGCTTGACTGCCACCTTTGCCGTCGCAGTGACGGATAGAATAGCATCCAGCGAGAAGCTATTTTTCCGGAAGTCAAATAGATTACTCGCCAGACCATTTACACCAAACTGTGTACCAGTTCGTAGAATAGATCCTAGTATCCAGCAGACAGATGGGTCTGTATGCCGATGGGACATCTGGCGGTTTCCTAGCCCTCGGTAACCCGCGGCTGGTTGGACGTTGGTGTAGCCATGCCTGCCAGTTTGTGATCAGTCCTGGGCTGGAGAAGGTCACGTCGATGATCGACTCCGCTTCATTTCTACTTAATGTACTGTTGGTCCTAACATGGGTAAAACTAGGTTGGACTTTGCTTTCAACAAGATCTGAGTTATCTGACCCCTCTGGTTTATACAGCGACTTCCCCACTGAACAGCCTAAACGTTATGGTTACGAGGATCTGAACGTTCCTTTCTTTAGTAAAACGTAGCGGAGCATAGCAACTACTCTGGAACACTTCGTTCACCTTGGCAACACCGTATCCTTCGTTTGAGGTCAACACAACCTTCTGAACCGGGAACTTCTTCGTCGTCCATATGGCCGTTATACTGGACTAATCCGCGACCCAGTCACCGATACGGTAGGGTTTCAATACGATGGCTATTTCCAACAACGACTCAGGGGCTGCTTGGTATACCGGCTGGGCAGACGTCAAGCGCTTGACGTCCCGATTTTTTCAGAACATGTCAGGCACTTGGAAGGCTCCTCGCAGGTTTTCGCCCTATGGCCTGCATCACCGCAACACCTGCACTACTTGATCCTGTCGAGCCTCTTACATGCCGAGAGCTTAAGCTGGTTTTTGAGCTGTAGAGTCACCTTTGAGGTGATTGCCCGTACTTGCACCTCTTTTCCTGGAACCTGTTCAGTTTCCGTCTTGTAGGTAGCTTCTTTGTTCTTGGCGTCCTTCCGAAACTAAAGTATCATCTAGTCAGTACGAGATCGACGAATTCGCCGCTCATCTGCCCCTTGACCCTTGAGCTGGGTCCCGCCCCTCATTTTCGTAAAGATTTCTGAATACTTCGACCAATCCGTCTTGAGTGTGAGGGTATCCCACCTGCTTCGTGCCTTCCCGATCTTTCTTGGTCGTTTGGCTGCTTCACCATCCAGGCGCGTTGCACCTTTTTGACGCTTTCTACATACCACGGTCTTCACTTCGGCCGGTTTTTCGGCGAACTTCGAACCAGTTGTGAGCATTCCAGGGGTAGTAGGGACTGCCTCATTCTCTTAGCAACCTGCCTCGTAGAGTAAACCGCAACGAACGAGGGGTCTATCTGCACTTTTTTCCTGGTCCTGACCTTCTTCTCGGCTGCCTTCGCTCGAGCTACGAGCTCCTCGCGCTCGTTCTGGTTTCGTCAATGGTATTCCGAAACAGGAGGATCCTCTGCCTCCATTATGGCAACAAGTTGTTCGGACAATGCAGCCACTCTTGACACTCTATGCAATTTTCGATGCTGTATGATTTCAACATCCAGTTCGTGCGCAACGAAGAATTTGGACACGATGGCCAGCTTCCAAGACTGATGAAATGTCATACAACAGCTAATGAAAGTACAAAAAACGATTCCAATGCCGTTCTTAGTGCTTTTACTTAAAGCCCAGCTATTCAACAGTTCACATCTGCTACATCCAGAAATAAAGCGACTAAACTCTCGATCAAGGAGTTTCGTGTACTAACCAAACATATCGATGATGCCGTGCTAAAACCCCGAGAATCAACGACACCAGCTCTGAACTATTAATGGTACCAATAATTGAGTTTTGACTAAGCAATCATATATCTTTAAATTCAGTAAATTTTTTTTGACGTGGGACTACGTCTTTGTTTACTATACTGGGATGCATTCTGTAAAATTGGAAATGAAACTGGCAAATGTTGCGTCAGATTTCAAACGTTAATAACAGCATAATCACATGATGGAAAACAATAACCAATATGTTGTTGGATAGATAAAATGTGTAACAATTTTATGATACGCTAGTTATCATTATTATTTCACTGCTCAACGGTGGAAATTGATAAAAAGTTACAGGGAAATTTACTCGAACAATGAGCCAATTACATGCGAACATTCCTAGCACAGACGACGTGAATGGACACCATCCGTTCCCCGTGATATTCTCTATATCAATATCGATATAAAAATTGACAGAGTCTCCCCGTCCCAATAGGTCAATTTATTTTTGCTTCCATGAGCTTAGACTAATATGATGTCTCGAAGGTAAAAGTTTTCCGAAAAGTTTGAAACAATCCACATTTTCGAACAATTTCTAAACCTGCTTTCAGAACCTAATAAAAACTGATGTCTTGAGAGAAAACATGCCGGTAAAAGCAGTACCAGTACAAATGGAGTAAAGAACCGCAGGTCTCTCGTCGTCTATGATTGCAGCGGTACTCCTCTATTCTTACTGCAGCGGTACTATTCGTATTGCAGTGGTACACTTTTGTACGTACACTATCGAAGAAAAACTGCAATGCTGCTGCTGATGGTGATTGAAAGTTTATCTCATAAATCTGATTACCATAATTTACTCAAAAAGAATGGTACATTTTTGCAACGGATATTTATTTAATTTTATCTTCGATATTCATTAAATAATCGTGACCGCATAGTATTGAAATGGTAAATTCCCAAATAAACACATACATGGAAGAGTAAAAGCCTGCGAAAGCGTGTAAATTTTTGGTTTATTTACTGAGATTCATTCAGAATCTCTTTTCACATTTTAAAATTGTTAGATGATATATTATTATTCAAAGCTTTACCATAATAAACTTATGTACCTATATTAGCAGTCTTCGTGATACAGCGAATGTAGTTGTGGGTAAATGAAAAAAATTGCCAAGCAAAAAACAAAAATGGAATTGTTGATTGTTACGGTTTTTTGCTGAAACTTGTTAAAAATTAGACATATTATCTTATGTTTGCCAATTAATGAACCATTATAAGGGCTTCTATATTATTTTGAAAGTGAGATCCATATTATAGATTTGATTTGATCAGAGTTAAATAAAACAAAACCCATACATTATCATAACGTTAGTATTATTGGATTTGGTTTTCGAGGGTATAGAGTTAATTCTGACTTTGACGCATTACGAGAAATTCTTGGTTCTTTTTAAACAAGAATGATATGCTTGTGCCTTGTCAAATACATGTTGTTTGCACAAAAAAATACTACAGGCTAATACTAATATCTACATAGTGCCGTCGTAAGTGCTTATTTGGACTGTGACGCACTGACGACGGCACTAAGTGTAAGTGTTGAAATACGTATATGCAAGTGAAAAGTGAAAAGTGATAGAATCAAACAGTGAAAGTGAATAAAAAGTGTAAAGTGTAGTGAAGATTTTCTATCAAGACGCTCGAACAGAAGTGAATAAATTTAATACTAATATCGCCAAATATATACGATATTCTTTCGAGTGTTGTTGTATATATTTAAAAAAATTGATTTCCAGGGAAGGCTGAAAATAAAAATACGTACAATCGCTGAGCAAACACCTTGATTCTGTCTGCAGGCTCTGTATATTTTGTAACAAAAAATCCCCTAATTACAGTGTTTAGCCCCCCGTCACCATTTCATACAACCCTAGGGCTGTATACCTTGTAGTATTATTTATTCCAACGTTTCTGCATTCGTTGATGTTTTCTTCAGAGAAAACTACTGAGGGATGTTATTATTATAATTTTTAAAATAAATACGTTCGAAGCATGTCAGATGGTTGCATCACACTAACGGTATTTCCACTGATAAGGGCACCAACAAGTGCAGGAACGTTGACTTAAGAATGCTAAGCCGAAACCCAATTACCAACTGTGAACTATAGGCAGAATAAACAGTTCAATCAACCGTCAATAGGTCGCTGATAATTTGGTGTATGCAGAGATTCATCACCGCGATCACCTTCCGGGTTCCTGGCAAGGTGATCGAGAGAGAAGGTTCCTTTATGTATGATCCTGATTTTGAAGAAACTCAACAACCGCCTGTAGTATTGCCCGAAGTGCCACACTCAATTCGCACCCTATCGAACCAACATTGGACCAAGACAATATTCCAGCACCTGAAGATGTTGTTGAACGCACCGTACTCTAACCAACGCGTTCGGAGCCGGAGCCTCCCACACGCAAAAGCTGGATGGTGCGAAACCAGTACAAAATTGTGCGTTTTTAGTACAATTGTTGATGTGGTTTGAAACCAGTACAATGATTGCGTGTTGGGCATAACGCAATTAATGCTCTAGCGTTTTTTCAATGTATTTGGCAGCTCCAAACTACTACACCTAAACAGTTTTAACTGGTATCAAGCAGCATTGCAAAGCGAACGAGAAGCGAAACCTTTCTCCTCCTTCCTGATTGAGAACGAGACATATGCTACGCTTCTCAAGTCTTTTGCACACACGCTTTCGAGATACTCTTTCTTCTTCATGCATTTCTCTGAGTAGCAGCAAGCACGCACCGACAGTATGAGTGAGACTAACAACACTGGCATCATGTATATGTAAAGCACAGGTGTCTAGCTCATTTCGTAAAGCGACGAGACATCGCTTTGAGCGTCGCAATCCGAACCGAAAGAGAAGCGAAAGAGCAACACGCAAATTATATGTGACGTGTCTAGTCTCGTCGCACGTTCATGGAAATTCTACGAGCGAGAGAGAAAGAGCACTAATACACTCGATGTGAGAAATAAAGTGTCGGTATATGATACATATTCTGATTTCAATCTATGTCAATGTATTCGCAGTACAACTGCTGCGTTATCCTTTTCACACATTTATTGTGCGATTTTAGCGCAAAATTTGTGCGAATCGGGAAGTACAATGATTGTACAAGATTTGAACCTTTGCGTGCAGTCTCGGATCCTACAACCTGTTTTAAGTGAGAGATGTTCCATAGTAATCATATCCGCTACTCAAAGAACTAGGTATACGATAAAAAGACAATAAAAGGGTAAGTATTAACCAAAAAGACAAATATTACCCAGATCATGTAAATTTGAAAAAATACATAAACGTAGAAAGGATAAAAACAAAAAGGCACAAATGTGACAAAAATGCCAGAATATTCAGAAATAAAAAAATCTAAACATATAAAAATGCAGCTCTGTCTGTCTGTCTGTCTGTCTGTCTGTCTTATTCATATAGGCTTGGAAACTACCGAACCGATCGACGTGAAATTTTATATATAGGGGTTTTAGGGGCCGGGAAAGGTGACTAAGATAGTTCGAGACCCCTCCCTCTTCTGCAAGGGAGGGGTCCCATACAAATGAAACACAAATTTCTGCACATCTCGAAAACTAACCAAGCAAATTGACCAAATTTGGCATGTGGATGTTTTTAGGAGTAGCAAATATGTCCATGTTGATTCGACACCCTTCCCTCTTCTGGAAGGGAGGGGTCCCATGCAAATGAAACACAAACTTCTGCACATCTCGAAAACTAACCAAGCAAATGAAACCAAATTTGGCATGTGGATGTTTTTAGGAGTAACAAACATGTCCATAATGTTTCGACACCCTTCCTTCTTCTGGCATGTCTCCAAATACCATTTCGAAATCCAAGATGGCGACTTCCCGTTTCTGAAAAATAGCGGCAAATGACCTAATACCACCCAACATGGGTATTTCCGGAATTGTTATAATGCACTGAAGCCACAAATTGACCTCGGACAACATTTTGAATTGTAAGAAGGCGACTGCCGGTGCCTGGAAACAACCGAAAATGACCAAATACCACCCAATATGAGTATTTCTTTAACCAGATTGACGCTCAAATGCTCCTCTCCTAATGCTATTTTGAAATCCAAGATGGCGACTTACGGTTTCTGAAAAACAGCGGCAAATGACCAAATAACACCCAATATAGGTATTTCCGGAATTGTTATAACGCACTGAAGCCACAAATCGACCTCAGACAACATTTTGAATTGTGAGTTGGCGACTTCCGGTGTCTGGAAAACAGCCTAAAGTGACCAAATATCTCTGGAACGAGAATGAAGCTGAAAATTGACCACAGACACCATTATGAATTGTAAGATGACAACTTTCGGTTTCTAGAAAACAGCCAAAAATGGCCGATATCCATACAATATGAGTATCTTCGGAACCAGAATGATACACAGGAGCTCGAATCGACCACAGACACCATTTTGAATTCGAAGGTGGTGACATCCGGTTTCTGGAAAACAGCCGAAAATGACCAAATAACACCCAATATGGGTGTTTCTTTGTGGTCCCCGTGGCTCTGTGGTTAGCGATGTCGGCTAGCTCTCCCACACGGTTGTGATATCGGGTTCGAATCCCAATCGAGTCGAGGAACTTTTCGTGCTGGAAATTTTCTTGACTCAGCACTGGGGCACGGTGTATCGTTGTACTTATCTTACACATGCAAAAGTGTGCCAAAAACAATATCGATAACGAATTCTCTCAACTAATCTAGTTGATCGAGACCGCTATTAGCCTCAGGGCTAAGCGTGCGATATTGTTTATTTTTGTTTTTTTATGGGTGTTTCTTTAACCAGAATGACGCTCAGGGGCCGGAAATTGTCTCCCAATGCCATTTTTTAAACCAAGATGGCGACCTACGGTTCCTGAAAAATTACCAAATACCACCCAATATGAATATCACTGGATCCAGAATGATGCAAGGAGCTATAAATTGACCTTAGACAACAGTTTGAATTGAAAAAACGGCAACTTCTGGGAAACAGCCGAAAATAACCGAATGTAGTAGTAACTACATATGGATATGTCCGTAATCGAAATGATGTAAAGAAGCCAAGCATTGATCCTGGACGCCATTTTGAACTAGAGGATGACCACTTTCAGTTTCTGGAAAACAACGAAAATAACTGAAATGCACCCAATATATATCCGGAATAGAGGTCTTGTACAAAAGCCAAAAGTTGATGATGTTGTCATTCCAATAAAACCAATCTTTTTTTAACGATATAATCCAATCGCAAGGAATCAATAAATTTGAAATGTTTAAAATTAATAAATAAAACACTAAGATAGGCGGGACGAAGTTTGCCGGGTCAGCTAGTATGACATAAAAAAACAGCGAAAAATAGAAGCAGTGGGCAGCACTACTGTCAGTTAGCTGAAAAAAATCCAAAATGGAGATTCAAGTTCCGAGTGTCCCCGAGTGACAAAAAAAATTGTCCATGAAAGCCATTACATTCCATTTAAATTTTGTCGAGTGCTGTACTAGGTTGGTAGTCGAGCATTTATGAGATATTTATCACCCTTTTACTTTTGTTTCATGGAAATCTCCAGTGTGCCAGATTTACGGAGCGAATAGAATCAACCCCAAAACGAATTTGTTTTTGCACAAAAACACGTGGATTTTGTTTTGTATATTCTCAGGTCATTATAATTAGGACTTACAAAATCTGCCTGAGGCGAGCCGTTGAAGATGTTACGCAGAAAAAAAACTGTCCCTTCGTTAAGCGACCATGAAATATGAAATCAAGAGGGAAAATACCTATCGATATGGACCAACATAGACAACAACAATCCGAAATGGACCAAGATTCCAGTTCCACCAGGAAAAGTGTTTCTTGAAGCCCTGTCCTGTTAAGGACTCTGTTAGGACATGTCCGTCCATCAAGATGACATTATTATTTATTTATTTGGTATTCAAATTCACTCGGTTATTGGCTGCCGCTCTCCAATCGCTGGGATACCGTGTACTCTCTGCCAGTTCTCGTCGTCTTCTTCCTACCGGATTCGAGACAAATACTGGTGTACTGTTCTGCCACCGCCGCAGTTGTTTTGCCGACAATGTCCATGTCACCAGCAAAGCAAACGAATTGACTGGATTCGTTGAAAATCGTACCCCGCGTGTTGATTTCCGCTCGATTCATTACACCCTGTAGCGCAATATTGAATAGCAGGCAGGAGAGACCACCCTGTCGAAGCCCCCTGCGGGATTCAAATGGACCCGACAGTCCACCCGAAATCCTTGCACAGCACTGCGTTCCATCCACCGTAGCCTTTACCAGTCTAATCAGCTTCCCCGGAAAGCCGTTTTCACCCATGACCTTCCATTACTCTTTTCGGTAGATAGGGTCATACGAGGCTCTGAAGTCAAAAAATAGGTGGTGCGTGGGAGTTCTGTATTCACGGCATTTCTGGAGTACCTGACGTATAGACAAGATTCAGTCCGTCGTAGACCGTCCTTCCACGCAGCCGACCTTATAGCTTCCCATAAATCTGAAGGCCAGCGGTGTAAGGCGGCGAAAAATGATTTGGGAAACCGGTGGTCAGCTTCTCCGGGCCAATCTTTTTAAGCTCCGCTCTGAGGCCGTCTTTCCCAGCCGATTTATTGCTTTTAAGTTGCTTGATGGCATCCTCACGAATACATGAATGGCACCCAGGTAGAGGACCATGGTGGCGGAGTTTAAGCCACCATGGTCCTCGGCCTGGGTAGCATTCATGTGTTCGTCGAATTACTGCTTTCACCTTCCTGTCCGATCTGTCCGTAGCTCATGTGTACGTACCATTGAGCCATTCCAGTACGCCTCCTGCAGTGCTACGACGTCGAACCTGTGGGATTTCAATACTTCGGAGAGCACTCGTGTGCTTGCTTGGGAATAGAGTGATCGGCAGTTCCACGTCCGGGGTTTTCGATAATAAGTCCGTTTTCGTTGCGTGGGTCTGTGCCGATTGTTCCAGTTCAAATTCTGTATGTTTTACGGTGGTGGTTTGTAAGGCCTGCGCTCCAATCCTCTGTCTCGCCGGAGGGCCATTGTGCACAACACTGTTCAGCGTCCCACGTTGGTAAGATGACGGTAATTGGCTTAACCTGGAGTACCAACGCCGCTTTGAGCCGCTCCTAACATGGAGGATTTTTATTTGAAAACTCAAAAGATTTCTCCTTCTTTGACAACGAACGACCAAGTTTCCACCGGAATTGGCTAGCCGATCTTCCCTTGGTTGCTCGTATCACAGCTGGCACCACATGGAGGTCGGGATAGCTAGGAGTGGTAGTCGCAGAATAAGAGGCTAAGGACCAAGTGTGGGGCGTATTCTATTCCTGTAGGTGTACTTGGCACCGATGGTACGCATCATTCAGCCGTTCACCAGCCCCATTAAGATGACATACATGATGAGATTAAGCCCTGTGAACTGCAAGATATGACGGAGCCTGTTTCAAAGATAATATCGAATTAGTAGGCAAAAATATTTTTACATTGACTGCTTTCACATTTGAGATGAAGTTAGTTGGGACCGTTGAATACCTTCACATATAATATTTTTTCTAATCATAGAAAACACAAAATGGATGAAAAGAGACTAATAGCTGTGAAACGTTGGCGTGGTGAATGGCAAAAAATGCATAAATTAGAAAAATGTTTCAGCAATATTGGTTGCAGTGGAGTGGAGTTTAAATATATAATGTCATTACAGAAAGAAAGCATGTAATTAAATTAAAACAATGTATTTCCCTGAAATATATCTTTCATGTCTGTAAATTTGGTTGTTGTATGTTGAATAAAGAAATATTGTCCTTTGTTAGTGCTCAACCCACCGTGTATTTGTCTCTTAACTGCCTTCCAATGTTATTAAAAGATAGCGGAAATTGCGGTTCGGTTGAACGCGAACTATTCACACATTGTTTCACTTTGTCATCAGTCTTTTAATCGCGAATCGTAGTATTATTTTGCAATTAAATTTTTGCTGTTATCAGAGTTATAAACTTATGAAACTTTCTTGCATTGTAGTACAAACTCGTTGGATCAGCATCAAGTGAGGTTAAATTTTAAACAAAAGCATATTCTAATTAAATCTCTTTATTATATTCGTTGATTTTCTTATAGTAGTTTCGATAGGTTTGATAAGAATATTGCTGTAACACTAAACTTCATTGACTTCTGGCTCTCGTGTATTTATTCAAAACATTTTTAAAGCAATAAAAACTGCAACATGTTCTCGCCCCCGTCCTGAGTAAAACCAACCCAGACAGCAATCAGTTAGGCAAACAACAATGCTGCTAATTACAGCGGCCGGAAGCAAGAAGTCACAGATCCGACACAGCTCTTATCGAGCTGCTTGCTAGCAGCAGGGATGCAGAGGCCACCCCCAAAAGCTCACCCTGCCAATTACAGCACCTCCGGAGGCGAATGAACCCTGCAAAACGACACGTCATCATCATCGCCATCGTCTCGTCCCAGCTGCTGACGTCGAATTATTGCCGGCACATCCGGATCTGCCTTTATTTACACAATCATTTATCATGGATATACGTTTTTGCCTGAACCGTCTGGAATAGTCATATTGGAAGCTGCAAGCTTCATATCTGCATCTGTCTGGTGCAAGGTAGAGACGAGACTGACAGCAGCAACCATCGAACGACGCTTAAAACAGCTGTTGAGAGCCAGCGCTTTTGCATCCAACATCCTTGCTCTTCTATTCGACTGATAAAATCGATAAAACACGAAGTCTGACAAATTGCCACCCAATTACAAGTACCCCCCATCAGTCGCTTTCAAGTGGATGAATTGATGAAGAATTTCTCCCCCTTCCAACACACGCCCGCGCTTTCGCTAGGAAAAGCCAATTGTCTAGGCAGGAAATCAATTACGATGCAAAAACACTAAAGAGTGCAATTACACAGTCTGGAAGCGTTGCACTTTCCTACGGAATTGGTTTGTTTTTTTTTTCTATCCAACGATATTTTAGTTAGACATTAGAAAACAGCAAGTCAAACAGAAAGAAACGAAACTGTCACTTAATCAATTTTGGGTCGGTCACGTGACAAACAACATCGCGTTGTTTTTTGTTCCGGTTCCACACTTTCGCTGCACTTCGAACGGAAAGCAGCGGATCAACATGTGTTCTTTGGGCGATGTCGTGGAGACTCATAACACTCGCGCTGGAGTGGCGTCGTCTTCTTGGGACATAAATTGTCGGCCGTCATCATGGTTAAATTTAGAAAATTTATACGCACGCATAACTTGTTTGAATTTTATGATTTTGCCTGCGTTTTGCACCTAGTTCGGTTTTACGGTGTTTGGCAAGTTCCGCTGAAGGGTTCTCGGGTGCAAGTAGAGGCCTGCACTTAAAGCCGGAGATATAGGTTCCTGGCCATGTTTTGGAGATTTATTGCCCAGTCACGGAGCGTGGAATGTTCGCCAGCGTTACGTTAGGTGGTGATAGGATTGTAAAATCCAATCGTCAAACTCGACATGACGGAAAAGTTCAACTATATTATTGCACATACATGATTGTTTCGCTGGCGAAGGTTCGGTTCTAAATGTGTGAACATGATTGTGAAAATATGATCTGCTGATATATTTCAAGCTGGGCTCTTGCTCGAGCTCAGCCCAGCTGCGGTGGTATTTATGGACGTTCAATAACCCATTCGTTTTGCAATCACTTATCCTCAAATTTATGGTTTTTCTGCTCAGAAAATATGGTGTGAAAATAACATTACTTCCTTTTGACCATTCACGAAATTGAGTTTTAATATATTTTATATTGCCTTGAGTGTTTCCGGCGGTATTTTCAGTTTTCTCTTTTACATGGGCTCCAAAAATTTCTATCTTGATTGGATCATCAGCATTAGCGCAATTTGCAGAAAACCTTCAAAGTAATTACTTTCAAATCCATACAAAGCCCATTTTCTGCCGTTATAAAACAACAACAGCTGGGAAGATTAAACAAACATCAGTTTAACAACAATTCAAGTATCTCCGCGCATTCAACCGCTAATTTATGCGGTCCCCGATGCTGGTCCAGCAGAAAGCGACTTCTGATGGGGGGACGTCTTAATTAACCAGCGCAGTTTAATGCATATTTCATCTTGATTGGCTAGCTCCGTGCTCTGTTTTCACAAAACTCACAAAAGGCTTGGGATAGTGGTCGTCTGATTAAATCATAAATTAAATCGTAAAGTGTCGGAAAATTCATACTTTTCGCTTGCTAGATGACAGCAAACTATCGTCTTAAAATGCAGATGCTTTGATAATACCCACAATGAATAAATAAATACCAGAGGGCGCGGCGTCTGGATTCCACGCTGAGACAGTTTTGAGGGCAAAGTAAAACAGTTCTCACCATCTTTTAAACCGACTGTTGTTACGGAGTTGATCTGCAGAACAAATGCTTCGAAATTGCCATCAAATGACAACTTACTTAGTTGCAGGGAAACAATTTTCCACTGAATTTACTAAAATAGAAAGAGAAAATTCGATCGATATTTCGTCACTGCAAGAAAAATCATCTGAGTGTAGTCTCTGCTTGTACAAAAATTCCGTCTGGTAAATGTCACAACATAGCGCCACCAGAAACTATAATAAACTTGCGAATCGCCCGCCTTTGTGTCAAATTCGAAGAGGGCAGCATTCCAAGTCAGATGAGTCAGAAAGACGTTGGCAAACTAAGGCAAGCGAAGTTCTGAAATGATGACGATGTGAACTTGTTGTTAGTACTCGATGGAACGAATCGCGCTGGTTAAAGTCATGTTTGTTTTGCTTTCACTATTCGTGTTTTCGCCGGGTGGCGGCGGCGGCACCGATTGGGGAACTCCAAGATGAGCTCCACAAAGCCGAAGGGCAGTATATTGGGCACTCACGGATGGACGGATGGATCCGAAGTGGTGAGTGAATCAAGGCGGTTTGTGAAAAGGGAACTTCGTTTAGTGGAGTAGTGAGTGATTTCATGGAATTATCAGGTGGGTTGATGATATTTTTGAGCTGTTCTTTCCTCTAATTACAAAAAAATCTAATAACAAAATTTTATTATGTGCTATTCAAATAAACAGGTATAAAGTCTTATTTTGAATGCAGATTTCGACCAACCAAAACAGAAAACAAAGCCAAATACCATACAATAGGAAGATTTTCGGAGCTAGAATAATGCAAATAAATCGGAAATCAACTCCATGGAGCCTAAAATGGCCAAATATTACCTAATATGAGAACTTCTGGAAATAGGATGGTATCCAGAGGCCGGAACTCCTGAATTTTGATCAATATCGACAATTTAAATGATGGAAACGAAAACTTTGATTTTCTAGCTGTCTTACGGATATAAGAAATACCGTTAATCACAAAGCAACTTGTGAACAATCACCATTTAAAACAAATTGACCTATATTGCAGCCATTCAGGAGCCACTTCTGGTGCTAAAATAAAACGCCTGCAAAACATAAGGAAACTGCTTAAAATAGGTTCGGGGGGATTGGAATAGTGTCCCTCGAATGGTAACTTTAACTGATTATTGTTAAAGTTTGCTAACTTAGTTTTACAACCTGAAAGCAAGATTCAACAGAGAAAAAGATAGAGAAAAGATTGATATACTTCTGTTTAAATTTCAATCAACACATTTCGAGTATTTCGTCTCAATACACAGGCGGTTCCTAAAGCTGCTTAGAATATGTTCCCTACCCTAATTGATTTTAATGAATTTCTCATGGAAGGTAATTATATAGGCTCACTTGCAAAAGCAATTCCACGCGCTTGCGAGTGGCTTTCCGGGAGTTTACCGAAACATTCGCTATGGCGGACGATCGTTTTATATATCAATTCCTCCTAAATTTTCGCATTAAAATTGTTGGAGTAAGTCTTACGCTTCTGGTTTGCTCAGAAACTTTGGATGGGACGCAGCTGGGGAACGTTGGATGGATTGGCCGACCTGGGTACCGCATCGATTTTCTGCCGATTCATCTCCTCCAACGATTGCATTGATTAGTGGGCCGCTTCCAGATCCGACCGAGCACCACGTTATCGCCCCTATGGTATTTTTAATGTACGACGCAACTTCCGGCAGGCCCTTCTTATTATAATCTTCCCCGACCACTGCCAGTATGGAGCTGATTTTCAGCAACAGCAGCAAATTGATGCGTGAAATGAATTTTATCTCAGAGCTCACTTTCTTTGTGGGCGAAGTAAAATACGGAGTGCCCTGCCAGTCGTTGCCATCCAGGGTGAGATACTGGCACTCTCCCTGAAGTAATACCTAACGGCGGTCCCGAGGAGACCAAGGGCTTTAGCTGTTCAGGTTAAGGTTGCTCAGCATGGGTAAAAGCAGGGTGAGATAGGTCTCGGTGTCCACCACTATCATCACGTCGCGATTCGCCGGAGAAAACGACTCGACCATCTTATTCAGCCGCTCACACTGCGTCATTGCCTGCAGCTTCGAGACCAACGGACGGGACTGCCGCTTTCTGATGTTCATGTTCGCCAGGTACTTTTCCACTGTTTGGCCGATTGCACGGACTTCCCGATCAATGGAACCCGTATGGGTTCCCGTTTGGAACCGGTCTTTCTTTCGATGCTCTGATTGTAGTCCAACAGTGCCAAGATATTGTAGATACCGGAACAAACATAACCGGTGTCCCTTTTCCGTACGATGTCCGTTTTCAACGCGGCGGGTTCTTTGATCGCGCCTACTTCTCAACGGAGTAGCTTCACTGTTTTCACCATTACGGTTAGAGTTCGAGTTAATTTTTTTCTGCTGACTCATTGGTTACTATGATTGATGCTTCATGGGTAGTTTCGTCAGTGCGAAAAATCGACATTTTTGAAGCATTTTTTAATGCAAACGTTAGGGCTCAACAATTTTGTCTTCTCGAAAAAGGTCCCCATCCAAAATTTGAGCTTAATCGGACTTCTGATGAGGTTTCACTTACAGTCGTGAAAGTCTTACATTTTTTACCAACCGAAAAATGCACAAGAGTAGTTCTTAAAGTTTCTGGAATCGAATTTTTTTGAAAGCAAATCTCTTAGAAATGCATGAAATATCGAGATCTGATGTTATTTCATTAAAATTTGTTTGAAAATACCAAAAAAATCAGGGACATGGAAACTTTTGCGTTGGGAGACTCGAGCTAAATCAGAACACACAAGAGATCAGAAAACTATAACTTTGGCCGCTTTGAGGCTCTACTTTCCGAAGTACGATTGATCTCAAATTAGGCATGGGAAATTTTTACGTGAAAGCATTGTTAATCTTTAGAACTCTATCGTAAAAGAAATTTAGAACTCTATCGTAAATAAATTTCTCTATCGTAAATGAAACAATTGAAAAAATAATCCTTTTCCCTGAGAAACTTTACAACTGTACATAAATCTGTAGATTACTAACATCTCGCTCAACAATATCCATCGCAAAATCTGTCGTTCGCAACATTACTTTTTTTGGTTTCGTCTGATAGTTCCGTGTGGGTAAGTACCCATATGGATATTTTCCGAGTGGGTACTACTACCCATACAACCCACATGGAACGCCGGCCCTGAATCCTAGGACTGCAACTCTGTTGAACAGAAATATTAAATTTGTTCCCATTGCAAAACTCATCCAGCGGTATTTAGTCGCCATCTCGGTAGAAGTCCCTGCGACGAATGAAGTCGCAGCACTTGTTTATCTCTGCCGAATCATCAATTAGCAACATATCATGTAACAGGGGGTTACCCTGTACACTCTTAAAATAAAATAGCTAAGTGCAGAAGGCAGCTAGCTACTCTCCGGGTTGCTTTATTTAATTTGCACCCAAAATCATGCTGGAAATTAATAAAAGGCAAGGGTAAGAATTCTGGTGTTTCCGAAATCGTGAAATACAATGGTATCGCTTATACTGATGCTCCATAATCGACAGAAGATTTTCGCGGCGTACTTACTTCAAAAGAGTGATTGCTGAGAATACCGACCGGAAGTAGCGAACCGATGTATAATAATGGAGCCACATATCAGTTGTCGCATATTAGTGTAGCAATTAAAATTCGAGTACTAGATACGAAAAAGTCCACTGACCCAGATCAATTATCAAACCAACTTTTGAAATAGATTTAGCAGAAATTTGTGAGACTTGGTTATTCAACTCCTCGTTTGCTCCCGGTCATTTTTCGTCAATTTAAAAAATTTCGCAAACTACGCCCGTGTATGACAAAGAGTTACGCTATGATATATAGAATTATCTTGGAATTGCAATACAATCAGCTGTCCCGAAGTTACAAACATGAGCGAAGTCTTCGACGCTGTTTGCATCGCTAGGGTTTTAAGGGCAGCAGAAGACGCAGGGATTCGTTACTCATTCTACAATTGGCTCAAGTCGTATCTTGAACGTAGAGTGCACTTTGTGAAGATCCGGGAAGGTAAATCTAACTTGTTCATTGTACAATCAGGAGTACCACAAGGTAGTCATGTAGGCCCACTCCTGTTCGTATTTTTGGTGAATAAACTGCCAGACGTGATCTGCAACACAATCGTTTTAATTTACGCAGATGATGTGAAATTGTTTCTACCTATTAAACCTAATGACAACTGCCAACAATTGCAAAGTGAAACAGCGTAAATTCCAGAATACGATTAGAGAAATTCCGGAATCCGCGTAAGAGAAAAATACCGCGTGAATTCCGGAATCCGTGCTTAAAAACGCGTAAAAAACCCGCGTAAAAAGCGCCCTTAGTGCACCTTCAACACTCTGCAGCAGATCATCAGTATTGACATGAGTGACTAGTCAACATAATTTATTAATTTAATGTTTATATCTATGTATGTAACTTACCTTCAAAAATGTGATGTAAAATAACTATTAAGAATGGGTAACATGCCTATATTCGAATTTGAATACAAATAAACAAAATGCAAAACTGGACTGCTTAACTAGATTACGCTATCGAAAAGGTGAATTCAGCGATTTGGGCTTGCAGTACACTGTTGGCAAGACGTGGGGGATAAACCCCAATTAGCGTTCTGATCTAATGTCACCATTGCACGGAACTTACGCAGCCGTCGTTCGACAACCTGAGGTACATGAAAGCAAAGTTCAACGACTGACCTGTCCTTCAGTTTTTTTGTCCTGTGTGGACTCATCACTGCGACCAGTGTTTAGATCTATTGTGATATTGCCCAGGTGTTTTCTGTAATCCGCACTCCATATTATTGGCAGTATCTCTATTGAAGTAATTGATATGCTTTTCATTTATATCCGTACTTGCGTGTAAGTTTTACCTTTACGTTTCAAGCTTATTACTCTACTATACCGAGCCTCTGTCCATCCTAACAATATCGCCTAATTACAATTCCCTGGAGAGAACTTTCATACTTTACTCACACCAGTTTTTATTATAACAGGGACTTATTTTTGTTAGTAAGAGAGTCAACAGAGGTACTGTAGAATTCAGATTGAAGGAAGGGTACTTGGTGGGAAGGCTGAGAATAAACCCATGCTAAAGTCCTTTGGCAACCAAATGGCCTGAATCTACTAAGATTCGAGCCCACAACCACCCCCGCTTACCAAGGCGGACTCTGTAACCTTGCGGCTACGAAGCTCTCCTCTCTTTCAGTTACCAGGGCTTTGCACACAACGCCTACTGCAGTCATTGAAGCCATGCTCTGCTGGCTGCCTTTACATCTCTATATAAAGAAGCATTCTAAGGTAGTTCAAGTTACCACCTTTAGTAACAACAGCCTATGACTGGATGAAAGCAAACCCTAGCATGGACGCTCTATACACAGTGATTGACAGAGATCGCTCAATGTGGAACACTGGAGAGTCGAGTCTTCCATTGGGCATCATCCGTTTCTACACTCTTTGCGTAAGTGGCCAACCGTCTTCCAAGCACAGGTACAATACCCCTTTCCGACAGAGCCCACACAATTGTGTAAGTAAAAAATGACGGATAACAAAACTTAAATCAAAGCAATTCCTATATATAAACACTTGCTTACTCCGGTTTTTTTTATTTTTCGTAGCAGCTGCGAAGTTGATACTAGCGGTGTGAGCAATAAAACAATGAATAGGACGTTCAAAAAGCGATAGAGAAGGTTTTGTTTAAGTCACCTTCTACCTACGCAATTATATGGCCCCGGTAGGAAAGGGATAAACATCTGTGCTACAATATGACTAAAGCGCAACTATAGACACGCGAAAATTAGAATCTTTCCAGACAGTCAGCCTGCACTACTGGCTTTAGAGTCCGTCAACTGTGTTTCCAGACTAGTCTGGAAGTGCAGTGCAACACTCAGTCAGCTTTCCTCTATCAACAAAGCTATGCCTCTTTGGGTACTCGGTCACTGCGGAATCGAGAGAAAAGAACTTTGTCATAGTCTAACAGAACAAGGATCTGCTCAGCAATTCATTGGACCCAAATCCCGTTTCTGGATACCTCCACATCCGCCATGATAGGCGAACTAAGTACAAGGGAAAAGCTAGGAATAGCATCTCAATGGCAATATGCGCAGGGTTGCGGACAAACTAAACTTTTCATTCCTTAGTTTGGACTGCATGAAAACATGCTAAATGTTAAGCATTTGTTTTGTTGGTAAATTATTTGAAACCTTGTACAAGAGACCGCAAGTTGAATGGATTTCAGACTCAAGTGTACTTATGTAGTTGTACCACGTGAGATTCGTGTCAAACCTAAGACCCAAATACCTTTAAGTCTCAACTTTTTCGATCGCTTCAGAGTTGACTATCGAAGCAGCATTTGTAGGTCTCCTGGAATTAAAAATCATGTACTTTTTTGGATATGTTGAGCGATAAAAATCTTGGCGAATAATATCTGCAGTTTCTTAATATCATTCTTCATTTGATGAGCAATTGAAATCGATTTAGGAGATGCATAAGATAGAGACGTATCGTCAGCAAAAAACGTGGTATTCCATGCAGTTCAATTTTTGGAAATTATTGATATAGACCAAGATAAGTAGAGGCACCAAGTTGCTGCCTTGAGGAACTCCTATGATGGTATTCAAATGATTATTACACGGACCATTAACAACTACACATTACGTTTTCGATGAAAGGTGGCTTCGTATCAAAAAGTTTCCTGGACCCCAAATACCATGAAACTGAAGCTTACTCAACGAAGATTCGTAGTCAATTGTATCGTACGCCTTTTTCAAAGCTAGTCGCGAGTCCAACGCACTGTAAATACTGTCAACCAATCCACAAGCTGCAATTAATGTGCTAGATCCAGAGCGAAAACCATACGGATTTTAAAAAATTCTTTTTTTTACCAGTTGTAGGCGCATTAATGATAAGTTTCATGGTACTCTGGCATTTAAAGGGATTTTCACTACGTTCTGGTATATTCTAATATTCTACCATCTCCGTTTACATCAAACCTGATTATTTTCAAAAACCTTGGACTGTGAGTGCTACGATGAATTTGGATTTCTTGTGCCTAATTTACAATCTTCTTTTTGTTCTATGAACAATCTAGCAGTGTTTTGAATTAAAACTGTATATTACGGTTTTATTTTTTATTTTTAAATTTTTGATTGCAGCATAATGTTGGTTCGTGTTAATCATATGTATTTTGTAAATGTTCAACTGTTAAACGTGGTTTAATAATAAAACTACCTTATCTCATTTTATCTTCAGTAGAAATGGATTTTTTTTAATTTCCCCGTGTTTTTTCATAGCGCGTTAAGTGTGTTTTTTGTTTTGTATTGGACGCTAGAAAAATTGTATCTCTACAAACTGAGTTTTTTTGTATGTTCTAAACTTCATGATCAATTTTATATGTTTATGACTATTTTTTTTTTGATCCGTGTTTCTGTCTGATTTTTTTTTTTCATTTAAACATTTATTAAATTTGCTAATAACTAACTTAAAAATATTACATTGTTTCAATATCATCGATCAATATATAAATACATGGTATGATTATTATTAGAATATGTACAAGAAGTGTTTAAAGTGCCTTTCAAATAGTTGTCTTTTATTCCAGCGTGCTTCTCGAATTTTATTTCTTAATTCGTTCAAGTTTCCATTATTGAAATTATTTACACAATATGACATTGTTTCAACCATTTACCACAGTGCAGCTTTATACTTTGCGTTTTTACTATTAATATTGCATTGTAACAGATCTTGAGCATCTCTTATTGTTATTTTAAATCTATTTTTAATTAAGTGTTTTAGCCATTGCCAAATCTGACTTGATGCAAGACATTTCTTGATCCTGTGGTCTACTGTATCGATTTTTCCACAAAAATCGCACAAAGGAGAATCACTGCCTCTAACTTGATGTTTAAAGAGTTTTTCATTGCAAGGAATAATGTCTCTTGTCACTTGGAATATCGTCGATTTACCATGTGATGACAAGATGTTCTGATTGGTATTATCAAAAATATTATCCCATTGTAAATGAGGCTCGGCAATTTTTTGGCTTTATTATAACGGGTTTTTGTTCATTCAGGAAATTATAAATTTGTTTACATGAGCTGTAGTTTGAATCTATGTGTTTTTGAGCGATTTCAATCCATTGGCGAGTATTTCTTGTGAGACTGGGGTTATTGTGTTGCTGTATCATGAATTCATCTGCTCCGTCTTGATTCGCAGGTTTCAAAACATTTTTAATGATTTTTTTCTCCAAAACAGCCCTTAAAAAATTATGATCTACCCTATCAAACGCTTTCTCAAGATCTATGCTCAATATTGCTCCTTTGAACAGTCGATTACTACTTGATTTTATCAGTATATTCCGTAAAAATCGTAAATTGTTAACACACGAATTGTTTGCTTTACACGCTGATTGGCCTGGACCAATCAATTTCTCTATCAATGGGTGTAATCTATTGTATAATATTTTTGTAAAAATTTTGTAGTCGTTATTGAGCATGCTTATTGGTCTTTTATTTTCCAAACTGAATTGGTCGCCCTTTTTAGGAATAAGAGCTATGATACCCGCAGAGAAGGAGGCAGGAGGCTGATAGCCGTCCGTGAAATAGTTGTTGAACAGTGTTACTAAATCATTTTTCAGCAAATCGAAAAAGGTGGTATAAAGTTCATAACTTATTCCATCTGGCCCAGGAGCGGTCTTTTTCGACGCAGTTCTGATTGCAGTTTCTATTTCAGTCGCATTTATCTCTCTGCTCAAAACGCGCCTATCATTTTCGTCCAATCTCTTATCGATAAACTTCAAAACGTTTTCATAATTTGTGCAATGATCTATTTGTTTTTTGAATTTTGTAGAGTAGTATTTTAGTATTTCCGTTTTTAGTAGTGAAGGATTAGATGTCAATTCTCCATTTACTCTTAGTTTTAATAATTTTGATTGACACGATCGATTAATGAAAGATGTGACCTGAAATAAGGAGAGTTTTTCGTCTTCGCAAATAGCATTTGCTTTTAGTTTATGCTTAAATTTGTTTAGTCGTTTTTGCTCAAGTTGCATTAATTTTGATTTTACAATTGCCAATTCAGAAAAAACATCTTCGTTTTGATTCTGTTTTTTAACAATATCTTCAAGACATCCATAATAAAAAATTTTCTCGCGATTTAACTGCTGGTTTATCATAAATGACTCTTTTTTGAAAAACTTCCTAATGTTGCTTTTAACGTCATTATTCCACCAGGAGCTCAAATTCTGATACGAGTTACGTAACCTCAATTGTAAGTACATCGTTTTGAATTTGTTCTGTATATCTTCACTACCAAGCAATCCGTTGTTTAGTTTCCAATACCCTCTGCCATAGAAATTCAAACAATTTTTATCTTCGACTTTGAGCTTGAGAATTACGCTATGGTGATCTGAGAATGGGACGGCAATCGTTTCTATGCTTTCTGTGAATTTGATAAATTTTTCTGAGCCGTACACTCGATCAATACGAGATTTCGATTCACCTCTACAAAATGTAAATTTAGTTTTGCTGTTTTTTGTTAACTCCACATCCTTTAAATCAAGTTCACTTACAAGTATCTTCAAGCCGTTACAAATATTTTTAACCAAACCATTCGAGTCATTTCATTCCAATATGCAATTGAAATCTCCCAGTATAATATTCTCCCTGAACTCAGCTAAATGAGCCAGTATTTCGTCTGTGAAGAGAAGGTCTCTCTCCCGCTTAAACTTGGATCCTGAATGAGCATAAACGTTAACGTAATTTAACCCGTCAATTACAGCCGATATAATCCGGCCGTTTGGATTCATTAGAACATCACAAAACTCAATACCATTACGCAGAATAATGCCGGTACCTTTACCGTCCTCACTTATGTTAATCAATCCCGTATGCGTCGGTAGAAATGAAAAATTCTCGAATGTAACCTCTTGGATAAAAATAATGTCATGTTCGTTATTGTAAATAAATTCTTTGAGCAAATATTGTTTAACGTGACAACTAATCGCGTTCAGATTAATTGTTGCAATTCTTCGTATAAAGCGTACACTTTCTTGGGACATTATTTGAATATTAGTGAAATTTGTAATGGAAAATCAAAACTAGAACGTATTTAAAAAATCTGCTTCTTTTTTCTTCTTCGTTTACCTGTGCCTAATTCTGCGTCTGTGTTATCTGTTTCCGAGGTGGTTCTCGATGGTTGCTTCAGTGTTCCTTCTCCGAGAGCGTTCTTCTTCTCTTCTAGAGTCATCGGTGCTGGTTGAGTGTTGTCGTCGATCTCGTCTTCAGTTTCAGAGGTGAAGATACGCTCTGTAACTGCAGAGCTATCATGGTCGTTCATATTCTGCTCGGTGATCTTCCCTGTTGTGGATGCTGTGGAAACGTTAGAGTCTGTCAAGTTCGCACTACTTAATATTTTCATTGATGCTGTTGGTAAGACTGTCATTGGAATATGTTGGTAAGACTGTCATTGGTGAATGTCGTTGGAATATCCGCCATGTTTTCACGTCTGGTAGCGATTTTGAGGTTAGCTGCAACGTGGCTGTATAGGTTTTGATTTCCCCTGATAGCGTTTTCCTTGAGGCCAGCCAATTTTGGACATTCAGCCTTGACATGCCCTTCCGATTTACAGAAAAAGCATTTGTTGTTTTAGCCCCTTGTAGTACAATCTTGCTCGGAAATGGCCGATGTACAGATTTGCTGGAATCTCTTTTTCAATCTCCATGTATACTCCCCTAATTCCACTGAAAACTTGGTATCCGAAATCTGCCGGGTATCGTTCGCGAATGTGTTGCCTGATTTTTCCAAACTGTCCGAGCACGAACCCGATATCTTTATCGTCCGTTTCAGGTGGCAAGTTGAATATCCGGATATATTTGAACTGGCGGCTTGCCAATTCTAGTTGAATATGTGCTTCGTCACCATCGCTATATTGAAATGTGTACTGGTCGTCCATCGTGCTCGAGAATCTATTGAAGTTAGTATCACCCATAAATTTTACGTAAAATCGTTGATCATTTTCGTCTTTATACACAGAGTGAACATCGGTTGCAGGAACTTTCAAAACCTTCATCATAAACTTAAGAACATCCAAATGCGCTGGAATTTTGGCTGAGCTGTTAAACGCCAGTCTCAACGTATTCTTTTCTTTCTGGTCTCCATTGTTATATCTATTCTTTTAATAGATTCCGCTTATAAAGGCTTTGTTATCTCGCTCTGAGCGCGAGCTCAGTAGATCACTTGTTCCTGAGCACTCTTTTGTATGTACGTGTTGCTTCCACGAAATCCAAGTATGAACTGCTATTGGGTTTATGTTCAATACAATTTTTTTGTTTTATTAATTTCACTGTCGTACTATGATTAATTTCCTGAATAAATAAATATCTTGGTACGTATACTAGTCAACAAGTACCTAACCTGTTTTGCAGTGTTCTATAACTTGAATGTTGAATATCTTTTTTAGCCACTATCCACCAAACGGTGTGTAGTTATTTGTTCCTACTAGGTTCATCATATATTTTGGAAAATAGTTTAGATCAATATTCTATGATCTTATCTATGATTATTGAATGTCAATTCGAATATTAATATTCTTTATTGAATGAAAATTTTCTTCTCAGCGTTCGCAGGAAATTCGTTAATCGACATGGTTTATGTCTCGACTAAGCTAAGAAAATCCACTCGAAATTTGAGCTTCAAGTCGCTCCTAGGAGCGCTTGAGCCCAAATCGACTTACCAGCATCAACTACAATCGGTATGAATTGCTGTTTTCACCACACAAGCACAGCGTTCAAAGTCGACATTGACGAGCCGCAATACCCAACCCGTAGCTGCTATTTTAGCTTACGGTGTTTAGTTTCAGTACCAGTACTAATAGATGGCGCTAGCTTGTTACGGCCAGCTGGTATTTAATAACTGAGATTCATGAACTGATTGTTTTCGATATAAACTTTTACGATTAATCCGCTCTCAGATACAATTTTTTTTCGTCACAAAGTTGCACATCTAAGATTCATTATGCATGAACATAAATCATACTTTTAAATTTAAACAATAACTTTGTAGAATCCTAATGATTCATTCCTTCACTGCGTCTTAAACATGTGACTCAAGCACCGGAAAAGGCGTTCGAGGCTCGTAAAAACTTGTTTAGTTAAGGCGGCTGCAGATCGGCTCTAGAGCATGTGGATTACTTATGTCTATATAATTTTGCGAGAATCATGCTTCAGTGTGTCACTTTGTTTTACAGTGAATCTAATTTCTATGCGTTTAAGAAGGCGTGGGAGAATGTCGCGTTGATTATATATAGCCCACAGCGAACTGAGGTTCGAAACAGAATCACAAAAATCCGATGCAATCTGGGGAAGTACCAATCATCATCATCACCGTCATCATCATAACCCGACGATTGTATGAGCCATTCATTTAGCAGTTTTGCTTTGCTAATCACTGGAATGAAAATAAAACATGATTGAAATACGGTTCCAACACGCGATTGTCGTTGATTGCGTGTGAGAGCAAATATTTTACACCACAATGAAACCGAAATAGGGTTTTGGTTCAATTCGTCAACAGATGAACAACGGATTTTTTTTTCATTGTTTGGTTTGAAGGTCACACCTTGAGCTTGAAACAAGATTCCGTAGATAGTTTAAACATCACTTGATTAGTCAGAGTAACATTGGTAAGCTTTTCTTACGAGACATCACTAAGCACTAATCAGTTACAGAGAATTGGCTTAAGTTGTGAGATTTCTTAAAAGCTGTAGTTGTGAAGTTCAATACGGTATTTATTCGGTTTCAAATAGAGAAAACGCATTTTTACGACTTGTTCACAATATTACAATATGCAAAATCGATTGGTTATCATAGCGAAGTACATAGTTTGTTCAGGTTTCAAATAGAAAGAACGCATTTTTACGACTTGTTCACAATATTACAATATGCAAAATCGATTGGTTATCATAGCGAAGTACATAGTTTGTTCAGTCTAGACAAGTTACGGACTAATTTTATGCGCTACTATAACGATTTTTGCACTACAATGTGATGCGATTCTAGAGATAAAAGACTGAGCCAAGTAAAAAGATAAATTTCAAGTACGAGACATTGGCTAATACTCAGAAATAATATTCAGGATTTAAAAATTGGCATTTACAACCCACATGTTTCTCGGAAGGCGGGGAATCTATTCCACCAACAGATAACAGTTGCGTGTACGGATCATCTATTTTTGTCTGCAAGCAGTGATAAATTGGTGCAGTAAAATAATCGCTCAACCATTTCGCAATAATACAGCAAATCTAACGGGTGATTGGATTGAAATGTGGATAGCACACATTATTAGGAACAAAAATTTATAATAAATGAAAATTATTTAAATATGTGAATGCGCTGTAGCATGCAAACATGCTCGCCTGAAAGCCACCTATCAGCTATCTAGGAAGCTTAGCTCGTGGCATAAACTCCACAGTTGTTACAGGCATAATGATGTCTCGAAAGAAAATTTGTTTTGTAATTTCGCTTTCGAAAACATATTGTTTTCCTATTTTCAAAGATGTTCTTTCTGAAATGTTTACGTATCCGATACATTTTTCAAAATTCTACATACTAACATCTGAAAACTGTACCGGAGCATGTACTTCAACAACAAATACTCAATGAATAATAACGAATTTTTAAAATCACTTTCTTGCTCTAGATTATTCTACTTGCAATTCCGAAGAAAACATTGCACAACAATCATAACTGTCTCACCCGCAGCGGACCATGTCTCCTCTGCATAGTTTCCGCAGCCGCAGAAGAACCGAACTGTCCGGTAATTAAATTGGCAAATTTGCATATTTGTTCGACAAAAACACGCTGCAATCTTTCTAAAGCACGTCTTGAATTGGTGTCGCATAACAGACCCAAGAATGAGAATTCCTGACTCGTTTGTATTTGAACTGGGTTTCTAAGAAGGAGTCAGCCGAAGGTCGATTCGTGAATATTAAATTCTATCATTGCGAAAATTGCACTGCTTGGAAGCGAATGGCAAATAATGCTTTTGATCATGCTTGGAATGTAGATCTACTGAATAAGGATTATATCTCCCACTAATCGATATCCTGGTGTGGTTTTGAATCAGCCACAAAACTGTTCAATAAACTTGCTCGAGAATTTCGTTCCACGTACAATTTCACCGACAAAAACTTTCAGCCTCGTGCTCAAGCGATTATTGCCATTTTGGTGGTCCGTTGATAAAAGCAACTTATTGTTACCTGCTAAAAAACAATTTTACTCAGCTTCCCGCTGAGAACGGTTAGTCACAAAGAGCATGATAAACTACATCCAAAACCCACCAGCTTCAATACCAGTCCGGAATGGTGTGGTGAAAAGAACCGCAGCGGTGTAATAAATTTATTATGATGGCACCTTTGGCTTAGTTTTCAATTCTTGCTTCCCGAGGCTAGCCGCCATCGTCATCGTCACACTGATGACGATAGCGCGTTGGTGGCAGCATCCAATCTTCAGTCTCAACACCACCGTCAGACGGAGTCGCCTGATGAAGCATAGTTCCCCAGAGTAATTCAATTGGTTCGGCCAATCAGTAAAACTGACGCGAGGCTGTCGTCTGTCTCAATACTAGAGGCAGCAGTCGTTTTCAGTACCTCAACAACTGGTCGAAAATGGAGGTCTTTTGAAATCTAATTACCGTTTATAATCGATAACGATGCGTTGATCTACTGTGACACTGTGTTAAAATGATTCACACAATAAAATTAAATCCGTTTTGTGTCTAAAATGTCATGCCTATTGAGTTTGTATAAATAAACCAATTGCATCTGAATCAGACTGGAAGCAATGTTATTCATGACAACAAATTGAGTGTTCAGGCTTAATTCTTCGGAAAGTACGATATACAAAAACCGGAGATTTCGAAGACATGACCGTTTGATTCCCGAAAATTCGTTTTCATAAAAGTATAAATTTTATAAGTTGCAACAATTACGAGTGGCTCTAATAAACTACATTTCGATATACCATGCATATGTCTTTTCTTGTTTCATGCTTCATTCTGTTTCCATCAAGTGATTCGATGACCCGTTTGAGGATTTGGCTTGTTATTTGGTGCGTAAATTCCTCCATTACTGTATTTTGGTTTGCTCAAACTCTTTTTTTTTTCATTGTAAACAGACAATATACCATTTTATTTGTTCTATTTCTGTAGTAGTGCTAAATCGTCAAAGAATGGTTTTAGAATTAGTTTAATATTTTTTACTTCATTCATTCATGTTTCTGAAGCACGTACTAATTCTACCAAAAACCATTGCGGAAGAAACTTAAACGCTGGAAACTTTCGCTTGTTATCCTTTCAAAATTATACTGCATGTCATCGTTTGCTTGTCCCGAATGCATCGTGAAACAACACTAGCACCGAGTGCCATTACCATAAACATGACGACAAACCGTTGGACCATAAACTGTCTGGATGCTTGCGGTATGTTTTTTTCGTCACTCCCAATATCAACTCTTGTCGTTACTGGCTAACTGGCTTATGATGGTTCAGAACTTTACTCCTTCACAATCCGCCATTATTCGCCTTCAACAGTCTATTCGAACCAACCACGGAAATGACAACGTTGTACATTGGTTTGAAAAAAAAAACGTGACCACATAAACAACATAATACTATCCGAATATTTACTAGCTTAGCAGTGGAAGCGCTGTTGTTCAACAGAGGAGAAAGACCATTTCGCGCTTTTCGAATAAAGTTGATCGTGGGTGAGTTTCATTGAATTGAGAGCACACTCTTGAGGAAAGTGGTATGCTAAAATGCTTCCATTGCCAACGGAACAACGAACGCAGCGCATCAGACGGTACAATGACTAACAGCGGGATTATCATCGAGAGCAAAAGTTCTCTGGACCCGGACCGACAACAACTGCTCACACTTGCTAATAATGTGTGCCACGGATCTTACCGGTCGAACAATACGCTAATACATCAACGCCCAACCAACGGTAACGCCTGGATCGTTGCTCATCGCGACATTGGCATGTTCGCACGGCGTGTTGGTTGAACCCTTCGTGGGAGACCAAATCTATGAGAAAAGTGAACAAATATTTTCGAAAACAATTCGCCAATTCATGAATTTTCTCGCGCTTTCAATTACTTGTTTTACTATTGTGGACACCCAAAAATATTGAAAATATTGGACGCTGGAAAAAGTGCGAATTGAGGATCGTTAGCGTTATGCCACTGCAAATAACTTTTTATCCACGAGGCACGGTTTATGAGCTGTGATTTTTCAATGTCGGTGAAACCGCGTGAACTGGTGAACTTTTTTGAATTTTCATTTAGAAAATTTGATGATTTATTTTATCCGAACTTTTTTTTCTTTGTTTTGTTATTTCTGAGTGATTTACCAATAATATTCAGCATTTAGTTTGTTCAAATTTTTTTTTTTATTTTAGTCTAGAGAATACTCTTCAAAGTTGTTTTTGTGTCGCCCGGATTTTGCAAGACATTTGACTTTAGTATTTAAGTGAAATTTTGGGAAATTCATCATGTAAGAGCCAAACAAGACAGGCAATGAGGTTGAAAAATTAAACCGGTTCACGAAAGGTTAAAAACCAAAGAATAATGCTTAAAATTTGGTTGGTAAATCATGCACACAGAACAAAAATCGGCAAAGCTCATGTGCTTAGATAAAATTATATCTGAATCCTTTTACAGAAGTCACAAAGTCGAAAATCTAAAAACCTTTCGGCTAGTGCTTTTATTATTAAGTTTTTTGAATCCAAAATTTCAAATTCATTCTGTTTTAATAACCTGTAGAAAAATAAACTCATACATAAGCACATCTTTCAACTTTTTCCGCGTATTCCTTCCTGGCGCACAGCCTCTAAGCTGTGATTGAGTAGAGTGGTTGAATTAGAGTGAAACAATAAACTCTATTTAGGTTTTTGTGAATTTTAATTTAAATAATAAATAGTGCTTAGCTCACTCAATATTGTCAAATAGGGGGGAAAAGCAGCGTATGAAGGTAAAAACGACTCACGCGAGAACAACTAAAACAGTGACGTCACACCAAGGTCAATAAGAAACCATCAGACTAATCGTTCTCGTTGGCTAGCGAATACGCTCCGGGAGATCAGCTGATGGTTCCTTAGAAGCAGTGTTGCCACATTTTCATCTGTACTGGCAGCTGCAAAAACCTTTTTTTCCTGTACTATTTTCGTAAAAAATCTGTACCAACATGTGTACCATTGGACCATTGAACCATAGTTTCTTGTTATGTAAATTATTGAAAAAGCAACCTCAACGACTTTTGCTCATTATCTGATAAAAAATAAGACTGCATTGGCTCTGTAATATTAGTGAGAACGGCCTGCTCGATTGTCAATAAAACTTTTTCACACTTTCGAATGATCTTCGAGGTCGATAACTGAGAATACATCAAAACACAATGAAAATCATGATTGAGCAACGGTACTAAGATTTCAGATATTTTGAGCTAAAATTTCAAGTAAGTTAAGCTGAAATCTACGAAAAATATGACAGCTGCTATTTCTTTCAACTGATAAATCAGTGGTAGCATTAACGGAAATAAACTACTGAGATTCGGCATTGAAATCGAAGTGTGCACTGCAAGATCGCGCACATTGTATCCTTACGGAATCTGTTACATAGTTTTGTCTAATCTTTTGTAATCCTTAACCGTTATGTACTCGGCAATTTTAACACACGTAAGTACTCGGCAGGGTACCCGGGTACCCACCAAAATGAAATGCTTCTTACTTCTTTAATTCTTGACCGATTTTCAATCTTGACCCGTCAAAAGATTGGAAAATTTGTCTACTTTTAGTAAAATTGAGTATATCGGCTTTCCAGTCATCTGCTTATCAAAACGAAAATTTATTTTCTATTTCCGACGTTTCGATTTAATATAAAATCTTTTTCAAGGATTAGAAAAGATTTTATTAAAAAAAAAAAAAAGATTTTATATCAAATCGAAACGTCGGAAATAGAAAATAAATTTTCGTTTTGATAAGCAGATGACTGGAAAGCCGATATACTCAATTTTACTAAAGCAATTATCAGTCGTAAGTTGTTGAATGTCTATTTTTAGTATGCGGGACCTAAAGAGCCATTGGTCCTCATATGGTTCCTGCAAATCCGGATCTCCGGGGCCAGGTTCAAGATCCGAGGCAAATTTTAACAATTGGCAATAAAACCAAACAATATTGGTATCGGAATCCATGAAATCACTCCAGAAGTTGATTTTTATAAATTCTGAGTCCATTTGTCGAGTTATCCTTGAAATGACCACTCTGGAGCAGATTCCCGTGGGGCCCTATATGGCCTATATTCCTGAAATCACTCCAGAAATCTTTTTGAGTTCATCTGTTAATTTGTCTCCAGAAGGCTACTTCAAAACTTATTCGGAGCTTTTTCAGTTCAGAATGTAAATCGATTCCTGGAGTGATTTCAAGAATTTTGATATGCATATTGCTGGGGTTTCTATCCACTCATGTTGGTGGCCATATAGGGCCCCACGGGAATCTGCTCCGGTACGACCATTTCGAGGACAACTCACCAGTTGGACTCGAAATGGATGTAGATCGATTCCTGGAGTGATTTCAAGAATTTTGATACCAATGTTGTTCGGTTTTATTGACAATTGTACTAATTTGTCTCACCGGAACATGCTCCCGTAGATCCGGATTTACAGGAACCAGATGTGGTACAGGTTCATGTCGATCCCAGATTTTGAAAGTAGACAGATTTTCCAATCTTTTGATAGGCCAAGATCGAAAATCGGTCAAGAAATGGAAAAGCAAGAAGCATTTCATTTTGTGGGTACCCGGGTACCCTGCCGAGTACTTACGTGGTAAAAAATTTCGAAGCCCCCCCCCCCCCTCTTCGACCCCCCTTGTTTCTACAAACAGACTAATGATGGAAAATGGTTCGTTTCCACTAGTTAGGAGCATTCCATAAATTTCAGCTGTCTAAGTTGACGTTAACCTTGTTTTTTGAAGCAATAAAGTCTGAAAAGGTACCCGGGTACCCTGCCGAGTACCTAACGGTTAAAAAACATCGGTACCGTAAACTGGGGTGACTTTGATCACTTTTTTTATTGTATCTCAAATATTTTCAGAATATACTGAAAACAATATTTTTCGATATTTTTAAAATAAGTTCTGGCATGCATTGAAAAAGATGCAGTCACTACTTCAAAAGTTTAGCAACAATTTTGCTGTTTTTAAATATGCTATTAAAATTTTACACCAATCATCATTCCGGGGTGACTTTGATCACTTCATTGTTTTGATGAATTTGGTGTAACACTTTGCTACTTTCACTAAATTGAACAGCCTTAAACGACTTGAACGAGTTTATAAATATGAAAAGTAATTTGGGGGCCATTCACATTCTACGTGAACAGTTTATAATGGCGAATGTACAAGATTCATACAAAATTTTTAGAATATATATAAATGATTATCCACTGAGAGAAAGGGTGGTCTAAAATCATCAAAAACTAGTCCACGAGGAATATGCCTTATGAAATTGACCAAATTTGCTGTTGCTTCACGTCTTGGGTTTTTGTTAAGAAGAAATATGTGATACGCTGTGGCGAATATTGGGACTCAACATTGCCTTTGAGGAAAAACTTGCAAAAATAACAATAAAATGTATTGTTATAATATATGTTTATCTTAAGAACTAATCTGGGAACAGAATAAAAAAAACTTTACGTATTGCAACTTGTTGTTTTGAATCTGCTTGAACCGGTGTTTGTATGCAACAAAAATCGCCAAAAATACACTTCATTTTCAGTTATTATTTTAGCATGAAAAACACTCTTTAAAAAGCCAGAAATGCATGAATAGTAGCAATGCGAACATATATCCACGCAATCAGTGAAGATTACGACAAGTCCCAAGCACTACGAGCGCTTATTTACCACATTTTCAAAAAAGAGGTACAGTGATCAAAGCCACCCCGGTGATCAAAGTCACCCCAGTTCACGGTACTTATATATTAGGGTGGGGAATCGTTATATGGAAAAAAACGAAACTTGATAGCAGAAAGCCAGTACCAAGTTTTTTTTTTGTTCTATTTGGGGCCCCAAACAATCCTGAATTTATTGCAAGTCGTTTGATGTCGAAATTTATGTTGCAAATCGTTTTTTCTGCCAACACTGCCAGTATACCGGCGTCAGTCAGATTTCCATCAGAAGTAACCTCTGAAACACGTTGTAGATTCTATCTACGCCTAGAATATTGACTTAAATTTGTTTGCTTGGTCCAAGTGAGTGCATAAACTCGTTACGACAGGTTACTTCTGAAGGGAATCCTACTGACGCCGCACAGTGTGTCCAAATCGAGAAACGGACGGCAAAACTATTTTTTCAAGTCCTATCTTATCCATATATTCTAAAAAGTTGCCTCGTTTACTGCTGTCCTTCATATGCTTTAATGGAATAAGTTACAAATTTCGCCGTATAGAGGGCGCCATACCTAACTTGTAAACGTGACTCGATAGACGAATAGTTTCTTCTGCAAAGTTGTGTAAAATTTTATTTCAAAACTGTTTGCTGAATACCTCAAACCTCTAGAAGTTGAGATTTCAGAGCTACAAGACGTTCATCATAAAGGCTTTTTAAAAGCAGTTTTTCATCCATATGTTCAACTCTAAGACCTAAAACATGACTGTATAAAATTGAGAGTGACGTGGTAAATCAAGATGAACAATTTCTAGTGATGTATTGGTTATTTGACACAGTATTCATGAATTAAAACTGGGAAAAAGTGTTTTTAAAGGCTTTTTTTATTTGAGGTAAAACTTGTAAAGGCGCAAACGAATCCAAGCTTCTATGAAGCCATTCGATAGAGTACATTTCTGACTAACAGAAAAACACAAAACTAAAGTGGGTTATTTGTAGTTTTAAATATATGGCCAACTGAAGTTTCCGATTTTTACATGCATTTGTGCGCTCTTTATAGCACAAAGGCCGACGCGTACACTACGTTTCCGTTTCTATGCCCAACGAACAGACACCACAATGGGGCTAAATCTAGAAACGGACGGAAATAGGAAATTTCGAAGTCCAATGTTATCAATATCGTCTAGAAAGTTGTTTCTTTTACTGTTGTCCTTTATATGCTTCAATGCAAACCACTACAATTTTCACCATATAGAGGGCGCCACACCTAACTTTTGAACGTGAGTTGCTAGACGAATAGTTTCTTCTGCAAAGTTGTGCAGTATTTTATTACAAAACTGTTTGCTGAATACCTCGAACCTCTAAATATTGTGGTTTGTTTTTTAAATATTTCTTTTTGTAAAAGGTGCTGTATCTCTAAAATCTCAATTCCTAGAGGTTCAAGTTACTCGCTAAACAGTTTTGTAATAAAATTCTGCACAACTTTGCAGAAGAAACTATTCTCCTAGCAAGTCACGTTCAAAAGTTAGGTGTGGCGCCCCCATATGGTGAAAATTGTAGCGGTTTGCATTGAAGCATATAAAGGACAACTTTCTAGAAGATACTGATAACATTGGACTTCAAAATTTCCCATTTTCGTCCGTTTCTAGACTTAGCCCCATTGTGGTGTCTGTTCGTTGGGCATAGAAACGGAAACGTAGTGTACGCGTCGGCCTTTGTGCTATAAAGAGCGCACAAATGCATGTAAAAATCGGAAACTTCAGTTGGCCATATATTTAAAACTACAAATAACCCACTGTAGTTTTGTGTTTTTCTGTTAGTCAGAAAGATACTCTATCGAATGGCTTCATAGAAGCTTGGATTCGTTTGCGCCTTTTCGAGTTTTACCTCAAATAAAAAAAGCCTTTAAAAACACTTTTTTCCAGTTTTAATTCATGAATACTGTGTCAAATAGCCAATACATCACTAGAAATTGTTCATCTTGATTTACCACGTCACTCTCAATTTTATACAGTCATGTTTTAGGCCTAAGAGTTGAACATATGGATGAAAAACTGCTTTTAAAAAGCCTTTATGAAAATCGTCTTGTAGCTCTGAAATCTCAACTTCTAGAGGTTTGAGGTATTCAGCAAACAGTTTTGTAATAAAATTTTGCACAACTTTGCAGAAGAAATTATTCGTCTAGCAAGTCACGTTTAAAAGTTAGGTATGGCGCCCTCTATACGGCGAAATTTGTAACTTATTCCATTAAAGCATATGAAGGACAGCAGTAAACGAAGCAACTTTTTAGAATATATGGATAAGATAGGAATTGGAAAAATAGTTTTGCCGTCCGTTTCTCGATTTGGACACACTGTGCGCCGGTACATTGGTAATGTTGGCAGAAAACAAGATTTTCTGCATTTAAATCGACATACTCAACTTTGAACAGCTATAGCTCTTCCTAGGGACATTCTAGCTATTCAGTGTCTTCTGCAAAGTTGTTAGGACTCTAAAATACTATACTTTAACATAATATAGTGCATTATTAGAGCATTATTTAGCTCTCTAGAAAGGTAAATGCAAAAAAGTAGGTTTCCCCATATAAATTTTCATACAAATTTGAAATGCAATGCGCCAAGCGGAGACAAAACCAATGGACTTCAGGTAAGTTTAGGGTTGTTTGGGATCCCGAAAGGAACCAAAAAAACTTGGTTCTGGAAAATCGATCACTTTTCCCCACCCTATTATATATACATAATTTTTCACAAAAATCTGTAATCTGTACGGTGCAGAATCTGTACCGAAAACCCCGAAAAAAAATCTGTACGTTTCCAGATAAAACTGTACAGTTGGCAACAGTGCCTCAAAGGGACAGAGAAACAAGAAGACCATGGGATTCAAGCTTTGGAAAACATTATTTTTAACGTTGCCACGATTCCGTTTTATGTTTATCAATCGTTATTGCTACCAGAACTTCAGTGGTTCTCACTGCACAACAAAAATTCAATTGAATTTAAAAATTAGGACTTGGGAAATAAATAGAATTTACCCGTGACTAATGTTTGCTAGTCTAGGGAGTAGAAAGAAATCTGGTTTTGAGGAAGGACTTGGGTAAATTGGAGTTGGAGGAAAACACCTGAGGGTGGATCTTGCAGTAATACTGGGGAATAGAACTAGCCAGGGAAAACCGAACTGAAATTCCTGACAGACGACTGGTCGTCTGGCGAATAAGCGGGTATTTGGAGGTCTTACCTGGATCCTCCATACAATGGTACGCGTAGGATGTGTGTTGTATAGTATGGCTAAGGTAGAATTAAATCTTCACACCCACCATAGTCCCGAATACCCTTTAACTTTTTGGAAGTATAGTTCTTATTAAGTTCACGTTCAGCGTATCCCGATCAGAAGAGCATAACTAAATAATTACAAAATTTTATCAACGCGAGATACAAATAACATAATTTGACACAATTTTGTATTTTTCCATATAATTTTGATAACAAAATTGAATCTGAATGAGTTATAATAACAAAACCTGAAATCAAGAAGTTCTGAAACAAGTCTAACTAATTTTTCGTTTTTATCAAAACCAGTTGTTTCTAACAATGTTTGTTATTACATTGTTCTATATACTATCTTATTTTGTTAGAAAGCTGATACATTAGTAACAAATTTTGATATGTGTTTGATACTAGTAGAATCATATATGTTAAAATTTTTGTTATTTTAACACCTAACGGGATCAAATTGAAAACACAGCCTGTAAGGTTTTTTCCGTAACAAACTAACAGCTTCTGTTACATTTTTGTTTCTTTCTGATCGGGTGGTTTTGACCGGTTTCGTGGAGCAGGAAGCTGCTCTGACGCGGTCATATTCATGCCACAAGCACATCAATCTCGAAATTCAAGTCCGATTGCCACCAAATCTTCAAGGACTATAAAGAAACAAAAGGAGCTTGTTTTCACCTCATTCATTTATTTCATATCGCCTGTATAATCGAATTCTCGCACCTTAGGCTTTACCCGTTTCCAATGTATTATCCCATGCCCTCTTCATTTCTTCGGCTTTTTTCACAACTTTAGGTCGGTTTTAAAAGGTGTCACTGCATAATGGCCTAGTACTTCTCGACCCGGAGTTAGCAGTTCCGGAGTGTTTAAGCTCTTTCGGCGCAAAATCGACTCCGTTCACCACCACTCACGTTCTACCACCTCCTTGGAGTAGTGGCAGGATGCCGAATCTGGCCAGAAGATTGCCGGACCATCGTGAGCCTTGAGAAAAGTGAGAAGCCGCTTCTGGAGGCATTCTTTCAGATACACTTGCCCATTCATACTGCTATCGGTGACGCTTTCCGCACGTGAAAATGGCTTGCCAAATCAGAAACTTCTTGGCAAATTCCGAGAACTTCTGCGTCCTGAGGTCCTCGGGAGCATCAAATTTATCATTGGTCGTCACGTACAGGTTTTGTTTGAAGTCTGCCTTGATATACGTCTTATCATCTATCACGCAACAGTGTGGATTGGTCAACTTTTGCTCGTACAGCTTCCGCGCACGACTTTTCGCGGTCGTATTTTGCTGCTCGTCTCGTCTTTGGGACTTCTGGACTTTGAACGAACGAAGTCTGGCTCGTGTTTTGGTCCTCTGCACGAAAGATGCACTCACATGCAACTTTTTCGTCACATCTCGGACCGAGGCGTTTGGTTTGCGTTTGAAGGCAATAACCACGCGCTCGTGATCGTTTTCGTTGAGCTGAGTGCTTTTCCGTCCGGATGAGGGCTTCCGTTTCGCATGCAGACGTTCTTTGATACATTTTATTATACCGGACACCGTAGAATTCCTAAATAGCTTCTTCACGATGTAAGGTAGCATGCTGAAATAAACATACTACGAACAATCCAGAGAATGATACGAATCAGAACAATCTGTTTTGACCTAGGCAAACGAAAAAGGGCAACGTGTAGAAACTTGGAACTTGGAATGTTAGGATTCTGCTCGAACCGGCACGAGCGGGCATCCTGGCCAGAGAGCTACGGAAGGCAAAAGTGAAAGTAGTGGCCATACAAGAGGTGCGTTGACCTAAAACCGGAGAACGTGGATTCCGGGCGGTTGATCCGACCGCGAGCACTTCTTTCAAGTACCACATCTACTACAGTGGCGTCGGTTTCGTGCTACTAGGAAACCAAATGAAGCGTGTCATTAAGTGGAGGCCTATTAATGACCGTCTATGCGTATGGAGGATCGAGGGCAGATTCTTCAATTACGGTCTTATCAACGTGCACGCGCCGACAAACGATAAAACCGATGACGTAACGGAGAAGTTCTATGAGCTGGTTGAGAAAACGTATGGAGAGTGTCCACAACACGATATAAAGATCGTGATCGGAAATACGAACGCACAAGTCGGACGAGAGGAGTTCCTATGTCCCATTATTGGCAGGGAAAGCCTTCACTCTACCACCAACGACAACGGCTGATTACCCATTTTGCACGTCTGGCCCCAATGGAGAGGCCTGCTCCCAGATCGACCGCGTGCTGGTCGACGGCCGGCACTTTTCAGACGTCATAGATGACAACAGGAACTACGCGTAGTGGGTGGTTCGATACTGAGTGTCTAGAGGTGACGGAAGAGAAGAATCGAGCATACGCCAACACGTTAGTAGCAGCTAATCGTGTGACGCGTTAGATGCCGGAGAAATACCTGGAGGTAAGAGCTGCCGAAAAAAGGCTTCACTGTCGTAAGAAACGTGAGCACTGCGATTGCGTCGTCGCGAAGGTGGAGAATTGCTTCACCAGACTGACACGAGGAGATTCTATAGAACGAATAACGGAATCAGGAACCGAACCGTGCCAGTACCTGACATGTGAAATGACAGGGATGGGAATTACCGATAAATCGTAGGTGGCGTTGGTAGGAGAGTCGTCGAGGGGAACAGGATAAAAATTGGTGAGGACGGAAAAACTGTGGACCCAGCAACATTGGACGAGGTGAAGAATGCTTGCAAAGAGCTAAAGAACCACAAAGCCGCTCGGAAGGACGGCTTACCGGCCGAACTTTTCAAAGTGTAATGCAATTCATCAGATTATCCTAAGGGAACAACTACCTACGGACTGGTTGGCCCTATCAACAAAAAGGGACATAGATTCGACTGTAATAACTATTGAGGCATAACCCTCCTCAATTCCACTTACAACATACTCTCCCGTATCCTGTTCCAGCGGCTGAGGCCATTGCAGGAAGCCTTTGTTGGAGAATACCAATGCGGTTTTCGAGTGGAGCGATCTACAACGGACCAGATGTTCATCTTGAGACAGGTTCTCGACAAGTTTCGTGAACACAACTTGCAGACGCATCATCTGTTCATAGACTTTAAGGCGGCGTACGATACAGTGAAACGCAACGAGCTGTGGCAAAAAATGCTAGAAGATGATTTTCCAACAAAACTGATTAAACTGTTACGTGTGACGCTTGACGGTTTCACATCATGCGTCAGGACAGCGGGCGAATTTTCGGACGCGTTTGTGACGTTAGATGGTCTGAAGCAAGGTGACGGGCTCTCGAACTTGCTGTTCAACATAGTTTTGGAAGGTGTAATACGAAGGGCAGGTGTGCAGAGGAGCGGCACTATCATCACGAAGGCCCACATGCTTCTAGGCTTCGCGGACGACATTGATATAATTGGTGTTTACCGTAGATCAGTTGAAGAGGCCTTTACGGCTCTCAAAAGGGAAACTGCGAGAATTGGACTCACCGTTAACACTGCCAAACCGAAGTACATGGTGTCTGGCAAAGAGCGTGGTAGTTTTGCGGGTGTTGGTGCTGCGGAGGAGATGGATGGGGATAATTTCGAAGTGGTCGACGAATTTGTTTATCTTGGTACTTTCGTGACATGTGACAACGAGGTGATCCGCGGGGTGAAAAGACGGATTGCGGCAGCGAATAGAGTTTATTACGGATTGCGTAGCTTGCTTAGTTCCTGTAGCCTACAGAGCCATACGAAATTTGCGCTCCATAGGACCCTCATTCTTCGGGTGGCGCTCTACGGACTCGGAGGCAAATTGGAAAATGGGGTGTGGCGCAGGCGTATGAATCACGAGCTGTACGAAGTATACAAACACGCTTGTCAAGCTGATGAAACACGGCAAGTTACAACGGGCCACGTAGCACGGATGGTAGATGAGCGACCGGCTCTAACCAGACGTCAAACAACTCGGATATTTCAAAGTTAGACATTACAACACTTCACTTAAATTTCCGAGCACCTGTCAAATCAACAAACGCCCATTGCTTGCTCATTTACGGGCACCGATTGTCCAATTTAAAGAAAAAGTTGATAAAAAAACATAAAATTCCAGAAAAGTTGCAACCTTATTTCCGAAAAATTACTATGAATCCCCTTCGATTCCAGAACGATATATATACACAACTAGAGGGGATAAGTATGCAAATAAAATGAAACTGAAAGTAGCTGCCAATAACTGCCTTTTCGCGAGTTATGTTCTCTTGAAAATTGAGTCAAAAAATTGTGAAAATTGCAAAAACAGACATAACTCCTCTAAATTAAGAGATAGCGATACATTTTCTTCCAAAAAAATGTGACAATTAATCTTAGTTTAAAGTTTGTAGAACACTTGAAAAGTGGCAAAACTAAGATAAGGGCGTTATCACCCAAAACACATTTTAAAGGGATGCTTTACTTTTATACCTTATAACTTTGTCACGTTAAGAGATAGAATTTTCCAATCTTCTAAAAACATACTCGAAATAGCTAGTTATACAATGTAGCAGAAGAAATTTATCAAGCTCATTAAGAAATAGAAAAGTTAATCTTTTTATTTTGGTGTACACCCCCCTTAAACAAAAAATTTTACCACCCGAATAAAGCACTCATAAAACTGTGGAACTTTCTAGAAGACATCAAAACGCCAAAACCATGCGTTTCATCACAAATACCAATGTCCTACTATTTTTGATTCCATCCCACTGTGCGTTGGCTTGAAATGCCCAGTCTCCACCGTCGATATCACAATATGCGTTGCATTTTTGACTGAGGTGGTCGGCTTCTGATGCTGTTCACTGATGCCAGATTAAATTATGTGTACCGTATCTTTTTGCTTCTTCCATCATCCAAGAATCTCAGCAGTCAAGATAGAATCTGCATCGACATGTTCTAAAAGGCCGTTAATGTATGTTTAGTCCGGTGCATCTTGCAGTCTTTCAATCATCCATGAGTGGAAAGTGTATGATCCATCAAGTTGTGATGGTAAAGACAACTCTTTCTAGATCCCCAGTTACCTCGATCAAAAAAGGAATTTCCTCCCTTCCCGCTTAAGAACAACATGATTTCATCAAGTTTGTCAGCAAGTAAAGGGGAAATCCAATGTATAATCACCAACCATGTGGCCGGGTGCCTCGGATTAATCCTCTTGCAGAGGAATTCTCTCGTTTGCTTCATCCAACTGCTCTTTTTCCGAATCTAACGTTCCTTAAATTTTTTCATCGTAAAGGTCGAATTCGAATTCGTCTTGATGACAACATAGTTGATGAGAAATATTTAATAGACTGTAATTTTAAACAGACTTTCACTAGCAATGCTAGAGAATGGTTAGTAGAAGGAATCTTTTTGCACGAGAACTATACATTAGATTCAACTAAGCTTCTGTTTGGTGATGTTGTGGAAAAACATGATCATGTCCTCAAAATTGAAACAAAAATTATTCTCCAATGGGCGAATATTTAGGAAAATATAAGCTCACATTTCATAAATTTTCAAGACAGGGCAAATCTGTTTGCCTTTGTAAACGATTGAATTCCAAATAGAGAAAGCTGGAAGGCTATGGTATCGGGCATATCAGTTCAATTTCTTGTTAAAAATGTAGCTTGTTGGACTCTAATGACCTTCGAATTAAACGTTGCAATCAAGCAAAAACGGTTTGGGATTGGTGCAGACACATCGTGCGAGATTTAAACTAGGGATTGAAGATACTGAACACGTTCTCCAACATAAAATTTCAAGTAAGTCATAACAGTTAAAAGCTGCATTGTGGTTAGTCTCTGGAGCGATCTCCTGTAATATGAGGGTTCATGAAGCAGGGTTGTTCAATATGTTGAATGATTGATAAGTGAGATAAATATCGATATTTATTTTTGAAGAATTGTGAACATGAACTTTGTTATACGTTATCCAAATGACATTATCTTGAAAATAATAGCTTTGAGTTGTGTTGACTTTGGTCTGAGAATCGGTTGTCGTCCTCGTGTAGCTAGTTAGTTATCTTATGCTTGAAATAATGTGAAATAATTATGTTTACCTCTCTGAGGTCTCTAACACAGACACAGAAATAAAATTATTTTAGACAAAAAAAGCTTGTGGAGTACATTCTTTTCAAAAGATATTATAAGTTTCTCACAATTCACAAAATTTAAAACCGAAAACTGAAACAACAATATAATTAAAAAACCCAAATTGTGTATGTGTATACAAAATAAGTATTAGTCAAAATGTTCAGCAAACTAACTGAATAAATTGGTGTATAGTTTAGAGTTAGTAATATGCTCTGCAATCAATGTCCAAGAAAAATGAAAATATCTTCGACTCAGACAAGCTCATTCACAAAGTAACCTGAAAACGTTACACAATACGTACATTTCGACCTTCACCTGATAATGAAAATCCACGCCAGGCCAACTGGCCAGCAGCTACCATGAACTACGACCAAAAAAAGAAATTTATTTATTAAAATTCATCACTCTTTAATGGATGAGGCCAACCGAGGCAGCAGAAACTGAGCCTTACGCAAGTTTCGCAGTTGAACCTCTATATCAAACCGACAGTTTGATATAAAAGCGTTCGCTGAACGGTCAAAAAGCATCATTCACTTGCAATCAATTCAACGGCTAAGAGTGCAGTACAATCGAAACTGTAGCTTCCAACATGAAGGTAATAAAGTGCATCACTGAACTATATTGAATTCATCAAACTAATTGCTATTTTATTCAACTCTACTCAGGCGTTCATTGCGTTGTCCATGGCTTTGGCCATCGCTTCCTGCGCGGCAGTCGACGATTCCAACGGTAAGAAGGAGAAACGTGGTCTCTGGGAGCTGAGTGACGATCATAGCAACTTCGGATATGATGACCATTTTGACCACTATGACGATCATCATCACGCTGTGAAACACGTATCCACAACCATTACCAAGAAAGTTCCTGTTCCATACCCAGTTGAAGTTGAGAAGCACGTCCCAGTTCCAGTGAAGGTCCCATACCCAGTTCATGTCGAGAAAAAGGTCCCAGTCTACGTTGAAAAGAACGTTCCAGTCTACGTGGAGAAGAAGGTCCCAGTTCACGTTGATCGTCCCGTTCCATACCCAGTGGAAGTGAAAGTCCCCGTTGTTCAGAAGGAATATGTCGAGGTCCCGAAACCGTACGCAGTTCATGTTGAGAAGCCAGTTCCAGTGTACGTGCAGAAGCCGGTGTATGTTGAGAAGCACGTCCCAGTGACGGTGCACATCAAGGAACACAAGAAGCACTGGGGTCTGTTCTAAGATGTTAGTCCAACAATGTGATGATTTGTTGAAAGAATAAATGCACAATACATGTAAATAATGCAAAATAGGAGGATTCGTATTTTACAACACTTTACGACTTGTGGTTAAATGGGAATGAAAAGAGTGGCAAAAGTCACAACCTTCAAAAGAACATATTCCATTCCGGAACGGAAAAAGGCAACCCCATCTGCTCGGAGAAGGAAAAAAGCACAATGTTAAATGTTTACACATTTTATGCTCATTTTCAGTACTCTTTTTGCGTTCGTGAGAAGGGTTTCAATATGTGCTGCTGAGCCTGCCGTCTGTCCCAACCCCGGTGGAGGCAAGCAGAGGAGTTTAAATATTTAATAAGCTAAGCAGTTTTAAACTCTCATTCCGCTGTTTACCATAGCAAACTGTAAAATTGAGACATTCACCCATGAAGATGACTATGTTTTTCCGTTCGAGCTGTGGAAGGGGAAACTTTTGTGAAACTTTGATATGCAAATCAGCACTGCAAGTCGTTTGATAAACTCGCTCGTCCTACTAACAAGCGAACGGGAATGGGATTCCCCTCTAGTTGGGGCTCATTTTCTTAACTCCACTCGTAAATACATACTTCTGGAAGTATAATCATTCATCCCCGCCTCTTCCGAGCGAGGACGATATCACATGAAACAAATTTGTCGCCATAAAACTTATCTCCATCCGCCGAATCGGCTGAAGACGGAAACGAACGTCAAACGCAAACCCAAAATCATAGTTGTAATGAATTACATTTATCATACGCCGTCACGCAGTTCAGGAGGGGCGCTCTGGTGCAACCCGGCCGGATCGGATTTACGTGAGTGGGAGGACTAGGGACCAAATGGCAAGCTAGCATTAATCCCGAGCCTTAAAGCCACGCATTAGCAATAAACCCACCGAAGGACCTTGTTTCCAGCAAACAATCCACTCTGGGGGGCAATTTTTTACTACCAACTTTTTTGCTTTTGCTCCCCGGTATCCTCCGAGGTGAATATGTGTGACGAAGGAATCTCCCCGCCCTCGGCACAGTCGGCGGCTTGCCGAGTCGAAATGTTAGTGTGTGGATGTGTTAGTATAGTGGCTTTTTCCTTTATTTGGGAAACTTGGAACCAAGAGCTGGGGAAAAGTCGTAAACATTTGCGCTAATGTAGGCTTTATTAGATCTGTTATCACGAGCTGGCAGTGGTTTTGTTTGTTGGGGTACCGATCGAAAATCATCGAATACACGGTGGAGAGTGTTATAATATCTGAAGATGGAAATTTGGATTTAATTTAAATTTACCTCCCAGTTTTATAGCTCCAATTTATTTCTTTGCCTCAATATTTCAACATAAAACCACAACAATGTTATTGATTCACTAGTTTTACAACCGAACCACTTCAACGTGAGTGGAACAGTTGTAATAGAGATTTGTAAAATAGTATTGCTTCCAATTCAAACGTAGCGGCATCCAACTAAACCACAATCTACCCAGACTATTGGATAATTTGTATGTTCTGATTTCCCTCTTTTCTAATGCACAGTTATTTCGAACACAATCGAAACCAGTGTATTAGCAATTCATTCTAATATCGAAATATTTTCCATTCAATAACTCGGTCGGAAAACATTCGCCCTTCTACAAAACCGCAAACCGCTTCCAGAATAAATTAACCCCCTTTACGGTGTGACTTTGCAGCATGCCGAAAACAAAGCAAAACTATGGGATCTTCGAATTTCCCGGAAAACGTGGCAGGTGATGTGTAACGTGGTCTGATTTTCCACATGAATGCTTGCATTTTCTATACAACGCAAGGAATGCGTGCGAATTCATCCATCCATCCATCCCGGCACAGTGCCACCGTGTGTCGGTTGGAAAAGGGACGCTAATTTCCGAAGTAGGAATTCCTGTAGGTCTTTCTCGTTTTCGGACGATCGAACGAATTGGTAATAAATTTTGCGGAAACTAACCACAATGCGTGCTTATTTCCGGTTTGAAGAACTCTCGAAGTTGGAATTCCCAACCGAAATCGGAACCATTCCTGCTATGGATAGTTTTCGAAGAATTGGAGCCGTTTCCCATTGCATTCTATGGGTGACGTTTATGGTGTTAAACATCCATAAAATATTTATAGCCTGTCGTCCGGCCGACGGACAAATTTCGAGCATTATTCAGATTAAGAGTGCTATTATAATGGACAGTGAAAGTCAAACAATGTTCGAGCAGCTGGCGCTCAAGTATCGAATTCACGTGACAGATTTGATTTACGAGTGGGGTGTTGGAATGTATCATTTCCTTGCCATTTCCCAGCTGACATATTCATCATGCATATTCAGGGCTCGGCTGGATGGGTCGAGATTTCTCGAGGATTTTGGGTGGTTGGGCTTTGTGTTTGTCGTTTGTTTTACTTGGGGGAAGCCCTACGGGTGTGGAGTTTCTTATGGTGGGTGAAAAGTAGTAAAAGTGAGGCAACCGGTAGAATTTGTCGCGAAGCGAGTTTTATGATTTATATAAACATGTCACTCTGCAATGCACTTGTTCGTGAGGACACAAACAAAAGATGCTCGACCACTTTTTATGTCACTTTTAGGAAGCCAGCACACAAACAACATAACACAGCCGGTGAAATTCTGCGATCGTTTGTTATGTTGAGCGCTACTTTTATGTGTATCATTTATACTGTATCATTTATAGTGTTCCATTGATTGATGATGCATAATAACTTTTATTTCGAAAAAGCGTTGGTTGTAATTAAAACTCCTTGAGGAGTCGTGAAAGTGTTCGAGCTATCCTCCAATTATTGCGTTGAATCCGCAGAAGCTTTGAATAAATTTGGGAACTGAAAACTAAAAATTAAACCGAGGTGTGTAAGAGACTTTAAACTAAGACCCCAGTTTTGTGCCCTGAGGACTACTGTCTAAGCACTAGAAAATCGCAAGTTGAAGGCCAAGAACCAAGAATTTAAAATTGACGATTGAGAACTGTGTTCAATAATCATACTAGGTACAATAAAAAAGCTCGTAGCCTAAAGGTCATGATGAGTTCGAAACTTAGTAGAATCAGCCCGTTCGGTGTTAGAGGGACTTCTACGCATGGGTCTATTTTCAGGCTCCCTCCCATCCCCATACCAAACTTTACCCTCACCCTAAAATTTCAGAAAAAAGTCGAATAGAGTTGAATGAATACGTTTCCATGCAGTTATAATTGACGCTATCTCGCAGGGTAACTAAAACGAGGCTCAGTAAAAAAGAGCAGGTAGAGTCTATGAAAATTGGCGTGTAGAGGGAAAGGTAGAAGTATAAAAATCTGTCACTGACCACGGTAATGAAAAGTACTTTGCTTTTCCGTTATAGTCGTTAGAGATGCAGAGGACGTAGCTGCCGGCATAATCGATCTTTACAAAGCCGAAACAACTGATATCTTGTACATTGAAGATGGTAAATTAATCCCAAATAGCCATCTATATGTGATTCTTTGTGAAACTTTACTAGCTGAGATCCATCACGGTGGAACAACTACGAAATGTGCGGTCGTTCAAGCTCAAGCTCAATGATCTTACTGGGCACAATCATTATAGCGTGTGAAATCGATTTTCAAACTGCTCTCTATACAGTATCCGTTCGCTTCGTTATCATCGCATGCGACAGAGAGAGAGAAAGAGGAAAAAAGAGAGATAGTGAGAGAGAAAGAGAAAGATAGTGAGAGTTAGCGTGAGAGAGCGCAAAAGAAAGAAAGAGGAAGAGATATAGAAAATGAGAGAAAGATAGAGAGAGATAGCGTAAGAGAGCGAAAAAGAAAGAAAAGAGAGAAAAAGAAAGGCGAGAGATAATAGAAAGAGAGCGATATAGAAAAAGAGAAAGGGAAAGAGATATAGAAAAGAGAGAGAGAGAGAGAGAGAGAGAGAGAGAGAGAGAGAGAGAGAGAGAGAGAGAGAGAGAGAGAGAGAGAGAGAGCAGAGAATCTTTAAATGTAAGCAACCAATAAAAAAACTCGCTCGGAACGTTTTATGAGAAGCTCAGGAGCCTTCATACACATCTGAGATCACTAAAGCTGGGATATTTACATACTGTAAGAAAGAAAAAAAGTGTGTTAGAGCTAGGGACTAAAGAAAGAGAGAAAATGGGGAAGAGAAGCTAAGAATCAAAAGGTAGTTAAAAAAGAAACAATTAGATAGACAAAACAGAAACTGGGCTGAAGATGAGAAGAAGAAAACAATAGAATAAAGTAAAGAACAAGAGCAATAGAATATCGAATAGAAGAAAATCAGAGCAAGAAAAAAAAACAGAACACAAAGCAAGAAAAAGAGACAGAAAATAGAAGAAGTTCAACAAGTGAAAAAATGGGGATAAAAAGAGAGAAAGATATGAAAAAGATTGAAAAAGAAACGAGAGAGAATATGAGAAAAAGAAAAATATAGAGGTAAAAAGAGAATGTAAAGACATAAAGTAAGAAAATCAAAGAAAAAAAAAATAATACAGATTCGTACTCTTTTACGAAATTGTTTTTACATTGACAACATTTGCTCTGCGATTGTGGAAAAATAAAGTAAACGTTTTGTAACAGTACAAGACAATATTTTTTTAAGTTACCATGATAATGTTGTTGAAAATTTAGAATATTGTCACTAAATCAACCGGTTGTCATAGATTATAAGTATATTCAGTCATTTTACGCACCGAAAATAGAAAGAAAATGACAGATAAATAAGATAGTGTTTCAAGAGAGAAAACACTTCTAGGGAACACGGAAAACGAATAGAAATAAATAATTATCTTTTCTTCGAAGAACGGGAAACATAAATGAGAGGATAGAAAAGAAGAAAGATACATAGATGAGCAAAGCAAAGCCTTGGTGCTACATTCCGATTCGGAACTCGACTTTCTGTTTCATTTATACACAGACTTCGCAGCCAACTGTTTAGTGTACAGGACAATTGCGGGGCTAGCGCTATGATCCTACTGACACTAACAGTCTTTCCCGAGCCGAGACTCGAACTTACGACGACTGGCTTGTTAGGCCAGGGTCGTACCTCGAGACCGTCTGGGAGATAAAATACGTAGATAAAAAGGAAAAAAAGAGAAAAAAAGAGGAAGAAAAGAAAATATCAGGATAATAAGAGTAGACGAACTAAGAAAATAGAGATAATGAGAAAAGCTTCATTTTAACCCTCTCCCGCTCACAAGGTTTATCATTAAAATTTATAGCTTCACGGGAAAATTCAAGCTGAACACTTTGTAGACTAACTAAAATTACTGCCAACTGTAGTATTTTGAAGAAAATGCCCAGTGATGCTCTGAGGTAACATATAAAAGTTTATGGAACAATCGTAAGCACAACAAACTATTTTATGTCAAAATATGATGATTATAATTCTTGGTGCTCTAGAGTCAGCATGAGCGGGAAAGAGTTAAGAAGAAAAAGGACAATTGGAAAGTAGAGAAACAGAAAAGTGGAAAGACAAAAACTTAGAAAAAATACAAGAACACCCAAAAAGAAAGAGATATGACTTCGGATAAATAAAGAGTGAAAAATCCAAATAACGTAAAATAGAGTGAAGGTGTAAGGATATAGAAATAATTGATATAAATATAAAGATAGACGATAGATAATCATAGTAAAGTTATAGGAAAGAGCATAAAGGATGGAAGATGAGAGAGCACAATGGGTACAAAAATGAAGAAGCTTTAAATGAACAAGTGAAAAATAAACGAGCGAATAGTGATGATAGAAAAAAACAGAAAAAAAAACAGATAACATTAAAATAAAAAGAGACGGAAAAGAAATATAAAAAATATAAAGTTAGAATAGACACAAAGAAAACAAGAAAATGGATCATAGAAAAAACAGAAAAAAAAGAGAAATAAATATCAATAAAAAAGATAAAAAATAAGAGATAATCAAAGATAATCTAAAAATGTGGGAAGACAAATAGAAATGATGAAAATAATAATAAAAATTTAGAGAGAGAAGTAGATTGAGAAAAGTTACAAGAGTTGTGTGCAAAGCTACAACCACAAGGTGTAAGTCGAACTAAATGAGGTTGTTTGTCACATTACTTGTATTAATTATGTTTAAAACTTTGTGCAAAACAGAAGTTGTAATGCTACTCAATTCCAATTTGCACATACAAATACTGTGCAGCGTAAATAAGTTTCAACAGTCAGAGTGCATGCAGATTAAAATAGCACTTTGCACTTTGCACTAACCGACTCATCAACATTTGAATTTGGACATATTTTTCCCTTTTTCCGTTTTTAGATTTTCATGCTGAATTTTCTGGGAGACGTAGTTCTACATCAAAAGAGTCAATCGAATATTAAGAAAAGAAAGTAAAAAATATTAAGAAAAGGCTAGTAAAAATCTACATGAGTTCGCATAATAGATAGAAAATAATAACCCTAGCCTAGGTTGCTATTCTATGATTGATCGGAATCAGTAAAATAATGTATGGAGCTGGGAGTGACCAACTATTTTCACAAAAAACTTAGCTATTCTATGTTTAAAAAGATGTTTGACACTCGTGAAGGTTCTCACACAAAACGCAGCATGATTGATACGATTGAATTGATTCATAAGCATCGAAGAAGGCCTCGAAAGCTTTGAGGAATTCATTTGAAATCTTGGCAATGCATACAGCTTGCTGTAATATACGGTGATATTCTAGAGTGTCAGGTCCAAGCGAGCGGCAACGGTCCGAGTGGGTTGGCAGGTTGACAGGATCACGCCAAGATAAGTTTTTCAGGGTCAATCGAATAAAACGTCTCTGTACACAATCGAGACGCAGGTTCAATGAAAGCTGGTGCGGACTCCAAACAACACTTACGGTTTTAGTAGAGGGCGTACAAGAGAGCAGAATATTCCTTCCTACCTATAGGGTCCTTGAAGTCAGGTTAAATTTTGCGATGAATCCCAATTGCCTAGTTACTTGCTTTCGAAACAATTGCAGCACGGTGTTTATCGAAAATCAACTTTCGGTAAGAAATTATTCCAAGGTCGTTGACATGATCGACTCTACGCAGCACTTCCCCGTCGACAACACAATGAAAAAATATTGGTGTTTTAATGCGGGAAATGTTATCACTTCACTTTTGCAGTACTAGAAATTAAAACGTTTAGTTTACACCACGTCACAAAGAAATTAAAAAGCAATTATAGACAATCACATCCTCGACGGAGCGAATCGTTTAGTATAATTTCAGTGTAAACTAATCTCCATTAAATCCCAATTGTTGAAAAAAAAATAATGGAAAAAGGCGGTCCTATGTTACTACCCTGTGGAACATTAGACTTGTTCGTGAACGCAGACGACACAACAAATCCAAGCTTAACTAGAAGAATTCTCTTGCACAGCAATGGTTCGAGTCGCTTAACGAATCGTAATAAAGCACCAAGACGGGTAACTTGTACAACAGTATTTGATGATCAATTCGGTCGAAGACAGCGTTGAGGTCCGTGAAAAAAACGCTGTACTTTTAGTTAGAGTTCTTAAATGCAATTCAACGAGAAATCCATAAGAATTTATTGGCACATATCGTCCAGGAATCCAGGAACAACACCATGCTGGTCGGAAGTAATGTAATGTATTGTATGTGCAATTCAATGATTTCAGATAGTTTAGACGTGGCAGACAGATTAGTAAGTAATTCCACGATAGTTATTAACATTTCGCCGATCCTTTTAACAACCGGGAACATATAGGAGTGCACAGTGAACGAATATTGAAGTTTCTTAGCGGCGATAGTAATCGTATCATGCGTGATCTCAAAAATATTCAGATCAACAAAATGAGCTGACACATTAGCCGTAGCACGCACAACATTCCGTATCGGAACTCGACCTTCTGTTTATTATTCACAGACTTTGCAGCCAACTGTTAAGGGTACAGGACACAATTGCGGGGCTAGCGCTACGATCCTACTGACACTAACCATCTCTCCCGAGCCGAGACTCGAACCTCCGACAACTGACTTGTTAGGCCAGCATCGTACCTCGAGACCAGCTGAGAGAGTATGAGCTGAGGCAAATACTGAGAAGTAAAACTTCGCAAAAATTTCCAAATTTGCGTCCGAGGAGTTGAGAGGCTTTTCCGTTTTAAATTAACGCAATTTCAAGTTTTTCAGATTTTTGCACAAACCTGTTTGAGCTCCCAAAGAGACTAGAGTTTAACTGTTGATATTCTTCCCTTCAACGCCTAAAAACTTGTTTAGATTCGTAAGACCGCAAACGGTGAAGCTAGGCATGCGCTTCGTTTACGCTTCAAAACTCTCAAGCTGTGATTACTCCAAGCTATGGGGGGAAGGCTATTTTACAAATGACAAGATTTCACTAAGCCATGAATCAACAATCACTAACGGTGCCGGCTCCCGTTCCCCTCCGTCTACACCCAACAAAACGACAAGAACACGTTTGAACCTTAAGCACAAAACCAGCAACCAGACCCCGCACAATAGAACCAGGACCCAAGGACTACGAGCCTCTGTCCCAACTCACGACATCGTGGCTCAGCAGTACGAATCCATACATGCCATTCGACGATTATCAGACGACCATTGAACAACAAAACACAGATTGGAAATTCCATGCTAGTTTTAAGTTAGACTTAATTTCAGCTCGTAGTCGGCAGCGAGGATAAAAAATTTGCTTTAGTTTTTAAGTCATCAGATATAATTGGCGCCGTTAAACATTAAATTGTATTTGTGCCGTGTCAAATAAATGTTATGTGAAGAAAAAAAAAAAACGGTGCCGGCTACGTCCTTGTGATCAAAAAGGAAGAGAGAAGATGTTTGGAGACTATGTTAACTTTTGCATCTCTCCTAAGTTGAAAAAAAAAAAAAGATTTTTGTTAGTCATGATGAGAACCATCCAACGATACCCGTCTCTACTATGTACTACTATATACTGATGCAAGCCAAAAAGGTGATGGAAAATAGCTTGAAAGAGAGCATTAAATCACGGATAATTTAGGCAAAAAAAAGTATTGGTTCTACATCAAATTTAACAACGCTTCTGAATAACGATAACGGCATAACAAGAGAAGTTTAGAATAGAGTAAAGCGTGGGTGTGAGAATACCCGAAAGAAGTGTCCATTACAGGTCCTGACATCAAGCTCTTAACGGATCAATAATTTAGTCAATTGTCAATTTCACAGTTTCTAGTGAATGAACTCTTTTATTATTACGTATTTTCTCATTTTTTTCATATTTTATCATTATTATTATGATACTAAAATTTTTGTACTTCTGAATTAAGGTTCAGTTTAAACCTCTCCCAGGTATGGTAATTTTTTCATCCTTTGACAAAAGCACATAGTATTGTCGCGCTTAAAATAAAATCTCATCGCGCGGCGGTGGTAACGCGCTACCCAGATTGGCGAAAGACTGCGAAATGACAAGCAGCGTGTTTTTGTTTTGATTACTGCTTTGTGTCGTCGATTGCTGATAAAAGGGAGAATATTCAAAAGTGATTATACAGATTTTCCAAATCTGTTCAGTATACTCGTCAGTAGGTATTTATATTGATTAAATGAATCTGTAGTTGCACTTATGTTCATATGTTATTTATTTGCAGTAAAAGACTAGCCGGAGATCTTCAGATTGGAAAGCCTAACCCAAGAAAGTAATCATGGTAGGCATCCAGAAGCAAGTTTTGCATCAGCATGCTTCATCTAATACAGTGTATTACTGTCTGTATGGATATTACTTCCTTGGATTTAGTAAAAATACACTTGCGAAAATATATGCGAAACATCGAACAACCGTCTCAAACTGGATAAAAATTTACGAAGAGAACAAGATTTTCAAGCGGAAAGATAGGGAACAGGTATATCTCAAGTTCAACTCCGACCAGAGAAGGTGGCTAGTCAATCTTTACAAGGACTGTCCCATTCTTTACCTTGACGAGACCAAGTCACAATTTGAGCGAAGATTTCACAAAACAATAAGCACAGCTTCTATATGCCGAATCCTTCATGAAGAAGGACTCTCCTGGAAAGTATTAGAACGCCGGGCAATTCAAATACGAATGCTGGACATCTACAGGTTTGCCTCGGATATGTCTCTTGTCACCTGGGATATTCATTCACTGGTATTTCTCGACGAAGCATCGTGCGATAACCGAAGCATGCTCAGAAATAAAGGGTATGCTCCAGTTGGGCAAAAAATCATATACAGAGGAGAATTTTTACGTCGGCCTCGCTGTTCCCTGCTCAGTTTCATAGGGTACAACAGAGTACTCGATACCTATTCCACCGAAGGCACGTTTACCAGAGAAAAATTTTTCAACTGCGTTCGTTCTTTCGCTACTTCCCGTCTAGTACAGCGAAACCCTGGAGCACACTCTGTATGGATTCTCGATGGAGCGAGAATCCATTGTCATAAATCGATAATCGAATACTTGCGATCATTGGGTATTGTAGTAGTTTTTCTTCCTGCTTATGCCCCATTTTTCAACCCAATTGAATTTCTCTTTGGGTATCTCAAAAAGTACTTGAAACGGGTCTACGTAGAAAATAGTTCCAAAAATCTCACAGTTGTCATCGCTGAGGCTTTCCGACACTTCACAAACTACGATTTCACAAGAGTGTTCGCAAACTGTTGTTATCTTTCTGGGGGGCAATTCGATCCCAGTCGGGGTTTGGGACTAGATATTAAGAAGTTCGGATTTGAAACTTAACATAAAACATTTTCTCATTTTATTCCATCAATGTATTTTATAGAAAAATAAACGATGTTCGGTTCCAGTCGGAAATTGTTTTTAATCAGCCACAGGTAAAAATAAACAAACTTAAATCAAATCATGATCTACGTCGAGGCAGTTTGTAACACTATGAGCAAGCTCAACCGAAAATTTATTCTCCTTCACACTCACTGAAGTGTTCATTGCTGCTAACATGTCGTCGTATTCTTTCTGCTTAGCCTCCATCATCGAAATCCTTTCTCCCATAATGTTCAATATGTTGCTCGCTTGTTGGTGATCATTTTTCAGTTCGCCGAGTATGTTTCGGAATGCAGAGTTAACCGTGCTGGCCACCTGTAGATCAAGTCTTGCTTTTACCAAAATTGTGTCACTATGGACAGGTACACTGCAAAAAAGGTTAATAAGATGTTCGGGAGGCGCCTGGTTTTTCAGATCTTCTCGTTGTTCATACGGCTTGCTCGATATCCGACATGCCCAGCATCCCCAATTAACGTCGTCACCTGATAGGTACTTTCCGTGTATGCGTTTGAGCTCCTCCTTCAGCCGGTTTATGGAAGTTACAGATTCCGCACCCGAACGGTCAGTTTCTAATAGGCGAAGGAGCTGGTTTTCAACAAGACGCCATTTCTCAAGACTTGTAACTGATTCCGAGTACTTGTATACGATTACGAAAACTTCTTTTACTAGCCAATTTACCAAAGTATTACTATCTACTTTAGAGGGAGCAATGTTTTTCTTGCTAGATTTATCCTGAAAAACAATAAATGTATCACGTTCATCGTATTTCGGCGAAAATTCAGTCCACTTAGGGTCAGCTCGTGAATCGGACGGTTCCGAGAAAGAAACGGCGCGATAAACAAACTTGGAACAGAACTCCCAAATTTTTAGAACAACTTCTTCGGTTGTGTCTCCATCAACGTTAACCGTCCCGCAGTTTTCATATGACTTTTGATTTTTGAACTTCTTCAAGTAAACTGGGGCTTGGAATCTGAACTTCTTTCCGCTCAATACTGCCGTTATACTCTTCATGTTGGCGCAGAAACTCCGATTAATCTTTGCCTAAAATCATTGAATTTCATAACCAATGCATATTGTGGCATGTAAAAAAACCCAACTCTTACCTTTTTTGCTGGTAGACCCTTGGAAGTCGATGGGTCAGACTCAATACTAAAATCCGAGCAAACATCGTGTGCCGGCTGTTCCGAATCTTCCAGGTATTCAGAATCGTACAAAACATCGTCGTCAATCTGCAGCGGCTCTGCGGAATACTCATATTCGTTTCGTCCTCCAATCTCCATCATTTCATTCTCGAGGTTGTGAGCATTCTTATCGATTTCCTTTGTATCCCCCATTGTACGAAATTGATGCGTTCCAGGATTTCAATTTTTCACATAAAGTGCATGCTCCAAATGTTCAACACCAAACAGAAACAAACAATGATTTTTACGTAAAAAGTGCTGGCAGCGCACAGTGGTCCAATAAGGCAAAAAGTGGAACTTAATTCCATAGCCCCTTTCAACTTCATCCTAGCTTAATAGTGTCTGGGGAACAATTGTTTGTATGAATGACCCACATAATCGCAAATTATCAAAAAATATGAAAAGTTTACCATAATAAAAATAAAAAAATTAACTTTTTTGTGTTAAGAGATAGAAGAATAGTTAATTCAGCAAAGTTGTAGGAAATTCAAAAATATGAAACTTTGTTGAACAAATGAAAATCCTATCTCTTTTCGGTACAAAGTAATAAAGTACACTACATGGAACTTATTTAAAAGTTAGTTTTTTGTACTTAACTTTTGTTAGATGCATTTTACACGAAAGTGTAGTTCGGAAGAATTGTTATGGCACACAAAACACACATTTTTGCCGAAGACCATATATCTCCAGGACTTTTCCTTACAAAGTTATATCATATTTTAGCTTATTTTTTCGATAACTTCAAGAAAGTATAGGTTAAAAAGGGGCAAGTGGAATCATGATGTCAATACTTTTCCTTGAAGTTAAGCTGAAGTACTATAAACTTCTTTAGGTTCCATTTGTCCCAATTCACCCATTTTAGAGTACAGCGAGCATATGTCACAGTAGGTTTTCATATATCCTAACTTAACCTAATCTTTATTCTATACGTTGTTGAAGTTATCGAACAAATATGCTGAAATGTGCTATATCTTTGTAAGGATAAGTCCTGGAGATGTGTGGCCTTCAACAAAAACTTGTATTTTGTATGCCCAAATGCTTCTTTAGAACAACGTTTTCTTGTGAAATGTAACTAACAAAAGTTAAATACAAAAAACTAACTTTCAAGTAACTTTTACATGAAATACTCTGTAACTCTGTTCCCAATGAAGATAGAAATTTTGTTTGTTCAACAAAGTTTCATATTTTTGTACGTTCTAAAACTTTGCCGAAAAAACCATTCCTCTATCTCCCAACACAAAAAGTTAGTATTTTTGATATATGAAAACCTACTGTGACATATGCTCGCCGTACTCTAAAATGGGTGGATTGGGACAAATGGAACCTAAAGAAGTTTATAGTACTTCAGCTTAACTTCAAGGAAAAGTATTGACATCATGATTCCACTTGCCCCTTTTTAACCTATACGTTCTTGAAGTTATCGAAAAAATAAGCTAAAATATGATATAACTTTGTAAGGAAAAGTCCTGGAGATATATGGTCTTCGGCAAAAATGTGTGTTTTGTGTGCCATAACAATTCCTCCGAACTACACTTTCGTGTAAAATGCATCTAACAAAAGTTAAGTACAAAAAACTAACTTTTAAATAAGTTCCATGTAGTGTACTTTATTACTTTGTACCGAAAAGAGATAGGATTTTCATTTGTTCAACAAAGTTTCATATTTTTGAATTTTCTACAACTTTGCTCAATTAACTATTCTTCTATCTCTTAACACAAAAAAGTTAATTTTTTTATTTTTAGTATGGTAAACTTTTCATATTTTCTGACAATTTGCAATCATGCGGGTCATTCATACAAACAATTGTTCCGAAGACACTATTAAGCTAGGATGAAGTTGAAAGGCGCTATGGAATTAAGTTCCACTTTTTGCCTTATTGGACCACTGTGCAGCGGTATTGTGATGCCGAAATTTGTCGCTTAATATTTACATACAGTATGGTTGCCAGATTCATTATACTTTTTGGACTGCTTCATTTACTTTATACCATACTGGCGCAGTCGCCGCGGGGTTCGAAGGGTTCAAGTTAGTTTGATCGTGATTCGTGTAATTATCCTGAAATCCACAATAGCATTAAAAAGAAATTTGAAACGGTCTAAATGTTGAAATTTACCAACTATTGTATTGTTTACTGTAATCCTATGTTGGCCTTACACTGTTTGTTAATATCTTCATTTTGGTTTGTCTGTCGAGTTATTTTATGTCAATTACCGATGACTGGGAAGGCTATTCCGTCCAACCTACTTGAATGTACTGTCCAAACAATTTCAACACATTACATTGTACAGGCTTGAGAGTAAATTCTTCGGAGCTTGTTTATCAAATTCTACTTGATATGAACTATTAGTAATAAGATGATTAAAAGTTTCGTCAGCACAAAACTATGAACCACTCCACCGCAGCATGCAGCCTGCAAAAGATTGTTCCAACCTAAGCACGAACAGCCCACAGATTGAAATTCATCACGTGCCAGCAGCCATCCCGGGGCCAAAGGAAAGTGATGGATAAACTTTGCCACAATCATAAATTAGTCACAGCGGTGACATTGAACGTTCCGAGCCCCGACAAACCAGGAACACTATTTCCGCCTTCCGGTTACGATATTAGTACTTTCAGTGCAGAGGGAACATCCTCAGCGCCAATCTCATCAACCGGAATGAAGTGAACCTGGCCGGATTTTCCTAAGTCCTGAGTGAGATTTTCGGTCAGTTTATGAGCAGTCTGCTCTCTCCGGCAGGCCAGATGTCCGTTTTTGTAGCATACCGTAAGTTCTCGCTTTGCGAGGAGCAGGGGAATAATTTAGGTTTAGCTGCTGTTTTAATGTGTGTTTGCCAGTGTGTCTTCCGCACTCCGACGGTTAACCTCCGATTCAGTAGCAGCAGCACCGAGCGCAGGTCCTGGGGGCCAAAAACCACACGCAGACAGCCGCAGTTCATTGTTCGTGCGGAATATATCGAAGCACCACCGGCACCGACCGGATAGAGTTGGTTTCCCGAATAGAAGCAGGGCAGACAGAAAGGCTAGAGAGGACAAACATAAACAACATCCTTTGTGGCGAGGCGTGCTTGGGGTTTCGACAATATGAAGTAGATTCCCTTGGAGCTAACTAGGCGTTCCATCAGTCGTTGCGATGGCCAAGTTCGTGACACGGTCGGTTGAAAGGTTTAAATCTCTGACTGCTGTGTGTGCTGTTGATTTTGCTGTTGGCCTTTCGATGGACATACAATACACAGAAGTACCTACTTTCGGTGAAGTGCGGATCGTTTGCGGTAGAAAATTATGCTAGATGTTGGCGAATAAATTTTCATCTGATTGTTCTTCAATAAATAAACTTGTACGGTGGCGGTGACGGTCAACAATATTTGAACCAGGTTTTGGTTTTGGTGGGTGACACGTCGGGACCTTTATTACTGTGATCTTTGTTTAACGTGTTAACGCAGGTATCATATTTCCTCATTCGTTAAGTGCTTCGTTTGTTCGAAGGAATTTGGCATTGAAGTTCATATGTTCAAAGGGGTTGCGTTCTATTCAAGAGGTAATTTAGGAAGTGGTTTATGAATCCACACCCAACCATATAATCAGTGCGTCTTGAACTGTCCTACAGATCAGACGTTTTTTCGGTTGCTTGTGGACTGGTCTTTGACTGCCTATAGCTTCAAAGTTTGTGTATTGTCAGTGTGTCTTTTAAAGACTACCTGAAAGTTATTTCCCATCAGTCTTTCTCAAGACTACCTACTTTTGAATTTAACATTTGTTTTAACTTTTTTCGTATCACCTGAAATGGCTGGACGGAAAAAGAAACCTCGCATCGCTGCGGGGAGGAAAAGAGAGGCATCTCTTTCTGACACTTCGAGTGTCTGTAGTGACAATCCTTTTGATATTTTGCCTGAGCAAGAAGCTGGTGAAATGGAAGTTATTAATAATGAAACTATACAAAATATAAAATCTTAAAAAAGGAGAAAGTTCCCCCTATTGTGGTAACTATTTCTTCTGAATTTAATATATTCAAAAAGGAACTTTCAACGTTTGTTTCTGACGTTCAAGTTACCTATCAAATTGGCCGTAGAGGTGAATGCCGCTTATTAGCCGACTCAGTAAAGGGTCGTGATCGTCTTGTTCAGTATTTAACTGACAAGATGTACAAATTTTTTACATATGACACCAAGAACGCCAAGCCGTTCAAGGTTGTCCTGAAAGGTCTCACCAACGATCAAACCGTTGATGAGATCAAATTTACTTTAACAGAATTACTTGGCATAGCCCCTACCCAAGTAATTCTAATGAAACAAAAATCACGAGGCGAAAACAGTCAGAGAACTGGAATTTCCCTTGTTAATTATTTGATTCATTTTAACCGCAATGAGGTTAACAACTTAAAATTTTTTGAAAAGGCACATGCTTTGTATAATGTGCGTGTAAAGTGGGAAATTTATAGGAAGTATGGCGGAGGTGAAAAGCATATCACCCAATGCCGTACTTGCCAACGTTATGGCCATGGTTCCAAATTCTGTAACATGGACCAAAAATGTCCTAATTGTGGAGACTCTTCTCACAAAAAGGACACATGTTCTGTGAAAGAGAGTAAAAATTTTCGCTGTGCGAATTGTAACGGCAACCATATGTCAAATTTTTATCAATGCCCAGTCCGTTTAGCAATTGTTAAGGCAAGGCAAGGTAAACAAAATTCAATTTCTCAATTAAAACCAACTTCAAAACAAAATTCTCCAAGCGTACCAGTGACGCATAGTTTACCTACTCCTTTGCATACCCGTTTAACTTATGCACAGGTTACAGGTAGTTCGAACATTATACCGCCTAGTGTTGGTAGTTCGAAAATTACCGTTAATATGGGTAAGCAAAACACGCTAGAAAATAATTGTACACCTAACACTCCAGCTAATATTGCTACCGAAAATATTTTTTCTAATGTCAACTGCCTGGGGCCTATTACGGCAGGTAAACTTTCTTTTTTGCAACAGGCAATGTTCGATCTTATGAACGCCATGTTGCAGGCAAAATCAATGTTTGAAGCCATTCAAATAGGCACAAATTTTACTATTAAAATTGTTTCTAATTTAAAATTTAGCAATGATTTTAAATAAAACAATTAAAATATTAAATTGGAATGCTCGCTCATTGAAGGCCAATGAGAATGAGCTTTTTAATTTTTTAACAGTAAATAATGTGCATATTGCAATTATTACTGAAACATTTTTGAAACCTAACATAAAATTAAAATATGATCCCAATTACGTGGTTCATAGATATGATAGGATTCAGGGTTCCGGCGGTGGAGTTGCAATTGTTATTCATCGCCGAATCAAACATCGTGCTCTTCCCCATCTAGAGACGAAAGTTATTGTAACTTTGGGAATTGAAGTTCAAACTGAACTTGGGATTTTATTTATTGCCGCAGCATATTTACCATTTCAATGCACACGCGAGCTCAAAAATTATTTTTAAGGTGATTTACAAAAACTCACCAGAAATCGTTCGAAATTTTTCATAATCGGCGATTTTAACGCTAAACATCGTTCATGGAATAATTCTCGAAGTAATTCCAATGGCAAAATGTTATTCAATGATTGTTCTTCAGGATACTATTCTATTTTGTCTCCGAATAGTCCTACATGCTTTTCTTTTGTAAGAAACCCTTCAACAATTGATTTGGTGCTGACAGATCAAAGTCATGTATGTAGTGATTTGATCACACATGCTGACTTTGATTCTGACCATCTTCCAATAACTTTTTCTTTATCACATGAATCAGTTTTAAACCCTATGAGCTCTGTTTTTAATTATAACAAAGCTAATTGGGGAAGATACAAAAATTATATTGAGAGAAATTTCAATAATGAGCTTGATTTGCAAAACGAAGTGAATATTGATTCCGCTTTGGAAGCATTAAAATGTGCAATTGTTGATGCCAGGAATTATTCTGTTCCAAAGGCTCAAGTGAAATTTGATTCATCAATAATTGACGAAAATCTTCAACTTCTAATTCGTTTGAAAAATGTCCGCAGACGTCAATATAAACGTTCTCGTGACCCTGTTTTTAAAACTATTTATAAAGATTTACAGAAAGAGATTAAGCATAGATTTACTCTTCTGAGAAATCAAAATTTTGAGACTAAAGTTGAAAAATTGAAACCATATTTAAAACCATTTTGGAAGCTGTCGAAGATTCTTAAGAAACCTTCAAAGCCTAATCCAGTTTTAAAAGATGGTGAACGATTTCTTGTATCCAATGAACAAACGGCTCAAAGACTTGCTCAGCAGTTTGAGAGTGTTCGTAACTCAAATTTGAATTTTGTGAGTCCAATTGAAAATGAAGTCACACGTCAATTTGATTTAATTTCTTCCCAGAATTTTTTACCTGCAGAAATAATTGAAACTAACTTGAATGAGATTAAATCAATTATTAAAAATTTCAAAAATATGAAAGCACCTGGTGACGATGGAATCTTTAATATACTAATCAAACATCTTCCTGAGAGCACAATGGAATTTTTAGTGAAAATTTTCAATTGCTGCTTCAAAATTGCATATTTTCCCAAATTATGGAAAAATGCAAAAATTACTCCCATTTTAAAACCGGATAAGAACCCAGCTGAAGTTTCAAGTTATCGACCAATCAGTTTGCTTTCTTCAATAAGTAAACTGTTTGAGAGAATTATTCTTAACAGAATGATGTCACACATCAACGAAAATTCAATTTTTGCAAATGAACAGTTTGGATTTCGCCATGGGCATTCCACAACTCATCAATTGCTCAGAGTTACTAATATGATACGAGCTAACAAATCTGAAGGTTATTCCACTGGAGCTGCTCTTTGAGACACAGAAAAAGCATTCGACAGTGTTTGGTATGAAGGTTTGATTGCGAAATTGCAAACTTTTAATTTTCCAATTTTCCTTATCAAAATTTTAAAAAATTATCTTACTGATCGAACTCTGCAGGTTGTCTATCAGAATTCAAAATCTGATAGATTTCCTGTCAGAGCAGGTGTACCTCAAGGTTCAGTCTTGGGTCCAGTCCTGTACAACATATTCACTTCAGATCTTCCTGATTTGCCTCCAGGATGCACAAAGTCATTGTTCTGCGATGACACAAGAATTTCCGTAAAAGGAAAAAGTCTTCGTGTCATATGCAGTCGATTGCAGAAAAGTTTAGATATTTTTTCTTCCTACTTGCAAAAGTGGAAAATCTCTCCCAATGCTTCTAACTCAAATGATAATTTTTCCGCATAAGCCTAGGGCTTCTTTCCTCAAGCCAAACAATAATCACGTTGTCAAGATGAATGGGGTTATTTTAAGTTGGTCCGACAAGGTTAAGTACTTGGGACTAATTTATGATAAAAAACTTATTTTCAAAGAGCACATTGAGAGTATACAAGCCAAGTGCATCAAATATACGAGATGTGTATATCCTCTCATTAACAGGAATTCTAAACTTTGTTTAAAGAACAAACTTTTGATTTATAAACAAATTTTCAGACCAGCAATGCTTTATGCTGTACCGATCTGGTCAAGTTGCTGTTCAACAAGGAAGAAAACGCTCCAAAGGATTCAGAATAAAATTCTGAAAATGATTTTGAAGCGTCCTCCTTGGTTTGGTACACTCGAATTACATAGACTTACTGGTGTTGAACCATTAGAAGCTATGTCAAATAAAATTATTAACAATTTTCGAGAAAAATCGTTGCAATCCTCAATTGCTACGATAAGCTCTCTTTATAGCCAATAAGTTAGCAATTAAGTTAGTTGTAAGTTTACTTCCCCTTTCCTGACAAGTAGGTTTAAATCCCTACGAATGATAAGGCCTAATTGCGAAAGCAAACAAATCCTCACAATTAAAATTACAAATTTCTAACAGTGTTGAGAAGTCACCATTTGTGATTGGACACACATACTCATTATTTACTAATATTTATCATAAATACTTAAGCTACTAACAAATCCCCCTTTAAAAAAAAAAAAAAAAAACCAACCATATAATTGTCAGGGCTATGGTTCAACAGTATCAAAGTGGACAATCGCTATGCACAAAAATAGTTGGTGAATTCCAAGGAATTTGAGTACACAAATCATTTGGGTTTAGTACATTATGGAAAATGCCAGCAGACCCCTTCAAGTTTCTTGTTAACGTTTCTATGAGCTCTTTTTTAACGACAATTCAACAATTATTCAATTGTTCAATTGTACAATTGATTCAGAAAATATTAGGGAAAGGCAGTAATAACTAATAGGTCAACGACATTTGTTGAAGATATTCAAAATTCAAGAACTAATGAATTAAAAATAATTTATCGAAAATATTTAGGATTTCAAAGCATAGACTCATAAGACACAGAGTTATATCTAAAACTTTTGGTAAATAATACTGATCCATTACACAGAAAAAAAATAAAAATTGTTAATTACATGGTTCATCCGAATTACGTCTGTTCCATAAACCGTTTGAAGATTCGCCACTGACTAACTACAGTTTACCTGCGTTTAACCCCCAAAATTTTCGATTGAATTATCGTATATCAGGGTGTCATTACATGCATATTACACGCAAAGTTAGTCTGTGGCTTAATTTTGTATTACAACCTCTCGTACTCTTCCTCTCTCTCTCGAAAATTAATCGCTATCCAAATTACCGCATCCGTAAGCCCCATTGTCTTTCGAGTTCCCTGCATGGAACCAAAATTCCGACCACATGACACTTTCACAGAATGTGTTTAATTTGGCTCCGATATGCATCAGACGGCCAGACGCATCGCATTTGACCGGCTCCCCATCAATGGCTATCTGTCTCTATTGGAGCAACCCGGAACGGTGGTCGGCCTCCGTCAGGAACAAACAAATACTAATGACGCCATTTCTGCCCGTGCCTGGTGGACACAGGCTGCGAAATACGAGCCCGAGAGACAGAGAGCAAACGAAGGTTATGTGTGCGGTTACGGAAACCACCGACCTATCGTACGCAGCCTTGTTCTGGCCAGTAGAAGATCTGTCATCGGTAGGAATACACCTGAAACCCACCCATCGAGCAACAGCAATCGACATCAGCTGACCTTTTTCATACTGAGGTGCAGTTAGCTGAATGTGGTGCTAGCCAGCCACCGGAACGGGTGTGCTGATTAAAACATGTTTATTTTATGCCCTGGTGGGTGTTTCTGTCATTTTCGCCATGTGGGGTAAAACTCGGTTTTTGTTTGTCACTTTTTGATTGGGTAGCTTGAGTTTTCATTACTTGTCTTATATTTTACGAGTTTAATGAAGCTTATAGAACGAAATAACTTAGTCAGCAAACAAAACCGCCATAAAAAAGTCTAATGAAATCGAAATTCATAAAGACATCCAAACACAAGTGAAGGTAATTAATGATGTTGCCATTTTTATTTGCCCGCCAGTTCCGTGCAGGCAAACTCAACCGACCGTACGAAGGAAGACGGAAGGATGCACAAATGAGAGAAAAGTTTTCCCATCCGAACAGCAGCAGTAGCAATGATAGAATGAGTGTGAAAAGTTAAACCTTTTTAAAAGCTAGCAGGCGAGAAGAAGGAGTAAACGTGTCAAATCAAGTGGAAAAGTCGGTACGCTGAAAAGTTGAAGGTCATAAATAACTCGCTTCGCTAGCGGAAACGTCGAGGAAACGGGAGAACTTAATAGTGCCTTTCAGTTGTTGGAGAAACGGTGGAGGGTAGCTCGAAAAACAATATCTACTCTGCTGCTGGACGACATTCGAGGTGTTGATGTTTGCTTTTTGTTTCGGTTTCTCCATCCTGCCTGTCTGTTTGTTGGTTCTTTTGCAAAAAAGGAAAGGCGCGCGTCGTCCCACCAAGCTGACAGCTAGTCGAAGATAAACTTCCGGGTTGGACACTTCTTCATCCACTTTGTGCGGGCGCTTCGGAACTACGGCCCCGGGGTTATTTGTTTCCTTTCGCTTCCGCTCTTCCGTCCGGGATGTCGTCCTACGGCAGAAGCGGTCGCTGGGATTATGGCCCTTATCAACGGTAATAATTTTCTGTCACAGCCGTTTGTAACACAAAAACTGTTGCATTTTCGGGGAGAGCACAATTTGGCATTAGAGCGTAAATATTGAATAAGAGATTTGCTTATGTTGTTTTTCGATCTCCACCGTCTAAGCAACGATGCAGAGTGGGGGGTATCACAGGGCTAAAGAGAAATCCCCCCCGGGGAGATGGGTGTTTTTTTTGTTTCGTTCCTACCGAGCGCTGATCCTTGACAACGAGATTGAACGTGATGTTTTTTTCGCTCTGTACTCGGCGAGTGGCACGGAACGTACATTTGTTTATTGTGTTGTATTTCGCAACCCAAGGGAGTTCTCGACGGGAAACCAGCAGGAGAAGGTTGGAGTGGTTGGATTGATATGATTGAACCTTCAAACGTGATCCAAAGCTCGAAGTAAATGGACTTTCGTTATTGTTTTTCTATTTGTCTGATCCAATCAATTTGATGTTCGGAAATTGAGTTGACGTTTATTGGGGGACAAAACGGAGTGTAGTTTAATGAAAGTTTGTGAAGTAAGTAGCAGAAAGCTGTGTAGAAGTTACAACAACAAAGTTGGCAAAAGAAGTGTACAACGTTGAAATAAAGTTTTCAGAAATAGTTTCACACCTTTGTTCGGCACTATGCAATTTCATCCAATTTGTTGCTTCATGATTATCAGAACCTAGTTGAACAGTTTTCTTAATTATATTAGTCTCATTATCTAAACTGTAAGATATGTATATCAAAAAAAAAAAAAAAAAAAATTGAAGACAAAATTAACTTACTACAAATTTGATATGCTTGATACTATAACTGATATTACAAAACCAGAGATAAACAATCTAGCGGATAAGCCAGCCTTTGTAATACCATGAGATCCTTCTAGTTTTCAGCTACTGTTGAGAAATTTTGCGTTGCTATAATTTTTTTTTCGAAGATGCATTGTATGTACAATTATATTTATCGATCTTATACAGAGTGGTATAGTTTTCCATTGTTTTATTTTTTCGCCTTTAATAGTTCTTTTTTCGCCTGCTGTTGGAAATAGAATTCGGTATATTTAATCAAAATTTAAGTGAATGTTTTATTTATATTTTTCTAACCTTTACAGATATTATCATTATCATTATTTTAGGCCAAGCTCGGGTCACTCTCTTTGTTCGGATTCCTATGAATACTGGAAGCAAATTTGAAATTCTATTCTTTCATCGCCTTTTTGAATCCGAAAATCATTTTTAATTGGGTGTCTAGATTCAAACTAAGAGTTAGAAATTTTCTTTTATTTCGCTATTTCTTCAGCACTAACATTACGTTAAATTTCATATTCTATACTTTAATAATAACATCAATATTTTAGAACCCAAAGAGTGAATATACCTTTACTGGATTTAAGCATTCATGTAAATCCATTTTTACAAATAATAAGTTTAAATGAGAAAGACTGAGTCTGACCGCTAGGTGGATTAATTTAGGTTTTTATCTTGAATCTTCCAGTAAATTTCAAGGTTAATTTTGAAATATTTACTTCTATCGATTTTTTTCTTGAGAAGCGGTTTTCTTCGATGACAAGCTAATTTTAAGATACTATTAATATTTTGAACTAAACTCAGGAATATATTTTCGCCTTTCTCCTAGAAAGGTATAGCAATCACTGAAAAAACTAAAGGTATGAAAGTGCTCCAGAGGGCCAAATGTCGTATACCACTCGACTTAGTTCGACGAGCTGAGCATTTTCTGTATGTATGTATGTATGTGTGTGTGTGTATGTGCAACTTTTTTTTCTCACTCGCTTTTCTCAGAGATGGCTGAACCGATTTCCGTGAAATTAATTGCAAATGAAAGGTGTAGTTACCCCATAAGTTGCTATTGAATTTCATTGTAATCGGATTTTAGGTTTAGAGGTTATGTATCGAAATGTAAAAATCACGAAACATCAATATCTCAGAAACTGCACAACCGACTGCAACAAGGCTGATGTCTCCAGAACTCTAAACATATAAATTTTATAAAGATTAAACATATGGTTAAAAAGTAATGTGAAGAAATGTTTTCCAGAGGCTGTTTAAACTCACTCACTTTTCTCAGGGATGGCTGGACCGATTTTCACAAAATTAGTCTCGAATGAAAGGCCTTGTTGTCCCACAGATTGCTATTGAATTTCATTGTAATCGGTTAGTAACTTTGTCCGTTATTTATAAAAATGTCAAATCACGTTATAAAAGCAAAGCATATACCAAAGACTGCTTAAACTCACTTCTTTTCTAAGAAATGGCTAAACCGGATTTACGAAATTAGTTGAAAATGAAAGGTCTAGTGGCCTCATTACACCCTATTGAACTTCATTGTAATCAGATTTTTAGTTTAGTATGTTTAGTTTAGTGTATCAAAGTGTTAAAATCACGAAATTTCAGTGTCTCAGAAACTAAACAACCAATTTAAACAAAACTAGTGCCAAATGAACGGCCTGTCTTGAAAATCCTTAACTAATAATCAAGCAGGGAAAAGTTCACTCACTAGCAACATTTCATGCAAATGTGCTCTTTGATTCATCAGTTATCGTTCAACTATTTCCACTCGCGTACAAGTTTTCCATAGAAACGGTGCTGATTGTTTTTCGCTTCTAAGAGTTCCGAATACTATAGAAGGAGACTGAATGATTCAAACACGATAGTATTTATTGTATCCAAGTTCACTTGCATTCAACATTATCGCGAGAATCTTTGAGATATTATTGCCAGTGATACAAAATTATGAATCCAAATGAACGTTAGATTGCGTTCAATTGTTTGCTTACCGGAGCAAGCCGGTATCATCAATGCTAACGAAAATTGTAGCATGGTGCATTAGCATGTGATACTTGAAATCACCAAGAATCATCGTGCTTTATCACGGTGAAAGCACGACGTGGAGTAGCCGAATTCCGCCCACAAGCAACCAACATTTGAAAGAATCATTGCGATCGCTTGAGTGCAATCGTTTACGATTCTTTCGTGAAACACTCGCTCTATGTTGCTCGCTCTGCCTACAGCAGGCAATACTGAAACAAAATCATCAAAGAAAGCTACCATATATTTCTTTGCTCTAAGTTGTCTCTTGCAAGCTTGAGAATGTGTAACTTTTAATAGCGATGGTTTGCTAGGATTGAAAGCTTGTAAATAGCACGTTCAGAAATGATACTCGAATGATTTTTATGCGATACGAGTTTTTCCATCCTTGCTAATAATTAAACATGTGGTTGTATAAACGATGTACAAAAGATATGTATAAAAGAAGAAAATCACGTTGTGAAAAGAAACATAATCCAAAGACTGCATAAGCTCACGCATTTTTTTCAGAATGGTTGGATTTTCACTAAATTAGTCTCAAATAAAAGATCTAGTTGCGCAAATAATCCTATTTAATTACGCTGTTATCGGACTTTAACTTTGCCCGTTATGTATCAAATTGTAAAAATCACGAAACTTAATTAGGTACCACAGAAACTACACAACCGATCGAACATAGTTGGATTCAATGGATCAAATAAACTTGTCTTTGAAACCATCATAATGTTTAAGCATGTGGTTTAAAAGTTATGGAAAGAAAAGTGGCTCGGAGGCTGTTTAAAACTATAGAAACGATCAAAATATGTGGCCTAAACATTTTCCAAATTTGATATTGTACTATAACCAGATTAGGCAGAATTGGGCCATTTTAGGAAGTATTCCGGCAACCAGTGAAGTAGGCAGGGAGATTGCGGGTTCAAGTCCCGTCTGGATGCGGTATGTTTTCCCAAATCTGTATCATATTTTCAGTTCGCTTATTTTTCGCTTCCCCGGCTGCACACACTGTCTCCCTTTCATGAATTTGAATGTTAACGGATAAAAGCCGTTGTTAATGATAGAAATTAATTCGAAAAAATTTAGCCCTACGGAGTACCTTTCGTTGTTGTGTTGCACTCGCAGGCATGACTCAGACTGGCTTTGGTCTCGATCACACAAGTCTATAAGAGTTATCAGCATCAGCTGACTCTACTGTGTGTGATGAGAAATTCCTTTCAGTCGCATAAATAACGCCTGCACAGCAGTGTGTGTAGTGCAATAGAATAAATCGGCAGTGGATTTTTCGCGTGATGTATTTGAATCATATTTATTTCATAGTATTTGCATGTGTAAGTATTAATGTATGCTCATATGTGTGCGAATGTTAGGTTTTGAATGTTCGTTATAGTTGTGCTGTTGGCTACCAGAAATTCGTTGATTAAAGTGGAAAATAAATCCAGCAGAAATTTTCAAGGTGTATTTTTTTTTTAAATGGGAGTGTAGTGTAATTATATTTGAACAAATAATAAGTTCCAATGAGAAAGGCTGGGTCTCACCACTAGATGGATTAATTTGGGTTTTTTGATTCATTGAACGTTTTGAAGCGTTTAAAGCAATATAAGATGAACTAGAAATTCTTTTCACTTTTCAACTTTAGTCTTTTTACAAATGAATTTTTTTTGTAGTCATGATTTTATAACTCTGATCATTTTGTTCATATTTTCAATCTGCGTATCGAATACTAAGTTTAATACTTTTTAGTATCTTGCTTCCAAGTTCAAGTTTCGAAATGCTTTTGAATTATCATTCGAAATTTAACTTAAAGTTAAAACATTTATGTTACCTCTCATTTGGCTACATCAGAGTTTTGGCTGTATCTGCTATCATTTAAAATTTGTAGCTATACAGCTGTTTAGAATGATTTATAATGCTTTAAGTTTAGCTTAGAATACTCATCTAGGAACTTTATTAAAACAGCCCCGAACTTAAGATAAACCCAAAACATGATGTCCCGGATTTTGTGCTATTTATGTCAGTTGAAATTTTTTATTGTTTTGATGACCAAATTTTAAAATTAATTTGTTCCTTATATTTCTTACTCTCAGTAAGTGCTAAAAAAAGCACTTTATACTAGTCTAATATTGAACATTTCGTATTCATTGACATGTTTTCAAAATCCGTTATTTAATTTTCTCAATCAACTAAAAAAAATTTTAGTCAAATTTATTACATTTACAGTTAATTAATTTATAATTGTTAAGAAAGTCCAGTTTTATGCTCTAGCCAAGACATCATCCTGGCCTACGCCAGGATGTTGTCTTGGCTATAGCATAGAACGTAAGAGGCTAGAGCTGGCCTATTGATACTTCCATCGTCGGAAAGACGATTTGTTTTCTGAACACAAACATTTTACAACGATTGCTAACTTACAAAATACTTCTGGCACATTTCGCGACCAACGTTAACGTTTTTCATCATCGAGCGGTAAAATTACATATGGCATAAAAATGCTTCGCAGTACATAACGCGGCTAGGTGCAAGGATAGGACTATCCTCCGCATTAAGAGCAGTCAAGGAGAACGTGATATCACATATGTCAATCCGGAAAGCGTCTCTGAACATGTTATCAAAGCATTATCTAACATTTTCAGTTCAAAAGGTTTTAAAACTATTCAAAATTGAAACTGATCAAAGTTACCCCAAATAAGGAAAGTTGAAACAACGACGAAAGACAAATGTTTTTAATGTTCAAGATTTTCGAAAGGCTTTAAAAACTAACTTCTCAAGTTCCAAGGATACCAGTACTGGTTTTAAAATTATTAAACCTGTAATTTCAGTAGTAAAATATATAAATACTCACAAAAAAAGTGAAAAAAATGATCAATGTTACCCCGTTTTACGGTACCACTTTACTGAAGACGGTTCAGATAACAAAATTAGTTTATATAGAAATTTTTTTCAATCGTTTGAAAAGTTTTATAGTTCCAGCAATACGTAACCAGATAGCGCTACCAGCGATGCTAGCCTCGTACATCTTCGAAAAATATTGTTGTAGCAATAATATCACCATGCAGTGTTACTGTACAAATAATTTATTACGTTGTATGTTATGTTTTGATGATTTTCATATTTTGACTCGCTTCTCAATCTCAATCTTTCCTAATTTCCGCCTTTTTAATAGATAAAAATTAACATAGTTTACGCTTGTTAGCAATTTTTTACTCTTAGGTTTAGTATATTTTATATTTTCTACCAACCTGAATTATTTTCATTTTCAACATTTTTTGATTGTTGATTAGGGTTATAATGGAAATTGACCATTCGAATTTCATTTACGGTAGGGTTCTAACGTTTTGTCTTCTCGAAAAAATTTTCTATACACAATTTGAGTTCATTCGAACTTCGGGAAATAGAGCCTCAAGGCGGTTAAAGTTTTTGACCGATGATAAAATGCACACTTATTTTTTGATCCAAAAAGAGTGTAAATTCATTAGACGTCGAAATTTGGTATTACCGGAATTTTTTTTCCAAATTTCGATTTTCTGGAATTCAGAAAATGTTCGATCTGGGAGAGCCTCCTGTGTATTCTGGTGTAGCTCGAGTTTCCCAGCGCAACAGTATTCATGTCCCTGAAGGAAGTTGTTCTTGTCAAGCAACTTTTTTATGAGATAACATCAGATCTCGACGTTTCATGCGTTTCTTAGAGATTTGCTGTAAAACTAGATTTCTATTACGAAAACTTCAAAAACTACTCTTATGCATTTTTTTGTTGGTAGTCGACACGACACACACGTTGAAAAATATCGAATGTTTATCGTTGATTTTATCATCGATCGCCAATTATGTTTTCCGGTGATTTTAAGCTCAATTTTTACGCATTTAAGATTGAATTTTAAATTAAGAAATTGAATCACTTTCGCCGTTTTTGACCTACGGAAAAGTTCCTTAAACTTTTCATCTCTATTTAGAATTTAATTGGGTTGATTCTTGTTTTCATTCAACGGGAGATTTTTCTTCAGAATTGATTATAAAGAAGGTTTTGCTACACATATTTAGAACCTATTTCGCGCCTCACCGTTATTTCAGAATGTCCTTGAAAATTCATTAAGCAGACAGTATGTGAAGTAAGGAGAGCGAAAAATAAGCGAATTGGAAATATGATACAGATTTGGAAACATATACCGCATCCCGACGGGACTTGAAAATTGTTTGCTCCTTGTACTAAATTTTTTTCAGGTAGCGTATTTCGGTAATTTCAATCTCATTTTACGACGATGTTCTGATTTTCATAGTTTTCGTCTCTCAATCACTCTCTTTTTGCCTTTATTTTATCGTATGAGGGCAACCTTAACCCTCTAGTACCCAAATTAATTTTTAGACGGACTTCGAAAAAATCACTATAAAGCCTTATAAACATTTTTTAAGTCCTTATTGAAGCTTTTTAGAGGTTTGACTGAAGACCGTCTAGAGGCGGCACTGGGCGCTAGAGGGTTAAGTAATGTTTTTAGCAGAGTTTGACCTTATGTAAGGAAACACTGGTCGACAAAAGCGAAAATGAGTTTTGCTTGGCTAGGAGCAGTCGGAAATGCATAAAGCCTTCAGAGATTAAAATGAAGTTCTCCCGTAAGCAAACGTAGAAGCCGCGAACGCGCCGAACAATTACTTTGCGGCCGTTTAACGCAATTTGAAGTTGGCTAGAAGCATTAACATTTACAGGAACGGTTAAGAAGCTATAATTTTCCATTTTTTCCAGTTTGAGCTCTAGGCCAAACCCTGTTTTATTTTATTCAAGAAATTAATTTACTTCCACCACTTTTGACCGCCAGAAAAGGTCCTCGGCGATTTTTATCTCTATTTGGAATTATTTTACTATGCTTTTTTCAAGATTTTGTTTAATGTTTTTATATATGATGACAATAAGAATCAATTCCAAATTTTTCTCTATTTGTACCGTTTAATGTCAAAAACGGTACAAGCCTTAATGTATCGTTTTTGACCTTATTTTAGTTTAATTCTTAACTCGTTGACATTTTTCTCTCAGTTTTTCCAAATTTAAAAGCGTTTGCGGTTATTTTTGCTTGAAATGAGATTTTTCCTATATTTTACACCGCTAGTATCTGGGTACTAGAACATTTTTCAAGATTTTGACGCAAATTCGTATGATTTCCTACGCACTTTTTGATTTGAAATGGTGTCTGAACATTTCAAGTTTTTTTTTACGTTCCTATCGGTCATTCTACGTCAGTTGGAATTTCTCTTTTTCCGTCAACTTTTCCCGAAAGAAGTGCTTTTCGGCGATTTCAAACTACATTTGACCCTTAGCGATGGTATCATTATTTCAATGCAAATTTGAGGATACTACCAGTTGAGTTCAAGTAGTTAGTTTGAGTTGCATTCACAACTGTTTTTGTTAACCTATTTTGCCTTTGCCTAGCGCCTGCAAAAATTAAAATTAAAAAAAAATTACAAATCTATTTCGAAATTATTGGCTTTAAGAGACTTTAAACTGAAGTAGAACCCGTTTCTATTTCTCAATCAGCTTTAACTTTATCTACACGTCTTTAAAATATCTTATAGATAGATATAGATAGAAATAGATTTAATATTAAGAATTTTATCGTTTCCAATTGAAGTTTCTTTTTTGACCTTGAAAGCTTCTGGTATCGTTAATGGATTTTTCATTTTCAAGTTTCAAGTTTGAAGTGTTCCAGTTTCGTACTTTGGGATTAAATTGCAGTCTCTAATTACAGTTTCAAATTTGGTATTCATTGTTTCAAGTTTTCATCTTTTAATATTCCACTTCAAGCTTCAATTTTACAAATTCAAATTTCGTCAGTTTGAGTCACAAGCTATACGTTTCTAGATTCGATTTTGCATGGTTCCTTAGATACAACTTTTTTACTGGAAACAAAAAACCAATAAAAGTCCAATGTTTTGCAATGTTATCATATATTAAATGACCTTTTTCTTGTTCAACCAACCATCCTTCTATTCAACAAACGCCTTAAAACAGATCCCAGTGCTTTTTGTGCTCCTTGATGTGCACCTTCACTGGAACGTGCTTCTCAACATACACCGGCTTCTGCACGTACACTGGAACTGGCTTCTCAACATGAACTGCGTATGGCTTCGGGACCTCGACGTATTCCTTCTGTACAACTGGAACCTTTACTTCCACTGGGTATGGGACTGGACGATCAACATGAACCGGGACCTTCTTCTCGACGTAAACTGGGACGTTCTTCTCGACGTAGACTGGGACCTTCTTCTCGACATGGACTGGGTATGGGACCTTCACTGGAACTGGGACATGTTTCTCAACTTCAACTGGGTATGGAACTGGGACTTTCTTGGTGACGTGTTTCACGGTGTGATGATGATCGTCGTAGTGGTGAAGATGGTCATCATATCCGAAGTTGCTATGATCGTCGCTCAACTCCCAGAGGCCGCGTTTCTCCTTCTTGCCGTTGGAATCGTCGACTGCCGCGCAGGAAGCGATGGCCAAAGCCATGGACAACACAATGAACGCCTGAGTAGAGTTGAATAAAATAACAATTAGTTTGATGAATTCAATATAGTTCAGTGATGCACTTTGTTACCTTCATATTGGAAACAGTTTCGATGGTACTGCACACTTGACCGTTAAATTGATTGCAAGTGAATGATATTGGTTGACCGTCCAGCGAACGCTTTTATATGTTCCAAATTTTCGCCTCGAAGGTTAGTTCGTTATCAAAGTCAGACGAAAACTTACGTAATTGAAAACGTCTGCCGGCTCAGCTCGATTTCATTAATAAGTAAGGCCTTCAAAATGCAGTAATGCCTTCCCTTTAACTATTGATTAATTTAATTTTCGTTATCTGGTGAAGGTCGCATCGAGTTTGAAAATAATCGCAAATTTAGTTAGATTTTACAGCATCGAGAAAAATTATCCTAATTATGTTCTCTTTTTGAATAACCCAAGCATTAGTATTACCACCAGAATGAACCATTTTTACGGTTAATTAGTTGGAATAATGCTCCGGGAATGCTTACCAGAATGCGCCGTTTTCCTCCCCAACAAACGCGACGGCACGGCAGATGTAACAAATAAAGACCCCCAGCAGAGATTAACAGCGTACCCTGATTAAAGCGCACTGTCCGCTTTCGTCTCCCTTTTCGGACGATTTACCGATCTTTGGATGCTGGTCAGGGAGGCATCGGTGAACCTGGAAACCTATTAACCCGTAAAGACCCGGGACGGAACTTTTTTTCAGAAAATGGTCGTTCTCAGCGATGCTGCGGCCGATTTGAGTAAACTCGGAATATTATTCAAGGGGAATAGTTGCTCTAAGTTTTAGTAAGGGTGCCACCCCTCTGAACCCCTCCCAGTTTATGTGAGACCGAAATATGTCTGTGCCTTTTTTTATTTTTTCCTACTGATTGCACAAACGCATGGATTTATCATACATATCAAATGTCCTTTGCATCAAATCATGTCGAGTAGATGAAATACGATTAACAAAAGTAAATTTTGAAGTTACCAAATTATTTCAGTGCAAAATCACATAACTACGTATTTTCATAGAAAGTCAAAAAAGATGTTCTACTGAGGGAGATTGTAGCTGTGTCCTTCAAGTTTTCTACTCTACATTTTTAGAATTAGGTCTTCTAAGTCCAAATATGTTAAAAGATTCATTCTAGCATATACAGATTTTGAGAAAAACAAGTTTGAATTCACTTAAGTACGAATTTTCATGGAAATTCGATTTTCTCAGTCTCTCACAGTAGGTTTCTATTTTGTTTTTCCATTTTTCTACTTTACATTTTTAGAAAAAGGTCTCCTGAATTCGAATATGGCAAAAGATTTATTCTAGCATGAACAGATTTTGAGAAAAACAAGTTTGAATTCACTAAAGTACGAATTTTCATGGAAATTCGATTTTCTCAGTCTCTCACAGTAGGTTTCTATTTTGTTTTTCCATTTTTCAACTTTGCATTTCTAGAAAAAGGTCTCCTGAATTCAAATATGGTGAAAGATTTATTCTAGCATGAACAGATTTTGAGAAAAACAAGTTTGAATTCACTAAAGTACGAATTTTCATGGAAATTCGATTTTCTCAGTCTCTCACAGTAGGTTTCTATTTTGTTTTTCCATTTTTCAACTTTGCATTTCTAGAAAAAGGTCTCCTGAATTCAAATATGGCGAAAGATTTATTCTAGCATGAACAGATTTTGAGAAAAACAAGTTTGAATTCACTAAAGTACGAATTTTCATGGAAATTCGATTTTCTTAGTCTCTCACAGTAGGTTTCTATTTTGTTTTTCCATTTTTCGACTTTACATTTTTAGAAAAAGGTCTCCTGAATTCGAATATGGCGAAAGATTTATTCTAGCATGAACAGATTTTGAGAAAAACAAGTTTGAATTCACTAAAGTACGAATTTTCATGGAAATTCGATTTTCTCAGTCTCTCAAAATCTCAGTTTCTCAAAATCTGTTCATGCTAGAATAAATCTTTCGCCAAATTTGAATTCAGGAGACCTTTTTCTAAAATTCCTAAGTTGAAAAATGGAAAAACAAAATAGAAACCTACTGTGAGAGACTGAGAAAATCGAATTTCCATGAAAATTCGTACTTTAGTGAATTCAAACTTGTTTTTCTCAAAATCTGTTCATGCTAGAATAAATCTTTCGCCATATTCGAATTCAGGAGACCTTTTTCTAAACATGTTAAGTTGAAAAATGGAAAAATAAAATAGAAACCTACTGTGAGAGACTGAGAAAATCGAATTTCCATGAAAATTCGTACTTTAGTGAATTCAAACTTGTTTTTCTCAAAATCTGTTCATGCTAGAATAAATCTTTCGCCATATTTGAATTCAGGAGACCTTTTTCTAGAAATACAAAGTTGAAAAATGGAAAAACAAAATAGAAACCTACTGTGAGAGACTGAGAAAATCGAATTTCCATGAAAATTCGTACTTTAGTGAATTCAAACTTGTTTTTCTCAAAATCTGTTCATGCTAGAATAAATCTTTCGCCATATTCGAATTCAGGAGACCTTTTTCTAAAAATGTTAAGTTGAAAAATGGAAAAATAAAATAGAAACCTACTGTGAGAGACTGAGAAAATCGAATTTCCATGAAAATTCGTACTTTAGTGAATTCAAACTTGTTTTTCTCAAAATCTGTTCATGCTAGAATAAATCTTTCGCCATATTTGAATTCAGGAGACCTTTTTCTAGAAATGCAAAGTTGAAAAATGGAAAAACAAAATAGAAACCTACTGTGAGAGACTGAGAAAATCGAATTTCCATGAAAATTCGTACTTTAGTGAATTCAAACTTGTTTTTCTCAAAATCTGTTCATGCTAGAATAAATCTTTCGCCATATTCGAATTCAGGAGACCTTTTTCTAAACATGTAAAGTAGAAAAATGAAAAAACAAAATAGAAACCTACTGTGAGAGACTGAGAAAATCGAACTTCCATGAAAATTCGTACTTTAGTGAATTCAAACTTGTTTTTCTCAAAATCTGTATATGCTAGAATGAATCTTTTAACATATTTGGACTTAGAAGACCTAATTTTAAAAATGTAGAGTAGAAAACTTGAAGGACACAGCTACAATCTCCCTCAGTAGAACATCTTTTTTGACTTTCTATGAAAATACGTAGTTATGTGATTTTGCACTGAAATAATTTGGTAACTTCAAAATTTACCCTTTGTCAATCGTATTTCATCTACTCGACATGATTTGATGCAAAGGACATTTGATACGTATGATAAATCCATGCGTTTGTTCAATCAGTAGGAAAAAATAAAAAAAGGCACAGACATATTTGGGTCTCACATAAACTGGGAGGGGTTCAGAGGGGTGGCACCCTTACTAAAACTTAGAGCAACTATTCCCCTTGAATAATATTCCGAGTTTACTCAAATCGGCCGCAGCATCGCTGAGAACGACCATTTTCTGAAAAAAAGTTCCGTCCCGGGTCTTTACGGGTTAAGCACCCTTTAGCTCGCAGAAAACCGCAGCATTTCTCGCGGCTCGCTGTGGAGGAAATGGACTTTTCCGGGCCGATGAAAGGTGGTGAAGGTTGCGGTTGGCTAGGAGTTGAGTCATCAGTGCTTCAAGAGGAGCAAGATGTAATTTGTTCTTTGGTTTTGCCATCCGAAACGTGCGCAAACAACAAGGGGAGAACCAACCAGCTGCAGCTTTTCGGATGGGGGGGAAATTCTGCAGCAAATGAAAAAGGTTCGTATAATTGGATCTGAAAGGGATGAGTGTAATAATAGATATGAAATTTGTATTTAATAAAGCCATTTTCGGAGCTGAAGCGTGTGCTGCGGTTGGGAATGGGAAACGAACAAGGGAAACAATCTGCCGCAATGCAAACTTGGGAAGAGTGCCACAAAAGCAGGCTGGGGTCGAACCTGGCACGTGGAAATTTCGCCGCAGTCAAAGTTTTTGCAGCCCCACAGCTTTGTAGGCAGGCAGAAGGGGAAAGCAAAATTTATTCCAGGACGCCGCGGGGTGCAATCTATGACGAGCCGGAAGATTCATGCTTTTATCGCTTTGAACATAAATTCCGTCGTCGTTGGCTTACTTTCTCCCAGAGGCAAACTAAACTGCCAGCTGCAGCTCTAGTTGGATCTGTTTTTTTGATTCATTTCTGTTCTGGTTTTGCCTTCTTCCGTAGAGAAGCTTTAGTGCGTGTTCGTTCAGGGGATTTTCATATGTAATGAGATAGTCGTATACTTTCAAATGAGGATGAACTTTGATGCATTGATTTTCTTTTTGATGGTGATGACGTATAACAGGATTTCATAGAAAAGTTCAGAGTTAACTTTTTTTCGCTGGTGAACTTTACTTATTAATGCAACAACAAGCACAGGGTATTAAGCTCGAGAAAAATGCCAACACATAAAAGTTGAATGCAAAATGTAGCGCTCTTTAATTGCAAGATTAGCCATGTGCCAAACTCTGCTCTGATCGGTGACAGTATTCACGTTCCAGTGCTTTTGATTTTATTTCGCTTCAACACCCGAAGCACCAATGATTGCGCAAAAAGGAGAAAACTAACTTTCCGCTATACTGATAACAATTTTCATTTCGCCAAATGTGGTGTCATTCTTTCCCCGGCTCGGCGGCGGCAAGATATTTCGGGTCGGAAGACGAAGAAGAGAATAGATTTTTACGCTAAACACCCTTCATCGAGTGCTGAGGCGGCGAAAAATGACAATGATTGTGTTAATGGCTCCTCTGTGTTGCTGGTTAAAGGCGATGTTTGTACAAAGCAATTTTCTAGAAATTCGTTAAGTTTATTTTGTTTTTAAAAGATATTTGCCATATGGGTAATCAAAGAAAAAGTATCATTTCACGTTATCAGACAGGCACGACCTTCACCATATCATCGGCGGTCACCCTTTTGAGATCAGTTTTTCTTTGCAGTGGCTTAGTGAACTGGCAAGCTCTTTAAATTACTCAATAATTTGGTATCGAGCTCGCGCCATGAATCGAAAGTAAGAAGACGTATAAAAGCGTATACTGGGAGGTCGAAGAGTACCATTCGTTCGCAATCAATTCAACGGCTAAGAGTGCAGTACAATCGAAACTGTAGCTTCCAACATGAAGGTAACAAAGTGCATCACTGAACTATACTGAATTCATCAAACTAATTGTTATTTTATTCTACTCTGCTCAGGCGTTCATTGTGTTTTCCATGGCTTTGGCCATCGCTTCCTGTGCGGCAGTCGACGATTCCAACGGCAAAAAGGAGAAACGCGGCCTATGGGAGTTGAGTGACGATCACAGCCACTTCGGATACGATGACCATCTTCACCACTACGACGATCATCATCATGAATACGTGAAACACGTTTCCACAACCATCACCAAGAAAGTTCCGGTCCCATACCCAGTTGAAGTTGAGAAACACGTCCCAGTTCCAGTGAAGGTTCCATACCCTGTTCATGTCGAGAAGAAGGTTCCGGTTGTTGTAGAGAAGAATGTCCCAGTCTACGTCGAAAGAAAAGTCCCGGTTCATGTTGACCGTCCAGTCCCATACCCAGTGGAAGTGAAAGTCCCAGTTGTCCAGAAAGAATACGTCGAAGTGCCAAAACCGTACGCAGTTCATGTTGAGAAGCCAGTTCCAGTGTACGTGCACAAGCCGGTGTACGTCGAGAAACCCGTCCCAGTGACGGTGCACATTAAGGAACATAAGAAACATTGGGATCTGTTCTAAGGTGTCTATCGGCTGTACTGTGATGAATTGTTGCAAATAGTTGAATTTCAAACATATGTAAATATTGTTGAAAATGTTAGTTCTTTTATACTTTTGTCATAACATCTAAATTTTTTCAATCTCCTAAAACTTTTAAAAATCTTTTAAATCATGACGAACCCGAAAAACTAACCACAATTCTGAATTATTATTTCTTTCATTTTTCCCTGCTTTTTGTACCTGCCTTTATCAAAAAGGTTTTCGGCTTTTTAACTGGATCGTCATTTCTCTCTGCTTTGTTGATTTTTGCCCCATTTTTACAAATCTTTCTCAATTGAGGAGACTATTCACTAGCATATACTTCCCTTTTTTTACCAAGAGCATGTGAAATCGTAAAAACTACACAAAATGCTTTTGGATTTCGGAGGAATGACCAGCGGATAATATTCAATAATGAGCACGACAGAGGTCTGTGTGACTCCAACGTAGATCTTGTTGATGTGTGTGCGGGGTGAGTGCGCTCGAGCGCAGTACAGAATTTCAGACGGAAAGAAATCGTAAAAGTTACTATCCCGATCTTTTTTTTTATATTTTATGTAGAAAGTAGACGCTTTAACTAAAAAAAGTTCAAAAGTTCAGAACTGTAGCAGGTACCACATCTGAGATATCCAAAAATGAAGATGAAAATTGTTTACATGAATATATTCCACCATATTCCTGAAACGCCTTGACCGATACTCACCAACATTGACATACATGTTCCTCACACAATAGAGGTGGTCTAAAGTCTATAAGAACTGGTAAGGCAGGCACTCAAAAGGGAAGGGGCTGAATTCCGAACAAATCAATGTATAATCTTCTCTCTCTACAAGAAAAAAGACAAGCCTATATCTAAATTTGACCTTTATATATTTACAAATGATCTTGCACAACTAAAAAAATGATGAAAATGTTCTTGTCCGCTTGCTTATATGAAATTTCCCATAGTTGATTTTAGCCGTCCGATTTTCTAATTTTAATTCTCATTTCATATAACCGTTTCACTCAAATGATTCTATGACTATGAATTACCGCTCCCCTCTATAATTTCTTCAGCTTTTTTTCTAATTTTGCCTGTGTTTTTGATTTCATGCTTATTATTTATCTGTACTTAAACGCTCACTGCTCTACTATATTGAGCTTCGTTCCTCCCGCCGAAAATCACCACTTATAATTCCCTGACTCTTAAAGTTGCTTTCTGATATATTTTCTTTTTTCAGAGTTTTGATTAACAACACTTTTTTGATTATTTTTGTCTTTTCTGTTGTCGTTTTTCTTGAAAATCGATTGATTTTGATGACTTCCGACTTTTTAACTTTTCTATTTAGATTGTTATTTTTCTCCTTCACAGTGGCTCATCTTTAATTTAACTACTTTGTCACTTTTGGATTGTTTTACTTAAGCTTGTTGACTTTCTACTTCTGAAATTTATACCTTTTTATTATTTTCTTTTTTATTTTTAACTTTTTGAATTTTGAAATTTTTTTGAACTCTTGATTTTGCATCATTTTCGGGTTATTTTTGCGTCGTTTTGTGCCGTCATTGTTTTATCTGTATGTCATTTTTTGTTTCGTGATTGATTTTTTTTATGTATCTTTTATGTCGTATGAGTGTTATTTTTGCGCAATTTCCACATATTCTACAAAATTTTTATTTATTTTTGTATTTTGTTTTTCTTTCAAGCAATTTCCGTCACTATAACATTAGTTTTTAGAGTTTTGCATCATGTTTGCGTCGTTCCTGAGTTATTTTTTAGCTTTTTCTGTTATTTTGATAATTTTCGAATTATTTTTATCCTATTGACAATTTTTGTGTCATTTCTGGTCAGTTCTTGCATCATTTTTTTTTTTTTTCATCTATAGTTTATTTGACACGGCACAAATACAATTCAATGTTTAACGGCGCCAATTATATCTGGTAGCTTATTTTCTAAAGTATCTTAATAACTAAAAGCAAATTTTTTATCCTCGCTGCCGACTACGAGCTGAAACTAAATCTAACTCAAAGCTAGAATATTTTGCATTAAAAGCACAGGTTTGCTGTTTGATGGTTTTCATTGCCATAGGTAAGCAGCATATTAAATTTGTTCCGCTGCTGGGCCAAAATATTACGGACTGGCATATTGGGTTGTTTCCATCGGGCCTTGAGAGTATCGTGCGGGTCTGATTGCTGTTTCCGGATCCGGGGTCTTAACGTGTTCTTGTCGTTTGGTTGGATGTAGGCGGAAGGGGATAGGACTAAACTGGGGCGTGGATGGATTTCAGGAAAACGTATATAAGGGACATGTAGGATAGGTCACGGCTCGCCAAGACATCACGAACAGGAACAGCCGGCTGCCTACCTTCGGCCTGCAGGGAAGCTATTAATCTAGATCTGGCGTCACGGTGTACAGGGCATGACCAAACAACGTGCTCTATGTCGTGATAACCTTCACCACAGGCACAGATACCACTCTCCCCGAGCCCAACACGACGGAGATGCGCGTCAAATCTATAGTGATTGGACATAAGCCGGGACATCACGCAAATGAAATCCCGACCTACATCCAACCCCTTGAACCACGGGTTCGTCGATACCTTGGGGATTATGGAATGTAACCACCTTCCCAATTTCCCTCTGGTCCAAGCATTTTGCCAACTGATGATCGTATTCTGACGTACAAGTGCGAAAAATTCATTAAAAGCAATTGGTCTTTCATAAATATCACCGTTTGTTGCGCCCACCTTAGCCAAAGAGTCCGCTTTCTCATTGCCCGGTATCGAGCAGTGAGAAGGGACCCACGCTAAGGTAATCTGAAACGATTTTTCGGATAAAGCACTCAGATGTTCCCGTATTTTCCCCAGGAAATACGGAGAGTGCTTAACATCTTTCATCGATCGGAGAGCCTCAATGGAACTGAGACTGTCCGTAAAGATGAAATAATGGTCCGTGGGCATTTTTTCGATAATCCCTAGGGTGTACTGAATTGCAGCTAATTCTGCGACGTAAACAGAAGCAGGATTATCGAGCTTATGGGAGACGGTTAAATTGTTATTGAAGATACCGAAGCCAGTGGACCCATCAAGAAGTGATCCGTCAGTGTAGTACATATTGTCGCAGTTGATGTTTCGATATTTATTGGAAAAAATTTTAGGGATCTGCTGCACGCGTAAATGATCCGGGATTCCACGAGTTTCTTCTATCATGGATGTATCGAAAAACACAGTAGAATCAGAAGTATTTGATAAGTCGACACGATTTGGAATATTCGAAGAAGGGTTAATATTTTGGGACATGTGATTGAAATACAATGTCATAAAACGGGCTTGAGAATTAAGTTCGATTAACCTTTCAAAATTTTCAATCACGGGACGGTTCAAGACCTCACATTTGATTAGAATACGAGAAGACAGGCTCCAGAAGCGGGTTTTCAATGGTAGTACTCCAGCTAAGATCTCCAAACTCATCGTATGGGTCGATTGCATGCAACCCAAGGCGATACGCAAACAACGATATTGTATTCGCTCCAGTTTGATCAAATGTGTGTTTGCTGCGGAGCGGAAGCAGAAACACCCGTACTCAATGACAAAAAAAATCGTTGTTTGGTAAAGCCTTATAAGGTCTCCTGGGTGGGCTCCCCACCATTGTCTGGTTATTGTACGAAGAAAATTCACTCTTTGTTGACATTTTTTCATCAGATTCCTCACGTGACAACCCCAGGTGCTTTTAGAGTCGAACCAGACACCAAGATATTTGTGTACCAAAACCTGAGAAATCGTTTTACCCATTATTGTCTTTGAAGCTGAGCAGGTTCATGCTTCCTAGAAAAAACTACTATCTCAGTCTTCTCCGGAGAGAATTCGATACCTAGCTGTAAAGCCCAAGCAGACAAATTGTCCAAGGTATCTTGCAATGGTCCTTGCAAATCGGCAGCTTTGGCTCCTGTAACAGAGATTACACTGTCGTCTGCAAGTTGTCTTATCGTGCATGAATTTGCCAGACATTCGTCGATGTCATTTACATAAAAGTTGTAAAGAAGGGGGCTTAAACATGAGCCCTGGGGAAGACCCATGTAGCTAATGCGAAAAGTTGCCAAATCGCCGTGCGTAAAATGCATGTGCTTTTCGGACAGCAAATTGTGCAAAAAATTGTTCAAAATTGGAGAAAATCCTTGTCGGTGAAGTTTACCCGAAAGAATGTCAATAGAAACGGAATCAAAAGCCCCCTTAATGTCCAAGAACGCAGACGCCATTTGTTCTTTGCGAGCATACGCCAGCTGAATATCTGTTGAAAGCAACGCAAGACAATCATTCGTCCCTTTGGCACGGCGGAAGCCAAATTGAGTATCTGATAGTAGACCATTTGATTCGACCCAATGGTCTAAACGACGGAGTATCATTTTTTCCATCAATTTCCGGATACAGGATAGCATTGCAATCGGCCTATAAGAGTTGTGATCAGAAGCTGGTTTCCCTGGTTTTTGGATGGCGATCACCTTCACTTGCCTCCAATCCTGCGGTACAATGTTTTGCTCCAGGAACTTATTGAACAAGTTCATCAAGCGCCTCTTGGCCGGGTAGATTCTTCAACAAGTTGAATTTGATTCTATCTAACCCAGGCGCGTTATTGTTACAGGACAGGAGAGCAACTGAAAATTCTGCCATCGTAAAAGGTGATTCTATCGCGTCGTGGCCCGGAGACGCATCGCGAACAATGTTTTGCTCAGGAACAGAGTCCGGACATACTTTCCTGGCAAAATCAAATATCCACCGACTTGAAGACTCTTCGCTTTCGTTGACCGTTACGCGATTCCGCATTCTTCGGGCTGTGTTCCAAAGAGTGCTCATCGATGTCTCCCTCGACGTCTCGTTCACGAACCGACGCCAATATCCGCGTTTCTTTGCTTTAGCAAAACTTTTAAGCTTGGTATTAAGCTCCGAATACCGTAAATAGTCGCCAGGTATACCTCCCTTCTGGTAGGCCTTAAACGCGTCGGATCTTTGCGTGTAGACATCGGAGCACTCTTGGTCCCACCACGGAGTGGGAGGCCGTTCTTTGATCGTTACGCCGGAATATTTCTTCGTTTGGGCTTGCAACGCGGCGTCGAGGATTTAGCCCGCGAGGAGGTTGTATTCTTCAAGTGGTGGGTGATGTTGAATCGACTCGACCGCTTTTGAAATCATTTCCTCGTATAACTTCCAATCGACATTCCGTGTGAGGTCATACGGAATGTCAATTGGTCGCATGCGAGTTGAACCGTTAGTAATTGAAATAAGAATAGGCAAACGGTCGCTACCGTGAGGATCAAGGATTACCTTCCATGTGCAATCCAACCGTAGCGACGTCGAACATAAGGATAGATCCAAAGCGCATGGGCGCGCTGGAGGTTTCGGGATACGTGTCATTTCACCGTTGTTTAAAATAGTCATGTCGAAATCATCGCAAAGGTTATAGATAAAGAGGAGCGGTTATCATTGTAAGGGGAACCCCAAGCCACGCCATGAGAGTTGAAGTCTCCCAAAATCAAACGTGGCGAGGGAAGAAGTTCTATTAAATCAAAGAGCAGCCGTTGCCCAACCTGTGCTCTGGGAGGAATATATATTGAGGCAATACAAAGCTCTTTACCTTGTATTGTCATTTGACATGCGACAACTTCGATGCCTGGAATCGAGGGGAGGTTAATACGATAGAAAGAATAGCACTTTTTAATCCCTAAAAGTACTCCTCCATATGGGGTGTCTCGATCAAGGCGAATAATATTAAAATCATGGAAGTTGAGATCAATATTTGAAGTAAGCCAAGTTTCACAAAGGGAAAATGCATCGCATTTGTTTTTATTTATCAAAACTTTAAACGAATCAATTTTTGGTAAAATACTTCTACAATTCCACTGTAAGACAGAGATAGAATCCTTCATATACGCAGTTGAATTAGGCATCGAAGTATACAATCGCTGCAAGGAGGGGCCATTGGGCAGTCAACTGCTTCAAAAATGATCTAACTGTTGGGAGGAATGCTGTAAGAAAAATTTTAATTGGATCGGGTATATTGAAATTTTCAAAAATCCAGTCCACAATGTCAGAAAATTTCACTAATCCAGAGTTTGTTTCATCAACTGGATGTGCAAAAGGAACAACTGGGGTTTTAGATGTTCCTGGCAGTGCTGGGAACTCCTTCTGGGACTTTAAATTTGCAAGCCCAGGAGGAGTTTGCTTCGGTTTTTCCGCAGCACTGTTTGGTTTGTTCGTACTTTTCATTACACTTTAGGAAATCTTAGGACCTTTACGGGGAAGTTTAGGAGAAGAAACATTTTTCCTCTTCCTAGACTCCCCAGGATTGGCATAAGATGTTCCCGCTGATGAATCGTCAGAATCGGTTTCATCGGAGGGCAACAGATCAAAGGGGTTCGATGTTATGGTAGAAGTGGTCACGGTCTTCTTCAGCATCTTAGCGTGAGAACGCTTTGAACGCTCCTTAAGTGACCGCTTGATTTTATCTCTGCGCTGCATGTACACCGGGCATGTGGAGAGCTCATGCTGGTTTTCCCCACAGTGAATACATTTTTCAGCATTAACACTGCAAGAATCTTCCGCATGAGTCTCCCCATACTTGCTACATCGTGCCTTATTGCAGCAGTAGGCGGCTGTGTGGCCTAACTGCTTGCAATTGGTGCAATTCATAACACGGGGTACATACAATCGCACAGGCAGACGAACCCGGTCGATCGAGACGTGGCTAGGGAGTGCAGATCCGGCAAACGTAACGCGAAACGAGTCTGACGGAGTGTAAACTTTTTTACCGCCGACGAGAGACATGGACCGCAATTGCTTACAATCCAAAATCTTCGCCTGTGTTTCGGTATTTTTGAAGCAACCGGTTGCGCTTTTTAGGATACACTCGACAGACAGACTCGGATCGGTTATGACACCGTCGATCTCCACGTCTCGTGCGGGTACGTAAACGCGATACTCGCGTGTGAAGAGCTCAGAGCAAGCGATAGCATTGGCCTGTGGCAGATCACTGACCACGACACGGAGCTTGTTAGGTCGGACCTTGGAAATTTCGGTCACGGCCTTGTACCCCTTCGTCAGGTCTTTTGAAATTTGCAGTATGTTTAATCGCTTTGAATTCACTCCTGCCTTTGGACGAAAATAAACAGTATAGCTGCCCTGTTGAGATCCGTCCGGGTAAAGCCTGGGGCGAGGGGGGACTGGAGAATGAACAGGGGAGGGGGTAACAGAAGGGTCAGGGTCAGGGGGGTTCGGGGATGGTGGCACGGGAGGCGAGGGATCTATATCCATTGCGCTAAATGTAGCGCACTAGCGCACTAGCGCCGACAAGAACACGTACCTCTTTACTTCTTCCTTCCAGCAGCGGTTGTCCGATCGTTCGAAGCTGCACCCAAAGCAGCCAGCAGCACCAGTACAGCAGCACCAATACAGCCACCAGCAGTGAGCCGGGTGTGAGATCACTCAGCACAGCGACACGGACTCGACTGTCAATTGATGGCCTTGAATAATACACTCTTTTGTTTGGCTATTCGTACACACGGACCGGATTGTAATAGAACGACCACTTTGCACGTCCGTTTCTGTCGAGTGTTCGACGCGGAATGTGTTCTTGCATATGCTCAAAAGGCTCACTGTAACAGTGCGTTATATCCTTTTGTATGAGAATGTTTACCTCAATTTATGATCTCTCATATTTTAGATTCCACCACAGTGCTGTTTTGCGAGCTCCTCGAATACAAACGATTCGATGCTCTGTTCAAATAACGTTTGCGATAAAAAAATGAACTTTTTTCAGATGGTGATGAAAGAAAACTAAGACAGATAATTGAGTTGGATAAATTTCCCATGGAAGGTAATCATGTTAGCTTCCTTGCAAAAAAATATTACGTCCTTGCGTGCGGCCTTCCGGCAATTAACCGGAACATTCGCCAAGGCGGACGAAAACATGCGTGTAGGCATGTTTTAAAGCTCTTCCTTCATTTTTTCATCAATTCCTCCTCCGTTTTCGCGACAAAATTGTTGGAATAGATCTTGCGCTTCAAAAACTGGGGGACGTTGGGTGGATTCGCCGATTTCGGTACCACATCGATATTCAGCTGCTCCATCTCCTCCAACGATCGCTTCGAGTAGTGGGCCGACGCCAAATCTGGCCAAAACACCGTGTCTTCGCCCTTATTATTGCATTTATTGATGAACGACGCAACTTCTGGCAATTTCCCCGTTCACGGCCAGCTCGGATCGAAAGAAGAGCGGCTTTGGTATCTCCTTATCGCTGATTGTCAGCCACAGCAGCACCTTCTTGGGGAACTTGGTGTGTGAAATAAATTTCACCTCGGAGTTCACTTCTTTCGTGAGAGAAGTGAAATACGAAGTACCCTGCCAGTCGCTGCCATCCAGGGTGAGAAAGATCTCGTCGTCCATCACCACTGCCACGTCGCGATTCAGAAGCTTCGAAGGTTCTTGTCGCTCAGGGTCGTTGGCCGTCCGGAACCGAGCTTTTTTTCGATGCTCTAATCGTTGTCCAATAGTGTCAAGATGTTGTAGATGCCGGAACGGGTATACCCGGCGTACACAAAGTGCCGCACGATGTCCGTTTTTGATGAGGCGGGGTACCGTTCTTCGTACGCGCACACTTCTGAACGGAGTAGTTTCACTTTTTTCGCCTTCACAGTTAAAGTTTGACTGATAGAGCTGTCAAACTTTTTTTGCTAGCTCATGGGTTACTATGATTGATGATGCATGAGCAGTTTCGTCAGTGCGATTAAAGGTAAACCCATGAAAAATCGGCAATTTTGTTCAATTTTTTTACCGCAAACGTTATGTGCGTCGATTTGCTCACCAGTATGAGAGCAGTTGGTTCCGCAATAGCAGATATTCGGCAGCTAAAAATATACGCTAGTGATTCACTGAGGAGAAACGACAGGCCTTCTTTCAAACTCTTTCAAAATTGGTTGTGTATCCGTTTTAGCTCTCTATGAGCCGTTCCTAAAACACGTGGTTATAAAGTGTGGGACGGGAGGGTATTCAAAAAACCACGAAAGACCACGCACGGGGGTGTAGGGGTTAACGAAATGACCACGTGGTCTTTTTTCCTGGCTTATAGTTTATTGTCGCCACCAAGTCACGAGCAAAAGCTTTTGCATTTTAGAAATACACTAAGATCGTTTTTAAGTGGTTTTTTACGCGGCTTTTTTCCGCGGATTCCGGAATTTACGCGTTTGTTTTACGCGGTTCTTTCACGCGGCACGTATCCCCTCTAATGAATAGAATGTACTGAATGTTTAATAAAAAAAAATTAAAAAATTTAAGCGAATTTTTGGCACTTGACAAATGAAAAGACCACGTGGTTAAATTCACAAGGGGTGGGGGGGGGTTGGTTGGACAGAAGACCACGAAAGACCACGAGGTGTATAAAAAGGGATCAAAATATGACCACGTAGTTAGGGACGGTCCTTTATGAGTTTTCTAAAATTTGAGGTTGTTCTTGTTCTGATAACGTTATTATCAAACTAATTTACGACTTTTTATTTATGATTTTATTTTGTTGTGAAAAATTTTAGTCCTCTCTAGATCAATTTTTGTACTAGTTTTTTTCACAGTTTCTTTTTCTGCACTCATTGTAGAAGAAGTCTGCTCTGAAAAACTTTTTCATCTATTCCAAAATTTCTTCAGAAAACTGACATTCAATCGTTCTGAGTTCTTCGTGATTTTGTTTAAATTTATTAATAGTTTATCTCTTTTTTATTTTTCGAGGGCATGCAAACTTTTTCCAGGGTTGTTACAGTCGGCGCGGATTTTGCGTTTTTTGCGGATGCGTTTTTACTACTCCATGGAAAAGGAAAGCCTTGCAACCTTGCTCTCAGCAACCTAGAATTTAATATTGAAGGATTTCGCACCAGTTCGACTAAGTACATAGTTGGCTGCACCCTCTCAGAATTCAATGAATCTTTGTGGGTGCAAGGCAATTAAGGAATTTTGCATACTCCCTTCATTTTTTCAAAACATTATGTGAACTAGCATTTGAAAAGGACTGAAAAAAATTACTTGAAAAGGACCATTGAAAAAAATATTTTAGAAACAAAAAATGATCTATAAAACGGCCATCTCTGATTTTTACCAAATTAAGTTCTTGGATAGACAATTACACTATCTAAATCTCTTCGGAACATTTCAAAAACTCTTAAGGAGAATAAGATCTAAAACAGCTTGTTTATTCGCTTAAGATTTTGCTTTAAGCCTATTTAAACTCATTTTCTTTAAATTTTATTGAATTAATCGATTTTCCAAATGGAGATTATATATGACAAGGCGCCAATCACTTAATATATAGTATTCTCGGTTCAGGTCACAATCAAAAATATTTAACAATCTCACGTTTAAGTCAGCCCTATTCTAATACAGATTTTACAAAATTTTACAAAAAAATTTAAATAGTTGCTTTATCCATTATTGGCTTTTTTATTTCTACATTGTTTTTATTGTTTTTTTTTTCAATTCTATGTCATATCATGTTGCTATCAATTTGGCTGAGTTCGTGTGAGCAGAGAATAGAAAGAAAAACATGAGTGAAATCCTTATTCACTCCCTTTCGAAGAACTTTTAAATATGAAAAAAGATACAATTTTTAATTTAAAAATATTTTCAAAATAAACAAAAACAATGGAAACTTGAACTGATCAAAAATCTGGATAAAACTAGACAAATAAACAAAAACTGGATGATTTTGTGATTCAACTGTTTAACTGGATAACTCGAAAAAAAAAAAAACTGGAAGAATATAGTTTAAATTGAAAAATTGGCATCTCTACTAACATTTTTTTTAGATTTTTTTATGGAGTGGTACGTCTGTTTGTCTGTGGCACCACTATTTTTCTAAAAGTAAGGTTGAAAGATTTCGGTCTATTCGGCGCGACTATTTTGTAAGCCAGGCAAACTTAGCATTTGCATTAAACTGTCGTTTGAAGCTTAATTGTTAGACATGAATTTGAACTCAGTGATTTTTATGTACATATTTTTCATCAAATCAAAACATTTTTATAAATAAGCTTCATTTTTACAATTTTACTAAGCTAAGGTTTGCTTCTACTTTTCCAAGCTTGGAGCCATACTTCAACTAGTAATAGTAATAATATCTTTTCATTTTCCAACTGAAACTTAGCTTGGCCTCATATCCTTTTGAACTGTTAATTTTTGTAATATTGTCTATGAATTGCATTATTAACTACTGATTGAATATTCCCGGCGATTTGCAGGATTAAAGAGTTAGATTTTAAAGTATGTATCATACCTCTTGGTTTATAGTTTTTAAAACTCATCATTCAATTCTCTCTCCAAACATCAGTTTTTTATCTCCACTGGTACGGTACTCGTTATAATCGTACTTCTCTAAACAGAGGAAGGGAGAGAAAAAATCAGTAATAAAAACGTTTGTATAATTTTTGTGCTATATTTGCATCTCTTCTCTGTGTCATTTTTGTATAATTTCTTGGTTATTCTTGCTCTATTTTTCTGTTTTTGTACTACTTTTGTTTTTCATCATTTGCTGGAGTTTTGAACCATTTGTTTTTAGCTATTTTTCAATCGTTTTGGTGTTATTTTTACGTTATTTTCGAATCATGATAAACTTTAGTTTTGTTATCTACAGTTTTTGTTTCATTTCTGGTTACATGTTTTGCAACATGTTTAAGCCAATTTGAGTACTGTATTTGTACAACTGTACAACTGGCAGCACCTGTGAATTTTCTGCTTAGTAAAAGTTTACATTTCAGGTGTTTTTTCATCAGTTTTTTGCAGAAACTAGTGTATTTTAGGGTGGTTTACCGGTAAAACAAAAACCGGTAAACCAATAATTTTTTTAATACCGGTATTGAAACGGTACTATATTCAATACCGGTATTGAAGAGGTGAAAAAACCGGTATTTTCGGAATTTTTCCTAAATAAAAACTAATCTGTCACAATATTCACAAATCATTGTGAGACAAATAAATGATACCCACTTAGGTAGGCGTTACAACTCACTTGACGGTGTCTATAATAATACATGCAGACAGAAGCAATATCGAATATTAAGTTCCTCCAAGATATTTTTTAATTTTCGTTTCCTACTTGTTTGTTCTACTTGGATTAAGGGGGACCCTACTCTAGAGCTTGAGCTTGCTTGAGCTTGAGCTTGATTGATCACCACCGGTTGCCACTTCGTTACTGACCAGGATCGATTGGAGTTGTATATCGAATTTAGTGATTACTGCTTGGGACTTAGCTTTTCGATGTGCATCTCCAATAACCCCTGCATGCTGATCAGTACCGACGCCTGCCGGTCCAGAACGTAGATCAAAGGAAGGAAGGAAAGGGGTGTTAGTTCGATACTTGTTGTTACTAGAGGCCGGATATACTCCTGCACACTCCACAAGCACCACGGGTATAGGTATTTTGTGTTAGTTGTCTGTCGCGTTTCTCCTCTACTATCGTATGAACTCTTGGCGGTATTTAGGGGCATTCGTCAACTAAGATATTTTTCGCGAACCTATCTTTTATGTATCTAAGACGTTTTGTTTCATTGATTAAGGATTTTAGGAGTACGACGGGAATAACGAGCTTTGTACTAATAGAGGAACTGACTGACTCTTCCAATTTTGAACCCGACGTGCACGCACTTTCCCGAGGTTAGTGGTGCGATCTTCGATGTATGAACCCACGAAAGCGCGCCAGGTGCCAACTTGTTTGAAACCTTATCATATTTGCAGTGACGGGATACAAGCGAATCGTGGAGGTGAAGTAATTTCGGTTACCTTACGTATCGTACGACTCTACGCGTTTCTGCTCATGAACACCTTAATTTACCCATTCACGAATCAATGAGTAGCTTTATTTCGTAAGACGTTAAACTTTATTCGGAAACTGTACGCCGACCGCAATTTTAGAGGATATAAGATCTACAATGAGTTTTTTCTCTTGTAATATAATTTTTCGAGAGTTGGTGCTAAATAGAAAACAACTCGGACGGAATCTCTAAGACCTCCCGAACATCTCACTGTTACACCGTGCGATCATTGAAAGGTAAAGCCGTCGTACTCGAAGAGGCATACTGTGCACAACCACGAGAGTGCGCGCGAAATCCCCGACAGACCGCCTATTGCGAAAACAGGCTCGACGCGTTCTAAATCTAATCTGTAAAATGGCAAAGTTGCATGAATTCGAAGCCTGTGAAACTTGTACAAATGAAACATATGCTAGTTCCAAATTAAATCACAAAACACCGAACTAATCACAATAAAGATAATGTCGTTGAGGTCGTTACTTCGCCATACATGATTTCAGCGCAACTGAATAACGTTTTTGTATAGTAATATTTGTTAAAAGCTAGGGGATTTGTAAGAAAAATAAATAAATTAACGGCATGCCAAATACTACCGATGCCGGAAGTTTTGGTGATGTCATTTTTAAGTAAATAAACTAAGATACCTACTGAGTATGGAAACTGGCAAAGTTTCATGCCTTCAAAGCCTAAAAATTAGGGAAAGTGCAAGTATGCATATCGAACAAAACAGAGTGTTAAGTTCATTAAAAAATGCCAAAACAATTGCAATCAAAATTTAGTCGTGGACTATCGTCAGCACGACCATAACGGTTACAGTGTAATTAAATAAAAATTGTTAATGTGTATTACAATTGTCCAAAAGCTAGAAAAATCATAAAATAAAAGCATAGAACTGGGTAAAATGTCTGTAACCGACCAGTTAGGGCATGGTAGGCAATACGATCAAATACTAGTCGTGTGCGAATATTAAATTCTCAAATTTTTTAAACTATATTGTAAAACTGCCTATTCTGTCTTGTAAGAGTGAGCGTGTTTGAAGATTGATAACTCCCAACTTATCAAACTGTACAATTTTATCTATTCCAGTATAGTTAGTCTAAAGAACACGGTGGCGACACAAATCTCTAGAAAACCAACTACTGAATACGCATCTACCAATTGGTTATAAAACGGCCAACTTACAGCGTTGGGTATTTAAAGTATGTAACATACTCCAATCTATACATTTATCTCAGTCACCTACCAAATGCACAAAACTGACAGGCTCCGTGCATCCAAAGCCCAACAAATCAAAAAATCCGAGGCGCACCGTAAAATCTGCCAGTTCAAGTCCGACACCGCATGCGCTTTATTCTTTATATCGATTCTCTATTTCTGTACAAATCCGCATTGACCCAGTAGGACAAAGAAACGCCAAAAATAAAGTTTCAATTATTGTAAAATGCCAGTCTAATCTTATTTACTTTTGTTGTCTTAGATTCGTTCTATGCTAACTTACAAAACCCCAGCCTAATCGTCCAAATTGTCTTAGTATAACAACATTAGTCAAAAAATAGCCAACATTTAGATATGTAATCTCAAATTATTTAAAAGTGTATGGTGTTCATGATTCGGTCGCTTTGAGATGAAATGAATAAAGTTTGTCCCATTGAATCCGCTGCTGTACCTGAAAACTGAAAATACACATCTTGAACAAAATACACTTGCGTTTTCTAAAATATACTAGACCTTATGTCTTAATCTTCCAGGATATTATCACACAAGCAATTCTTTCATATATGCCTCACAAGTTTCAATACAAAACAAAACAAAACTATGAAAATTTGTTTTGTCCGTGGGCAAAACACCGCACACTCGCCTTACACGTAATTTTAACTTGTCAATCCGAACGATATAATTATTTTCTGTGTCAGTATTGTTGCTACTTTTCAGATTATTTCACATCTCACATCACATCATTCACATCCATTGCTATTACACATCAGAGAGAAAATCATTTTCTGACATAGACCGACCGGTCGAAGCAGTGAGTGAGTAAAAAGGGGTTCCCAAAGCAAGAGAGCAAGACTCGAAAACGTTCTCACTATCTTTTTCCCACTCACAACAAAGACAGTACGAGGGCTGAAAGCCTGTGCGGAAAGAAACGAATTCAGGTTACATCGGATCAATCTTGCGAAAAGATGCCAGATGCTTTTGCTCGAAATTACAAAGTATTCATCTCGCTTATTCATAAGTTGTTTGAACTGAAAAGAAATCGGTGCAAAACCGGTATCCCTGATCCTGCGTGAGAGAGAGACATTTGCGATCGCAGCGAGTTGCAAATCGAGGGGCGCGCTGCTGCTTAATATTTGCGCATATGTAATTACTGAGTTCAAATAACGGGAATCTGAAATTACTCCGCCAAAAGCGCATTTTGAATAAATCTGCCGCCACTACAACTTGACAACAATTACTGTATTATAAATAACCAATTTTTCTCTATAAGACAGGTCATGGTAATAACAGCAGTAAAACCGGTAAAAAATTAACTAAGTCTTTAGCGAAATTTTTATCAGATACAAAAACATATTGCAACATGATACTTATCCCTCGTTATATTTTCCATGAAGCTACTGCAGGATGGCTTTTTGAAGGCCGAAAGCAGTTCTAAACTTTATCGAATTCCTGTCGATGATTCGATGATTTAACCTATTCTTCACTTCACACAGCAACGTCACTCTGCATTTTTGCCTTCTAACATCAACAATCACTTTGATTTCAAGATTAAACATTAAAAAGCACCTTCAAAACACGCACCACATAAACTATCCAAACTGCTGGGCAGAGATGCCAGATCTCCTCCACTAGAAGGTCGAAAAATCATGAATTTTCATATTTTTTTTGGCTGTCTAGAGTAAAGTGAAGTGTTTGGCTATTTTGGCTATTGATTAAGGTATATTTGAAGATGTATTTTCCATGTCGTGAATGTAAATATAGTGAGTATTACACTGTTGGCAGCTGGGAACGTGGATGCTCTCTCTAAATCAGTACCTAACTGGTGGTAAGTTTTTCTCAGCTTCTAGTAGACCGATCGGGCTGAAATTTTTTTCAGTATATAGAAACATATTATCTATCTTGTTACGTAGCCGTTTTTGAAAATTCCAAAAATTGCCAAAATGGCGGCCATTTTAGTAAAAGAAATTGTTTTTTTCATGAAAAATCACTATTTAAAAAATCATAAAACATTGAAAAACTCAGATATCAAAAAACGGCTACGTAACAAGTTAGATAATCCATTTTTACATGTCAAAAAAAATTCAGAAAAATCGGTTCAGTAGATGCTGAGAAAAATTTACCACCAGTTGAAAAAACATGGCTCGAGAAAAACACTGCCAATAGCGTAATACTCACTATTTTTGCACCCACGGTACACAAAATACATCTTCAAATATACCTTAATCCATAGCCGAAATGCCCGAACACCTCACCTTTCTCTAAACATCCGAAAAAAATATCACGAAAATTCATTATTTTTCAACTTCCAGAATAGGGCCCCCCCTTTAGACGATCTATTGTGTGTATCGATAACGTGTAAAACAGCTAATCTCTTTTCCCATACATAATAAAAGGGGCAATCGTGGCTTTTGAACCTACCAGTTATACTACAAAATCTGAAAATCATAGTTTGGGAAACTAATCACAATACAGTCCGCGAAAATACGGAAGTCGAAATTTTTTTTTGATGCCATATGTCTTAGAAATGCATGGAACGTCTAAATTTGGTGTTAACTCGAAAAAAAATTTCTAAAAAATCAACTTTCTGGATCTTCGAAAATTTTCGAGCTTCGATATATTAAAAAGCTCCGACAAGGTGATGGTCTCTCCTGCTTATTGTTTAACGTCGCGCTAGAGGGTGTTATGAGACGAGCGGGGTTTGACATGCGGGGCACGATTTTCAACAGATCAGGTCAATTTATTTGCTTTGCGGATGTCGTGGATATTGTCGGCAGTAAATTTGAGACGGTGGCAGACCAGTATACCCGACTGAAACGTGAAGCAGATAGGATCGGACTGAAGATTAATACGTCAAAAACTAAGTATATGCTTGCAGGTGGGTCCGAGCACGACAGGGCACGCCTAGGCAATACGGTAACAATCGACGGGGATGAGTTCGAGGTGGTCGACGAGTTTGTGTACCTCGGCTCTCTGGTAACTGAGAATAACGATACCAGCCGGGAGATAAAGAGACGTATTATCAGTGGAAGTCGTGCCTACTATGGGCTCCATAAAAAACTACGGTCGCATAATCTGAGCCTTCGCACCAAGTGTATCCTGTACAAAACGCTAATAAGACCGGTCGTTCTCTACGGGCATGAGACGTGGACAATGCTCGAGGAGGACTCGCGAGCACTCGGAGTTTTTGAACGTCGGGTGCTAAGAACCATCTTTGGCGGTGTGCAGGAGAACGGAGTGTGGAGGCGTAGGATGAACCACGAGCTTGCGCGCCGCTACAGTGAACCCAGTATTCAGAAAGTGGCTAAAGCTGGAAGGATACGCAGGGCAGGGCATGTAGCTAGAATGCCGGATAGCCACCCCGCAGAATTGGTGTTCGCTTCAAATCCGGCGGGAACGAGAAGGCGAGGGGGGCAACGAGCGGGATGGGTGCACCAGATGGAGCACGATCTGCAAAGTACCGGGTGCCCGCGGAACTGGAGGCAGGCAGCCATGGACCGAGTGAATTCGCGGAACCATGTTATGCAGGCCATGTCTTAGGACGTACGGCCATCTAAGTAAGTAAGTATATATTAAAAAATCAACTTTCGAATTTCGTTTAGCGGTAGGGCACAAAAGTTTAGCCTTCTCGAATAGAGTCTTCATGCCAAATTTCAACTCGATCGAACATCGGGACCGCGTGCCTCAAAGCGGTCAAAGTTTCAAGTCTCCCAGCTTGAAAATTTTCTAAATCCCAGAAACTCGACTTTTTCTTTCTAAGACATTTGGCATCAAAACAAAATTTCGATATCGACAATTTCATGAACCTAAGCATTATTTTCATCGATGATTTTACCGATTTTCTTTTTCATGAATACCGAAATACAAGTTTTTTGAAAACTCGGTAATACGGTAGTGTGTTTGGGGTGTTTGATTGCTGAAGGCTGTAGAGACGCTCGAATATGCAACAATTTTAATGGATTCAGTAAAATAAGTACAAATTATTTTTTCGGTTCAGTTTATTAGACGCTCTATCTTGTGCCGCACTGAATGTGCAGGAAAATGTCGCGTTTAAGGATTGTTATATCAGCTTTTTTCTGCGGTTTTATTTTCTAACATCATACATTCTTCATGCTTGTTTACTTATACTATAAGTGATAAAAGTGACATTTCCCGTACTGGCAAACGTGTGTAGATTATTATACGAACTGGTAGAATAGAATAAACGGTATTTAATGATGTTGATGTTGCTTTTACGTGCGTTATACAAGCAGTTCCATGTTTCCAGTTAAAATTTTATTCATAAATTGAGTTCTGGAACGTCTCGAAGATTATCTATAGTCGTGTCAGTTCGTTGCTATTTCGCTCGACCTGTGAATCAGTGCATCTCGGTGCTCCAATTTATCCACTCTTTGTCGATAACGTTCGTGGTTAAGGTAAATGCGTGAACGTGTGGATGATATGTTAGGATGACTTAATGCGGTGAATGATGGTAGAAAGGAGCAACACGTCTGTGCAAGCACTGCAATGTTGTTGTAATAACTCATCTCAGTACTTGTTTTCAACCGCAGAAAGGACCACAACAACAACTGTTGATATGTCATGAATTAGTCTCATAAAATTTCATCACTTTTTCTTGGGTACACAATATAACGGACTCTTTCCATAGGTTTTTCAAATCTATTTTGATTATTTTTTTTTTGCGTTTTCTACGTTAAAAATTTGAATATTCCAGCTTTGGAAGGCAGCCAACCGCAATCTCCTTTACACGCCCTAAACCTTCTTATTGTATTTTATAATTCATTTTTCTATATTTTTTTATAATATTAATCTCACGTTATATGTACATGACCATATATAAATTGTTACATTAATCTTAATAAATCATGGTCACATCACTTGTCAAAGAGAATCCTGATCAAAAACCACTCAACTAACAAAAATTTCCAACTGCAAAGTGAAAAGGAATTACCACTCCCAGTCGGTCTTCAGTTTATTCATTGTGCATCTTGACTCTTGAGTGACTCAGATTCGTCACGGAGTACCACCATTGATATGTACAGTCAGAACTAAGCTAAGCTTCAAACCACTTAACTTTTTTTCTTGAATGTTATGTTTTTAATTTACCTTGTACACTTTTAAATTTTTAACTTCTTGACTTTTTGAATTGGAAACTTTTTAACTTCTTCATTTTTTGACCTTTCCGCTTTTTAATTAACTTGTGAACTCTTTGATTTTTGGAAATATTTTCTTCTTATTTTTTCAAATTTAATTTTTTTTGTTGATATTTTGCAATTTTTTGATTGTTTGACTTTTCACCTTTTCGATTTCCGAATATTTCACTTCTTGAATTCTTATTGCTAATTCTTTGACTTATTGATTTTCTCCTTTTTAGAGTGTTAACATTTTGATAACAATTGTTTTTAAATTTTTGCTTTAACAACTTTCAAAATTTTTAACTTTTCAACCTCTTGACTTTTAAAATTTTCCACTTTTTGATTTTATAACTTTTTTGAATTATGACTCTTTGATTTTTTAACTGATATAACTTCTTGACTTTTTAATTCTTTAACCTTTCGCTTTTTGAAATTTTTACATTTTCATTTTATGACTCTTTATGTTCTTTCAATAATTTCTCGCTCTCTTCGACCCTTAGATTTTTGAACTTTTGGGATGTTTTAGTTTTAAATTTCCCGAATTTATTTGTTTAACTCTTTGATTTTTTTATTTCCGATCATCTGGATCTCTTTGACTGTTTGGAATTTTGGCTTTTAAACCTTTTGTTTTTGTATACTTTTGATTTGCTGAATATGCGACTGATAGACCATTTTACCTTCCGTTATCCTTGTTTTTCGACTTTGAAACCATTTGATTTTTGATTTTTGATCTATTGAAGTTTTTTTATTTTTGAACTTTTAGACTCAAAACATTATCGATTGTTGTTCGTTTGTTCATTTTTTTCTACTAGCTTTTTGACTTATTTGACTTCATTAAAATTTATCAACATTTTCGACAATTGAATTTTCATTTTGATATCTTAAATTTGCTATAAGGTTTTTTTTGCAATTTTTATTTTAGAGAGTTTTTTTCTCCTCTAAAATTCACCTCTGAGTAAATTAACAGTCGGTAAAAAGCATAGTGCTTTTGATTTGGGTCATTTTCTAATATTTTTATATTTTTTCGATTGTTTAACTTTTTATGTATCCAATTCTTTGATTTTGGGGCTCTTCGAATTTTTGACGTTTCGACTTTTTAACTTTCTGGTTTTCTCACTTTTCTTTTAGATTTTTCTGGTTTTCGTATTGGGAATTATTAATTGTTCGACGTTTATCCTTTTTTCAATTTTGACTTCTTTTTTTTTAAGTTTTGAGTTTATAACTTTTTTTTTCAATATTGTATGTTTGATTTTATTTTACTTTTGATTTTCTATTTTGCAAACTTATCTATATTATTTATAAAAAATGCGAGTTATTAACTTTTAGACTTTGTCTTGATTCTTTTGATTTTTTGACTCTTAGATAATTTTTACTTTCTATCTTCATGTTTTTTTATTGCCTGGCAATTTATATTTAGTTTTTCGATGTTTTTCTCAATTTGTTTACTTATTTTACATATTTGCATTCTATTGCCTTGTTCACGAGGAACAATTTTCGCTGAAACCGTCCGCTCCCATTGGTGACGCGAGGTTTTTGAAAACGATATATTTGTAACTAAATCAGGTTTGTAAACGGCCAACACTTTCATTTAATGCGCTTCGTTGGTGTCCGTCGTAGTAGGTTTTTGCTCGTTAATGTAGAACGACCGGCGGCACTCGCACACAGAAAAAATGGTCGAATGACACTCGGGAATCGATGGAGTGCACACTGTTATTTGTTTGGCGATGTTATTTTGGTTTATTTCTGTCTACTTCATACTATTTCTATTGAGAAATATTAATACAAGATCAATGATATAAATAATGAGCGGGGGCCTAGTGTGGTTGGTAACGTCTCCGCCAACCACGCTCGACGCCTGGGTTCGAATCCCACCGCCGACATAGGTGTCGATGGTTGTGGGGTGGCGTGATCCACTCACAACCAACCCAACTGGTCTAGATTCAATCCTAGCCGACACCGGGAGATTTTCTGAGGCGAAAAATCTCTGGGATCACGCCTTCCATCGCATGAGGAAGTAAAGCCGTTGGCGCCGGTCCGTTAATAAACGGGTCGTGAGTTAGGGACCTGGGTGTGGAGTCGCCTCCCTGGGCGTCGGTAATTGGCCACAATAGTGGTGGAAATAGACCGACGGAAAATAAGCGAGAATAAAAAAAAAAAAAAAATGATATAAATAATTTTCAAAAACTTGGCACACAACGTATCGAAATTCGTTTAGGAAAAAACGTCGTGGTGGCGAGAAGTGGTTTGGCCAACATCAGTAGCAAAATTAGACGATTATCGTAGTGAAGAAAATCACTTCAGTTAGTTCACATCGAGTACTAAAATATCAATTGAATTTCAAAAAAGTTGTATTTTGTGCAATACTTGATTTTATATTAATCTATTTCTCTTGAATTTGTCGTAAAACCTTCTGTAAACAGCACGTCGTTTTAAAGAGTAGTGATGAAGCATTTATTTAAAGCAGAATAAAATTGGCCACTATCTTGGATTTCATAAAAACGTGTCTTAGCTTGCTCTGAATCACAATTATACTCGTTGCTCACTAATTTTGGTAATGTAACCCATAACATTTTTTTTCAGCTTTTCAATAGTGTCGTCAACTTCAAAATTGGTGATTGTGAACTTACTCAAAAATGTTTTCTGATTGAATTTCGAGATCGGCACATTTTTTCCTACTTCAATTGAAAGCTCCTTTTAAAACGACATGCTGTTTGCTGTGGTCAAGAAATGCTCAAAATACAACTTTGTTAAAACCAATTTGACACCTCGATGCCAAAAGGGTCCAGCAATATGAACTATCCAATATGATTTTAACAATTTTTTTCACTATTTTCAATCATTTATACATAAAAATTACTCATTTTGAAAGACCTCGTGTTCCTAGTGAGATGGTTTCTGCGAGAATTGCTCACAGTTTTGTGTTTTACCACTCTGTTACATTCCATGTTTTCCACTTATTTGCATTTTCTCAACTCTCTAACCTTTTTAACTTTTCGACTAGTTTGGCTCTATCGCCTAAATCATGTTTGTTGTTATTAGTTAATTTGCCTTTTAAATTTTTTATCTTTTTCGATTTTAATTTTGTAATTCTTATTTAAATTTTTGACTATTTGAACTTTTTTGAACATTAGTTCGATCTTGGTTTTTCCTCCTCAGAATCTCAACTATTTTACTTTATATCTTTTGTATTTTGACTTTTAGGTCCTTTCTTAGTTTTTAAGAATCACAATTTGCATGTTCACCATTCATCACTCTAATTCCTAATTACGATAGAGCTTTTCCGAAAACAAAGAACAATTTCCGTTATTCGACCGAACAAAACAGCCGAAAGTGAAATAATTAATAAGTCCTCACCACCTTTTCCGCAGCGGGAGCCCCGCTGAAAGGGTTGAACTTTTTCTTTCTGCCTGGTAACGGTATTATGATGCTAATCACGACACCCACGCGTGAATAATCACTGACCCACTTCCGTCGCATTCGGTGCTGCCTTACCTCTACGGAGGAAAAGTTGGCCTGAAAACTTGATGCCGCAATCAATCCATTTCAGGTCTAGTAGTAGTAATCAGCTTCCTCCACGCTCCGCCGGTTCTCGGTTGGAAAGGTTCACCTATTTTTCCGTCGTTCGCTGTAAGGTTCAATTGGAGTGCCGTTGGTTCTGAGCCTTGCGGGAGCTTCATTTCAATAAAAGGTTTGGCATGCTGTCTGCCAACGCAAGATGCTTCCCAATGTTGATTCTGCAACCCCTTGACGAATTTTGAAGCCGAAGGAATGCGTTGTTCGCACAATTTCGTGTAACCCTCTCGGTTGGTGGTGAGCTTTGTTCAAACATGATGGGGATCGCGGTCGAAATCAAATTCCTATCAAACCAAAAGGGGAAATCTTCCCCCTTGTACAAGCAGCAAGTGATGTTCACAGCCATCTTTAGAACGAGGAAATCGAATTCACTTGAGCATCCCAATTCGCTCCGGAAACATGGGCACAATCATCAAACAGTGCAGGGCAATAAAATTTATATCGCTCTCGATTACAATCTAAACATGCTGAGAGTAGGGAGCATCATTACGGAAGTGCTGCCGATGACAGAACAGAAATCACTTCTTGATTCTTTATTAGACATCCAAAAAACCGCTTCCCTACTGATGTCTCTCTTGTGTCATTCGCCCGCGGAGGAGAGGGGAATCATATCTGTCAACCGACCTTCTGTTCACACTTACCGGAAGTGCGTTCCTCTCCTTTTCCGGAGGGGTTTCATTTAAGACATAATTACTTTCTTGCATCATTATCCCACTTTTTCTTCTCCTCATTACGGTTTTGCTTCACTACTCTGCCCAGAGGGGAGCTAATTTCTGATTCAGTCAGGTTGAAAATTACTTTCCAATGCGATCTCCCGAGAATGCCCCCGTTGTTGGAGGGCTTTGCCGCTCAAGGGGCAACTCATTTGCATGTTAATAAGGTTAGTACAGTAAATAAACAAAATTAAGACAAAGCAAGAGTCAGTTGTTTCCTTACGCTAGGTAGAAAGTCTCTTTATTAGGCACACACATTTTTGACAATTGGTCTAAAACAAATGGAAGGACTTTTTAGGCTTCTTAACCTGGACGGACACTGGAACATATTTTTCGATGTACACTGGCTTTTTCACGTACACTGGAACGGGCTTCTCAACATGAACCGGATAGGGCTTTGGTACTGCGACGTATTCCTTCTGGACAACGGGGACTTTCACTTTCACTGGGTAGGGAACGGGGCGGTCAATGTGTACAGGGACTTTCTTTTCGATGTAAACTGGAACCTTCTTCTCGATATAGACGGGGACTTTCTTCTCGACTTCCACCGGGTATGGAACTTTCACCGGAACCGGGACGTGCTTTTCAACCTCCACTGGGTACGGGACAGGAACGTTCTTCGTTATGGTTTGGATTATGGGCTTTTGCTCGTAATGATCGTTGCCTGAATCTAGCTCCCACAGACCACGCTTTTCTTTCTTGCTGCCTGAATCGTCGACCGCTGCACAGGAGGCAACAGCTAAGGCCATAGATAGTACTGCGAAAGCCTTAGCGGATAAAATGATTAAAATTAGTTACATGCGATTAGCAATGTAAGGTTATTATTTATTGATTACCTTCATGTTTGATGCTCTACGACGGTGAAGTTGGTCCGGTTGATTGGTGGTGAATGATGACTTGCTGCTTACCGACGATGGTTTTTATTCAATTCTATCGACTAGCAATCGCCGGCCGCTGGCGCTGGTTAGAAAATGAAGACGGTGAATTTCTTAAGTTCTCTCATTATGGATCATTTAATTTTACGCTTTTTACTTGCTCTAACCAGCCAGCGAATAGAGCTGTTTCCGAAGATTTTTCCAATTGTTCACACCATGACTAAAGGTGGCGGACCGATTGTGTGTAATCGCGTGCAGCTAACGGTTCTTGGTACAAAATGGTGTGATATTAATTAATTGATATATCAAGTTCGACAGTGTCGTTATAAATTTTAGATTGAAAATTGATGACGAAACTTCACAAAATTTGACCATCTTTTCAGCTTTAAACCTTCACTTCAATTGCGAAGAGGTTCTTACCAATTGCGTGATAATCACAGCCAACGCCATCGTTTGAAATAGCAACTGGAAGCTGCCCCTCGTAAATCTGTTCAGCTTCCGTAATACCTCAATTTGTATATGACTTATCCTTAGGGCTTACTGGAAATAAATTACCTTCCGAGAGATGACGGTGGAGCCAAATTTGCAATATCCGCGTTGAATTTCCGCCACCGACAAAGGGGGTTTTCCGTTCCAGTATCGAGAAGCGAGATCATTCGATTACCGGAGTGCACTTTTCCACCTCGTTGCACTTAACCGCTATCTTTTTTTCTGCTGCTTTGTGTCAACCGATGCTGAAAGCGGGAATGTGCTGTTGTGTCAGAACAAAGCGTTCGCATCCCCTCGGTCCGTTTTTTGCGGTGTCACGTATTTCCATAGGCGTTTTAAACTAGTAATCCAGTCCATCCATTGCTGTCAATGGCGAACAAATTACTCGTTTATCATGACAGGACTATCGCCCTTTGAGCCGGCGGTGATGTCCTTTCCAGGGCGGACAAACAGCTTTACAGTGAGAGTGAAAGCCCAGTCCCAGATAAGTCCGTTTTCTACCACAGGAATGCTCGAAGGCTTTTTTTACATTAAACCCAAAGTCAAGGGCTTTTAGGGTTCTGTGTCGTGTTAAAGTAACATCGTGTTGATGTCGATTGTATGTTTTAGTACACTACAGACCGATCAGAAAGGCAATGTCTGTCACAGCCAGACACAGCGTCTGCAATTGTATTCACGAAAGGGAAAGTCTGCCAGAGTGTGTCTGCAAAAAATCCCGAGGCTCTGTTTTGTCCTTTGGCAGAACTAATTTGATTTCGATTCTACAAATCCGTACCTACCGGATAGAGATTATTTGTGTGCTCCAGGTGGGACAGGTCTAACAGGAGCGGAAAACATGATGGTAACAATTTGCTGTCTTCTACAGCAGATGCGTTGGATAAACTCTGTTGGTAATAGCAAGAATTTCTGCTGTGTTGAATCATTGACTGCCAACCGCCCTCTATTTGATAGTCCTATAGAGTGCCATCAATTCAGTGTTACCATTCGTGAAATAATATAATGGAATAAATTGAAAATTATCTAATAGATTTCACATAATAGTTTTCGCATCTTTTGATAAGCCTGCCAACGCACATGAGTTACTATTCCAACTATCGACAGGAGCGATAGAAATCAATGTCAAAGCAGTACCATGTTTGGTACACACAACACAACCCGACTGTAAACAATACACGAACTTTTCCGTCCTGCTGCTTGTTGAAAGGGTGGGTATGAAAGTTGTCAGTGCCGATTGGAGCGAGGCCTGCAGGACAATCCGATTGCAACTGTCACTTATCCAATGAGTAATCGTGTTTTTGGCTCTCTGGCTTTGATTGAATTCCGTGTCGTTCGTTCGTCAGTGTTGCTTTTGAGGGGTTTCAGGCAAATTCGTCTCTAGAGTTGGCAAACATTTTTTTGGATCTCAGTAAAAAATGGTGAATTAGGTGACATTGGTAATTTAAGACATTTTACGTATTAAAAAGTGTAAATAAGAAACCGGTACCAGACGAATTCACCTGAATACTGAAAAATGAAAACTGGAAACTCGAAGTAAGAAGCTCCGTACTCGAAACTTGAAATAAGACAGTGAAAACTGAAAAAAAAACAGTTACTTAAAACTGAATAAATGAATGTCAAACAGTGAAATTGAATATTCACAATCCAATAAAAAAAAATCACATGTAATACTGTGATATAGGAACTCCTAGCTTCAAGTTCAAGATTCAAAGTTTGAAATTAAAAATTTACTGCCATACTAGAAACTAAAAATTATCAAACTTAGTATGAATAGCAGCATTAGTGGAGATCGTCGGACTTCAGCTCCAGTAGGAACTAACTGAGACGTGTTCTTGTATGCAGCAGTTTCACCTTAGTGGGCGGCATATAACAACGTCTGGTTCGGAGCGAGATATCGAATCGAGCAGTCGAAGCTGCGACACGTGGGCCGATTAAACCGGTAGTAACTAATTAGAAGAACGGAGAACGTTTGCAAGCCTGCTGTTGATTGATAAAAAAGCCTTGGTGCTACATTCCGATTCGGAACTTGACCTTCTGTGCACTATACACAGACTTCGCAGCCAACTGTTAAGTGTACAGGACAATTGCGGGGCTAGCGCTACGATCCTATTGACACTAACAGTCTCTCCCGAGTCAAGACTCGAACCTACGACGACTGGCTTGTTAGGCCAGCATCGTACCCCGAGACCAGCTGGGAGGCGATAGCGAGCCCAGAAGTTTTAGTTTCATTCAAGTCAAGTTTGTCAGGTAAGCAGGCTTGTTATTCTCCTTAATATGTGTGTTCAGGTTGTATAAATAAAAATTTCTGAAATCAGTAATTTCTTTTGGAGGTGATCAAAGCTACAAACTATTTATTCACGTATAAGTGTTTCGGCTTTCAATTCTAGTGTACAATTCCAAATTTACTTTTCCTCTTGCAGATAGAAAATGACGTTATAAATGTATTAGTTCATTTTTTGTCCATCAATAAGTTTGGGTTTCAATGAATTTGATTTAATTTTTACTTACATACGTTGAAAACCGATTTAATCAACGCAAATATTTTTCAAGACTACTTTAAGCTTATCTATACCTAAAATAATATAATCTATCTAATCTTCTAAACATATAAAAATGCAGTCCAGTCCGTCTGTCTGTCTGTCTGATCCATATAAGCTCTGAAACTACTGCACCGATCGGCATGAAATTTTGTATATAGGGGTTTTGGGGGCCGGGAAAGGTTACTAAGATAGTTCGGGACCCCTCCCTCTTGTGGATGGGAGGGGTTCCATACAAATGAAAAACAAATTTGTGAACATCCCGAAAACTAACCAAGTATATGGAACCAAATTTGACAGGTAGATGTTTTTAGGGGTACCAAATATGTCCTTAATGGTTTTACTTACCCCCTCTTCTGGAAGGGAGGGGCCACATACAATTGAAACACAAATTCCTGCACATCTCGGAAACTATTCAACTAAATGGAATCAATTTTGGCAGCTAAACGTTTTTGGGGGCAACCAATATGTCCATAATAATTTGACACCCCTCCCTCTTCTGGAAGAGAGGGGTTTCCCACAAAATAAGTTCAAATTTCTGCACATCTCGAAAGATAATCCAGTTAATGGAACCAAAATCCATATGTTGAGGTTTTCAAGAGCAAAAAAATATTTTCATGATGGCTCGACACCCCTCCAACTTCTGGGTGGGAGGGCTCTTATATAAATTAAACACTCCTGGTGGTTTGACACTCCTCCATACTCTGGAAAGAGAACAAGGTCTCCAATACAAAATAAACAGATATTTCAAGCGGGTTTTTCGGAAAACAGCCTAAAATGATTGGGTCGATGCACAGGAGCCAAAACTCGACTCCAGACGCCATTTTTAATTTTGGGATGGAAACTTCCGGATTCTAATATTGGTGTTCCCGCGATCAGAATAACGCACAGAGGCCGGTTTCTGAAAAACAACCAAAAATGGCCGATTTCCATCCATCATATTGGATCTCCGGAACCTGAATGATGCACAGAAGCTAAAAATCGATCACAAACACCATTTTGAATTCAGCCTTGAAAACAGCCTGAAGTGACCAAATACCACCCAATATGAGTATCTCCGAAACCAGAATGACGCAAGAAGCTAAAAATTGACCTCAGACTTCATTATGAATTGTAAAACGCAACTTCTGGTTGCTGGAAAAATAGCCAAAAATGGCCGATTTCCATTCAATATGAGTATCTCCGGAGCCAGAATAATATACAGGAGCTGAAATCAAAGATACTATTTTGAATTCTAAGATGGCGATTTCCGGTTTCTGAAAAACAGCCTAAGGTGACCAAATACCACCCAATATGAGTATCTCCGGAACCAGAATGATGCAAGGAGCTAAAAATTGACTTCAGACACCATTTTGAATTGTAAGATGATAACTTCTGGGAGAGGGGGAATGACCGAATACTACTCAAAATGGATATTTCCGTAATCGAAATGATGCATAGAAGGCATTGACCCTGAATACTATTTTGAATTCAAAGATGACCACTTTCAGTTTCTGGAAAACAACCAAAATAACTGGATTATACCCATTATGGGTGTTTCCGGAGTCAGATTGATGCCAGAAAACCAGCTGAAAATGATCGAATACCACTCAATATGGATATTTTCAGAATAGAGGTGACGTACAGAAGCGAAAAGTCGAGGATGTTGTCATTCCGATAAAACCAATCATTTCAAACGATTTGCCTTTTGTCTTTGATCATATCCTATGGCCGATTTGTCGTACATTTGCAGACTATAAACAAATCGCAAGGAATCAATCAATTTGGAATGTTAAAAATTATCAAATTAAACACAAAAATGGGCGAGACGAAGTTTGCCTTGTCAGCTGATGGTATATAAAAATCATACTTTTTATTGCACTAGCTATCAAAGTTTGATTTCTCTTTTGGGATGTTCGAAATTGGAATTAAAACGGTACGAATCAGTGCGATGGAAACCCGTATTCAAGCATATTTTTTTACAACTCGTTGTGCTCAACTGAATCGTACGCCGCTGTGAAGACGATGAACAGATGATGAGTATGCAACTGAGCTACTCTGAGCTTATCAAAGATTTGATGATTTGGTTCCTTGTGGATTGGTCCGCTGAAAACTACACCATTACTTTTCAAAAAAAACTCCTGTAACACCCAACACAAATGGGGAAGATTATGTCACTTTTGAGCAACATTTTTTTACTTTTAGACACGCATAAGACACAAAAAGTAACAAAATATAAGACGACTAAACGCTTGTATGTATTTCTGCAGGAAAATATACAACCAAGAACCGCAATGCATGTGTTATCACTTCACTCGCTGCATTCGTAATGATGCAACGATCAGGTTCATTTCTGTCCCCACACATAAGCAGAATCTCCAGATGGCTCCAGAAAACCAACTGTTATAGATGAGTTCGTATATCCGGATTCGTATACCGATACCGTCAATGCCGATGACGCTGCTCAAACTTTCTCCAACGTATTGGCCTATGCCATCGACCGTTACGTCCCATAGAAGTGCCAGCATCCTGCGCCCCGGCAGCAGTAACAAACGAGAGAACTTCGGCAGTTGAAATCCCAGAACAGAGCTCCCTTGAAAAAAATTACTAAGCATCGTACACTGTCCCTAGAACGTCATTACGTAATAATCAACCACACCTACAAAAGTTTTACGAAACGATGCTTTCTCCGATATCAACGAGATTTACAGAGAAAGCTGAAGTCTCGTCCCAAGCAGTTTTGGTGATTCGTCACTCAACAACGACATGAACGTAGTATACCCTCTTCTATGACATTTAACGGTAAGGAGGCAACCACCCCGCAGGACATCTGTCAGCTTTTCTCCGAGAAATTTGCCAGCGTGTTCACTGATGAGACACTGAGCGATCATCACGTTGAACGTGCCGTCTGTAATCCCCACGGTCCGGTCAAACTGTGAACACCTTTCATTCAAACGCGACGATGATTTCTAGAGCCTGCTGCAAACTCAAAGCATCATTAAACCCGCGTCCTGATGGAATTCCGTCGACGTTTCTTTAAACGCAGATTGATAACCTAATATCTCCGCTCCTGCATGTTTTCCAGCTATCTGTCACTTTCGGTGTCTTCCCGTCCTGCTGGAAATCGACGTACACGTTTCCAGTACATAAGAAGGGAAACAAAAACGATGTGAGCAATTATCGTGGCATCACCTCGCTCTGTGCTGTTGCCAAACTGTTCGAGCTTGTCATGATGGAGCCTTTGCTCGCTCACTGCAAAGCTTTCATAAGCACTGACCAACATTGATTCACAGCCGGTCGCTCCACCGCCACAAATTTGCTTTGCCTCACTTTGCACATCAGTGATAGTATGGTGAAACGTGCTTAGACGGATGTCATTTACACTGACTTGACAGCTGCCTTCGGTAAACTGAACCATCGCATAGCCGTTGCTATCTTCTTGGAATCGACGGGAATCTTTTACTATGGTTTCAATCGTACCTTACCGGTCGCCGTCTAACCGTTGCTATTAGGGATTGCCAATCCTCTTATTGTGACGCTAAGTCTGGAATACCGCAGGTATGTCACTTAGGACCGCTTATCTTCCTGCTCTATTTTGATGACGTGAGCCTAGTTATTAAAGGACCACGGTTATCTTACGCGGATGACCTCAAACTCTATCTTCAAGTTCACACAATTGAAGACTGTCACTTTCTTCAACGTCAGCTAGATATTTTTGCCGATTTTTTTTTTCCTGTATGGGCTTCCTCACTGCGACCAGAATCGAAGATCTATTGTGAGTTATGCCCGGGTGTCTGCTGTATCCCGCACTTCTGTTAATAGCAATACCTCTATTGAGAAGTGGCATGCTTATTATTATTGTTCATCAGTGCTTGTGTGTAATGTGCTACTCTTCCTTACACGCTTACTGTTCTACTATACCGATACTCGTTCCTCTTGCCAAATATCACCAATTATAATTCCCTGGAGAAGTTTCGTCGTGCGTCCTTCTGGCCAGTTTTATTGATTAGAGGGACTTATTTTTTGTTAAGAGGAAGTCACGCAAAGGTATTTTTGCCGATTGGTGCCATCTGAACCGCATGGACGTTAATCCATTCAAATGCTCGAATATATCGTTTTCGCGAAAAAAAAAAAAACTATACATTACAAATACGCTTTGCTAGGAAAAAAATCGAGCGCGTAAACCAAGTTAGAGACTTGGGGGTAATTTTGGATTCCCAGCTCACTTTCAAGCCTCACATTTCGTTTACTGTCGACAAAGCCTCTAGAGTTCAGCGATTCATTCGCGGGATTCAGGATCGCTAAAGACACCTACTGCTCGGTTGTCTGGACTCCTCATTACAACAATGGCGTGGAAAGAATAGAATCAATCCAACGGCGCTTTATGAGATTCGCTCTTCGTAAACTGCCATGGACGGATCGCTTCCGTCTACCAAGCTATGAAAGTCGCTGCTTATTAATACGTTTGGGGCTTCTGTCTGTCCGCAGAGACACGGCCAGGGCATTGTTCACCACAGACCTTTTATAAGGCCGCATAGACTGTCCCGCTCTTCTGGAACAAGTGAATATAAACGTGAAACCTCGTGCTCTGCGAAACAATTGAATGCTACGAATGCCTGCTCAACGAACTAACTGCGGAATTTTTGGCGCAATTTTTGGTCTCCGAAGGTTATTCAACAGAGTATCTGCTCTATTTGACATTAATTTATCTATTTATCTATTTTAAGAAGCGTTCGCTTCGTCGGTGAAATGGTTTATTTTTTTCAAGATCTGACTAGGTCAAAAGTGATAATGTTTGTAATATGCATTATTGTATTGACTCTCTGAAGATATTTTAATTGTTAGCTTCAAGTTATACCATTAGAGCATCTGCTTGCCTGTTGGTGAATATACCAAATAAACAAATAAACAAATACCCTGGTAACCACCGACAATAACACAAGTTGATAGATACAACGACGCATTCAAGTTTGAAATCGGGCCTACTTTACCCTTCGCAGGACGCTTAGATCCAGGAGCATACACCGCCACACGAAACTTATGATGTACAAAACCCTATAAACTCTGTAGATTTATATATGGACTTGAAACCATGTCGCGTGTTTCAGTGTCGGATAATGTTTGCAAAGTACAAACCAACAGCGAGGAGTGGTGCAAGCGTATGAACCACGAGCTGCAGGCACTTCCAAATTTATAAGGGGTCGATTGGGTTTGTCTTCAAAACCTACTTTTTTGCATTTTTATTCTAGAGAGCTGCAAATTGCCTAAACCATACGTTACATGACTCCAAGAGCTAGTTTTATTTATGCTTAACAACTTTACCGAAGACACTGAAGAGCCAAGATGTCCCTAAAACTGTTATAGCTGTTTAAAGTTGAGTCCAGATTGCGAAAAGGACTGTCTATGGACTTTAAAACGGTGTACGATTCAGTAAGGCGTAACGAGTTATGCCTAATTAACATTAGGGATGTAGCACCAAGGCTTTGCTTTGCTTGGCTATTCAAATAGTTATAGAATTGTTTTGACCATAATTTTGGGTAAAAAATGTAACTCCGTTTACGACGACCTCGGCTAAGACACTCTTCTTCAGTTACAAAAATAGCTCCCACAAGACAGTGTGTGTGGTTGATCGGGGCATGATAAGAACGGGTTCCAATAGTAGATGGTGATATGTCTCTTACGGACCGTCGTCGAGTTCGGACGCGCGTGCTGCACTATAGTATATATATACATTTTTTTTACTACTTAACTTTCTTTTGTACCTCAACATTTTTTTTTTTCATCCAACCGACGACGTGTGGAACGCGCGCAAGCATTCAAAAGTAGGTTATTTGTTTTTACTTGATATGGTCATTTGTTAACGTCGCGAGTGCAATGAAGTGCGGTATCGTGAACTGTGCGCAAGGTGGCAATCGCTACCTCTGGCGTTGTCACGGAATCTGTAACCGAACATTTCATGCTGCGTGCATAGGTGCACAAAGAAATCACGAGGAAATCCTGCGGACTTTTATGCTGCCGCTATGTCAGGACTGCCAGGAAAAGTTCGTGACCGACCTAAATCTTAAGGCTCTGACATCTCATCTCAGAAACATCTCAGAAAATATCGGAAAGACGCTTGAAGTAAACCATAAGCTGCTTTCAAATTATAAAAATCTCAGCGCGACTCATGATAACTTGCTGGAGCATATTGAAAAAAGCCTGAATAAAATTAAACTTACCATCACCAACGCCGCGAGCAGCAACAAAGCCAGTGCCGCAGAAATAAAAAACAAAAAAACAAACTTCTTGATACACATTCGGACACCTCAGCAGCTGTCGAAGCGATGGCTAAGTCAGCAGCGACAGCAGCAGCAGCAGCAGCTACAAACTCAACGACAGGGTCAATAAACAAACTACTCGCTACAATTGAAACCGGTTCAGCGCAGTCTAATGCTGATTCTGCTCTTCGTGAAATTCTCGACGAGGTAAAATTTGTCTCTGGAGCTATTACCAGTCTCCAAATTAATCAAACTAGCGCATCACAACAACACAAGCCACTGCATGAAGAATTAAATCAAACTTTGGCAGCTAACAATAAAGCTACGAAGCCCATAATGGACCATTCTTCGCCAGGATGGCGATTTTTGGGCAATGAATGGCGCTGGATGCCAGACTGGTCGGAATATGATGCTAGACAACGGACTCCAAGAAAAGGCTGCCGAAAAATCTAGACGAAACAGGAAACGCAGGAGGCGACAATATATTGAATCGAAAAACTTCAACAGCAATCGGAACCATACCACCAACAGCAACAGCAACAGTAACAAGACAACGAATGGTAACTATATCAACAACAACCACAAGTTCACACACACTTACCAAAACGACCAGATCCGTGTCAATGGATCGGATAAACAATCACTGGCAACCGCCAAAGTTAAATTTGCCGGACCACCATCAACTATTGACCACCCTATAGCAGGCCTCGCAGTTCCAAATTTCATCAACTTCCGGAAGGGTGAAACCATAAACCCTTACCGTTCAGACAACCAGAACCAACATAATATTGAATCGCCACCAAATGAGAACACTACTTCGTCAGCAACATTAGAACCGCACCCAACATCGTGGTCGCTCGATCCCATGCGGCCTCCTGTTGTCAACCTAACACAACAATCAGCTGTTGGAGACGGGCGTTTTCTGAAGGCGCGTTTACGAGATCCAAAAATTATGCACCTTGTACGTCTTTACCTTGCGTACATGCATGACAAAGACCCAACGGTCTGCTACGACGGTGTGACGAAAACCAGCATACAAATTACTTTGGCATCAGAGGGACTACCAGTAGCTGCGGAGGAGCTCAGGAAATTTTTCTTCGAGGTACATGAAGAATTTGGCGTGCCGAAACAAGCGGCTTCCGAAGACCTTAATTCTTATAGTAGACACTTGAACAACCAGAGGATTCAATCCCTGCAGTCGTTGGGGACAATGAAACACTGCAACTTATTTTTGACAAAACCGCAAATTTCGGACTGAACCAAATCAACCACATCAAAAATCAACAGAACTGTTACTTAGACTTTTTATTTACAAACATTTATGATGATTTCTGTGTGACTGAATCATTGAATCCTCTATGGAAAAGTGAGGCGTATCACACGGCAATCGAATACTCTTTATTTATAAATGCGCACAAAAAACCCAACGACTATGAATACGAGGAAGTCTTTGAATATGGAAAGGCAAATTATGAAAATATTCGCAATAGATTAAACAATGTTAACTGGCAATTTATTCTAAGGAATAGAGGAAATGTTGACGTGGCGGTGGGTACTTTTCATGAAATCTTATTTGATATAATTAAACAGGAAATACCTCTGAAGAAAAGGAGACGTACTGGAAATACAAAAAATCCTGTCTGGTATAATAGTCATATCAAGAATTTGAAAAACCGTAAACAAAAAGCACATAAAATCTATAAAAGACACAACAGTAGTGAAAATTTAGCAATCTATTTGGATATATGTGATCAACTGAATCTTGCCATCAGTAATGCGTTTGATGAATATAATGCAAAAACTGAACTTGAAATAAAATCCTGTCCGAAGAACTTCTATAGTTACGTGAAAACTAAACTAAAATCTGAAAATTTTCCCTCTATAATGCATCTTGACGAGAATGTCGGGGATAACTCGGAAAGGATTTGCAATCTTTTTGCGAAATTTTTCCAAGAAATCTATACAACATTTTCTGAAGAGGATCGCGACCACGATTATTTTGCACTTTATCCAAACTTCTCGAGGGATATTGGTGTAAACCAAATTCATGTGCAGGATATTTTTCAGGCGTTGAATAGCTTAGATGCCTCTAAAGGTCCTGGACCTGACGGAATTCCGCCAGTATTTATGAAAAATCTTGCAACGGAACTTACAGCTCCATTGTTCTGGCTCTTCAACATGTCATTGGAGTATGGATGCTTCACATCAAAATGGAAAAGCTCGTTTCTAATGCCTATTTTCAAATCAGGCCGGAAATCCGACATACGTAATTATCGTGGAATAGCCCTAATTTCTTGCATTCCTAAACTATTCGAAGCAATTGTAAATGAAAAAATATTTTCCCAAATTAAAAACCGAATAACTGAGAAGCAACATGGCTTCTTCAAGGGCCGTTCAACATCGACCAATTTACTTGAATTTATAAATTATTCATTAAATGCAATGGATAATGGGAACCATGTGAAAGCTCTTTACACAGATTTCAGTAAGGCATTTGATCGCATAGACATATCAATGCTACTTTTCAAATTGCAAAAAATGGGACTTGAGCCAGAACTCCTGAAGTGGCTCGAATCATATTTAACCAATCGCCAACAAATAGTTAAATTTAACGGACAAAACTCAAATCCGATTCTAGTCACTTCTGATGTCCCCCAAGGCTCTTATTTAGGACCTCTTCTTTTCATCTTGTACGTTAACGACATTTCCTTTATTCTCAAAAAACTAAAAGTGTTAATTTATGCCGACGATATAAAGCTCTTTTTGGAAATAAGAAATGAAGAAGACATCAATGCATTCCAGAATGAAATATACATATTCTACACATGGTGTAAAAAAAGCTTACTAGAGTTAAATGTAAAAAAATGCAACCACATATCATTCTGTCGAAAAAGAACAACACCAAACATTACAATATCATTAGGAAACCAAACTGTAGCAAATTGTGGAAGAGTTAGGGACATAGGAGTAGTCTTAGACTCCAAACTAACCTTCATTGACCACTACAACACAATAATCCACAAAGCTAATAACATGCTAGGATTTATAGAGTGCTTTTGTTACAACTTTCAGGATCCGTATACCATCAAAACATTATATATAGCCTATGTAAGATCGATACTGGAATACTGCAGCATTGTATGGTCACCCTATACAATCACACACGAAGAAAGAATAGAATCGGTACAAAAGCAATTTCTATTGTATGCTCTTCGTAAACTAGGTTGGACATAATTTCCTCTTCCATCATATGAAGCTCGTTGCATGCTCATAAACATACAATCATTGAAAGAGCGTCGTGAATTCGCAATAGTGTCATTTGTAAACGACATCGTTTCGCAGCGCATTGATTCAGCTACACTTTTATCTAAGCTAAATTTCAACGCACCTCTTAGACAACTTCGAAATCGAAATACGTTTGCCACCAATCATTACCGCACAAATTATGCAAAATTCGAACCCTTGAATCGTATGATGGCCACTTACAATCAATACTGCGAAACCATTGACTTTACAATGTCTCGGCATGAACTTAAACACTTTTTAGCTCAATACGCAATCGCAACGCTTATTGAAAAAAATAGTTTGTAAGTAAACATTGTATTAGAATATTAGAATATTGTATATTGTCTACTTCTGATTGACGAAATGAATAAATATTAAATATGATATTCGTCTTATGGGAAATTATCAAATTATTCGTAGGGAAATTGTATTCCCAGTAATTTTATTGCGGGTGTGGATCCCGCATCAATTTTTTGCATCCTCGTAAAACTTCATACATTGCCCCCTTTACTAAACATAAAAAGTACAGCGATTTTGCTGAAATTCGGTATGCTTATTATACTATTGGATAAATTGAAAATGTTGAATACACAAGGCCTTGTGTTAGGTATGTTTAAGCATATTCTAGTAAAAACTGTAAATTTTAAAATTACCTTGAACACTTTTTTCATATTAAAGTGCCAATGCATGAACAGTTTTTAAGACTAATTATTCCATTTTTTTTTTCTCAAATGCATTCTAGATGGTTTGAGCGCAAGTTAGAAATAAATCTTTGACACTTTTCAAAAAATGTTCTACACGCTCGTCAAATTTAGCTCTAAACTGAGTGAGATGTCACTCACTTTCGTGAAAAGTGAACCTACTCTAAACAGAGTTTTTATGATATTACTCATTTATGGGTAGAGTCACCATGTGTCAGAAATTGAGTAGGAATTACCCTCTTCTTATAAAACCGCTTTGAAATGAAACTGAGTAAAAGCTACTCAGATTGCTCGTTTTGACTTTTGATCCTTTTGATGAATGAAACTGCTAGAGGATTGTTGCATACAATTATAACAAAATCACAAGTTTTTTTCAAATATTTGTATTTTGCATATACATATATGTAATAAAAAAACAAACCTTATTAAATCATTAGTGTATCTTCTGCCTGAGCAGCTTCATTAAAAACCGCAGCAATACGGTTCACTGTTACCCGGGAACTGTGACTCGAGGTTTTAAAATAGTACACATGCCAAAAAATCCATAACCATTCTTATAACTGGAAGAACTCTAATACACGAATAAAATACACTTTTTTCAAACAACAATACAACACGTTTTTCCAAACAACAACTTATTTTTAGCGAAACGTTTTCAAATGTTTTCAATACCACTCAAGAAAAAAGAGTAAAGTAGAAAATTATGACAATCTGAGTAACTGTTACTCAGTTCGGTAAACGAAAATTAATTTTTGACGTTTTAATAGACAATGTAAAACTGAGTCAAAGTTGCTCAATTTAGAGTAAAATTAAAGGAGCGTGTAGGTTTTTCATATTTCAGTCTTCAAAGTTGGTTAAATTAACGATGTCATCATATATACGAAATTTCACTGGAATCTGAGAGGATGCCGCCAACTACTGGCTGCACGAATTGGTGTAAAATCCCTTTGCAGCCACTGCTACTGCTGTCGTTGGGATGGAAACAATTTTCACCTTCAACCGGACGTGTGTGTCGCGTCGCCTGGAAACCGGACCCGGGAGAATGTAACGATAAAACAGAAACTGGTGGTGGTTTGCGGGAACATGCCGCATGATAAATGTCAGCATCCGTTTTAATCAAATTGTAATTTTCAGTCAAATATTTGTCAATCGAAACGTTTTTTTTTTCCGTTCGCGTCGTTACAACGACGACGAATGAAAGTGAAACGCATCGTTGATAATAATCATTATGTATTTACTTTTAATCCCCCCACTCACTCTCTCACACGAAATCAACAGATGTTGGGGAACCGCTTGGAAGAAAAATGACCGGAAGCAATCAACGAATCTAGCTTCTGAGGAAGCTACCCCAGTTTTACCCTAAAAGCTAACCGACTTCGAGCATGATGGCAGCTTGTTATCTCGGCTAATTAAGTTTGATTTTTGTCCGCTTGTCGAGCAAGCGGGAAAATCTTCCCCTTAGTTTACTTGTTATGAAAGACGCAAGGGCAATGATGACTGCGAAAACACTGGTTGACCGGTGTTTGAGGGAAGTCTGTGAGAAGAGATATCTATTTCGTTCTGAGAACATTTGATTCTTAGCGAAAAACGAGTGACACGGCAACAAGAGTTTGTTAAAGTCGGCTTTTATTATTTTTTTATTATTTCACTATACGCGACATTCTTCACAGCGAAATTTATGGTAAAGGTTCTAGTGGTACACTGAAATTAAACAAAAATATGAGATTAAGCACTCTAGTAAACTGTTGAGTTAAACTGATAAAAAAAACTACTCACCAAGCGAAGTTGCCGTTCTCATCCAATCCGCATTCCATTTCCACATTGGTGTCCACATGTTCTTGCGCAATCACCACTGAGAGTAGTGAAAGTAGCGCACAAATCACGGCTGTGATAACCAGCACAAACTGAGTCATACTAATTGCTTTTTAATGTTACCCCTGGAGAAGTTTAAGCAGCTAGGGCAGGTTCTCAGCTCTTTTAAAGCAGTTTCTTATCGGTTGTGAAATTTGTTTACTCCCAACCAAGAATAATCGAATCAACTGAAACGAAAAGTTTTGAAATTCAAGTCATGCTTTGATTCGGTTGTAAGCCAAAATCAGTGCCAACAAAGTCTACTACAAAATGGAGAATGAGAGTACACTCTCTAATGGACTCCAACTTCGGAGCTAGAAAAACTGCAATATTGCACATGAGTCTCTTACTCGTTCGAAAACTTGTGTAAAGTGATGCATTATGACTCTCTAAGCGATGATACAATTTCCTCAGCGCATAGATCGAAATGACAAAAACTCTTCGATACCCGTCAAACACTGTTCCTTTCCCGCTTTCACCACCGCAGGTATTGGGAAAATTTCTTCGCCTTTTGTTCCCCCTCCTAGTGGAACGATAAAACCACAAGAAAAACCAACACTTGAAAGCAATATCAGCTTAGGACGGCACTCGGTATCTACTGATGGCTATCTATCAGCACTGGAAAATCTTCACCGGGAGTCTGTGTCCACCGTACATACGGTACACGATATGGGGGAAAAATAAATGAAAAACTCATCTCTTCCACACGAGTGCACTTCCGGCGAACTGTGCAGAAAGCGGACACGGAGGCAGTAGAACATACCAAGGCGAAGAAACTGACATGATTTTCTCTATCGACCTGCTGTAACCGAAGAAACTTATTGTTGCGAAAGAGTGGAAGCGAGCTTGTGTGAGTGTGAGCTATTGTGTGAATCTTCACCTACTCTTGTTGATGAAATTCCACATCATATAGAGACATCACAGCGGCGAGTTTGACGATGCGAAACGCAAAGAAAATTATATCCTCTCTGATGCTTCTATCCAGCTTTTGTTAGGTTCTACACACATTGACACAGCTTTCCTGTTCACTCTATTTCCCACTGCATGGCGACAACTTTAGTTACATTACAAAAAGTACTATATAAACTTCACTTTCAAGTGTACAAATTGAAAATAAAATAGTACACCAAAATATAGAATAAAAATTTCAAAATGTAACACAACGTAAATCTAACAAACCTAAAAAAATTGAAGTAGCTATTACGATGATGATGTTTTTTTTTCAGAAAAAAATAGTGTTTCGTTTGTTATAATAGATTTTATTGCTCTATTTTTTAAGTGTGTTTTCTAAACATTTTTGCGGTACACGTATCACTCCAAATTAATTATAAAAATGTTAAGTTTTTCAGAACAAATGTTCAAATACATCTGCCGCATTGCGAAAAGCGTTAACCCTGCTGAGAATGACAATTATATGAACCATTTGCATATTCACAGTGTTGTTTTGAGTTACTCTGAGGTGACCTGCAAATATGAAAAAGTAAAAATAGTAAATCACTAAATTGTGCTGCTGAACACGTGTTCAATACAAACTTACCGTGGATTTCTTTTCACAATCGGTTGAAGCGGTCCTGTATAGATAATATTGGATTATTTTAATCTTAGTTTGGTCAAATGGAATAAGTTTTATAGAATTTAATACCTGCTTGAGTCGAAACCATTGCAAAAGCGCATAGCACTAGAAACAGAAGGTAGTATCCGAAATGAACCATCGCAAATAGATTTTAGTTGTAGAATTTAGTCAACGAACGCCAATGAAAGCGACCATCAGCTATTAATACTCTTGTCCTGATCCTTATCAGAAGATATAAATCAGTTTTGCATGCTAACAATATAACCGTGCACTATTCGATTTTTTTCTACTGCAATAAACTTGTCCGAAAGCAAAACGAAACTATATCACCAAACTGAATTGATTCGCGCCTAACAAAACAACCTCTGTAAAATAATTTCGTTCAATAAATTCGGTCAAACCCCTCGTTTCAAGTTTAGCTCGGCAGTAGTTTCCTGACTGACGATGATAGATTTCAAGGTTTCGTTTTTAGTTTTTACTATTATTTCATCGTTTATCATACTTCAAGCAGGCATTAAAATATATAAACTTTTTTTTGTTTCGAATCCTAAACTATTCTTCATCTTTTACAGAATCATTTGCTGTGCCCCAAAATGTACCATATCCACCGAATACAGCAGTGTAAGTTTCAAACAGAAATGTGAAAAAGTTAAAGAGTAATAATTTTTACTATCGTTTACAATTTTAGGCGCCAACACAAACCACGTAACTCTCAGAACCCAATACAGAATGGACTGTAAATTTCTTCCAGTAATTCTAAACGGTTCAAGTTGTAATTTATTTAAATTTTGTGCAATTCTAGAGGCCAACCCATGCCCGACATCGATGAACATTTCTGTGTTTGGGTCAACGGTGAAATAGTATGTCTGGAAAATGTTAAGCATGGCTAACAATAATAACGTGTAATAAATGATCCGTTATATTTTCTAACCGCATGATTCATAACGTAAAATTAATCAAAATGCTTCTCTTTTTCGCAACACTTGACCCAGGCAAACGGAATGAAAATAGCGTTCCACTTTCCCGAATCGAATGACTTTTCACACATCGTCTTATTATAAGCCCCTCCAAGTGTACTTAGAGATTAATGTTCCTCCTTTCAAAAGATTTGATAACTTTCCCCAGAGCTGCCTCGAAGCAAACCGCCACACTTAGCTGTGGCTCGAAATGAGTGTCCGTAAATTACATGTGCGGTTTTTGCTGTGTTGTTGTACCAAACCGAAAACCAAATAAGAATCACACCTCTTCCACTCGCAACGAGACACTACCAACCTAGCGTCGGCGTCGAGAGACGCAAGTTTACTTACAAACGGGATAATCCTTCTTATGGCATTTAGAGCAATTTGCGTCGGCAGCCGGCCGAAACAGAAGCTGGAAATTACCTTTTTCCCTTCCGAGCCCGGTGGTTCCGCAAAAAACACGTCAGTTGGCACCTTTCCAACAGTGGTTTGTCTCCTTCTTCTTGTACGGGGCAAGTCTAAGGCAGACAAGTGGATTATGACCCCTTTCATGCTCGATAGGCAGTAATAAGCTTCTGTTCGTATGTATGTATGTGGGTGTAATTAATAAAGAGGATTTTCATTACGCTTCTGGAGCAGATTTAATTACGAAAAGTGTACTTGTATGACAAACCCCCGATTTTCGCTCTTGTCGGCTTTTCAAATCTGTTAGAATTGAGCTAGCTTTAAGGTGAAACGGGATTGTGACCTTTTCCTATACAATTTTGAGGTTAGAGTTCTTTTTACTTCTGTATTTTGATCGTAAAAAATTCGGCTTCCACTAAATAAACAGCACTCAAATTGCTACTTCAGGCATGCAACAGTTGTGAAAACAATTGATCACAGTTTCATGTACGTGTAAGGAGGATCCTAGTACGGTATAAAAATTCCTGGCTTATGCGCCAGACGACGAAGTCATCTGCCACGAACTACGGATAACATTTGCCCAGCTAGCAGTTTCTACCCTACTCACAGGATCCACCCCCAGGTTGCCAATTCCCAAACGCTCCCTATGTCGCTGTAAATTCAAATCAATATATCCCCATTCACACGGTTCAGGAGTATGCCAATAGTGAAAACTGGCATGGCGCTACGCCACCGGTAGCTTTTTATTTAGCTTTTTTTTAATATGTGTGTGCATGGTGTTGATAAATAGTGAATGTGAAAAGAATAACCTACAATCCTAGAGATAAGTTTAATTAGGAAGGAAGAGCTGAAGGCAAACTGCGCGTACTGCTTCTATGTGAAAATTTTTGGCCCTAGAAGCTCTTTCCCACGAAATTAAATGGTGTAATTAGTGAAATGAAACAGTTTGAGCTCTCCTGTTAAACTTGAATAATGAAGAAGCGAATCACCGAATCGCTCTAGGCAGGATAAGTATCTCTATATTTTCGATTTGTTTTGAAATCAGCTGGACTAGCCACAAAAAAAATACCAACAGTGAAGTAAAACTAGACACGCTCGCAGCGCTACCACCGTTCGCCGGCGGGTAGACAAATTACCCAATAAAACTGCTAATGAAAGAGATGAGGAAATGCCTACGATCACATTTAATTTTGTTAGTTGGATAATCCGCTTTACTTATATAGCGATAGTTCAAGTATATAGTGCAACAATAATTTGTCGCGCGCGGGTATAGAGAACATATATTTGTTTTCTTGTTTATTGCAATTCATGATTTCTCTAGCTTTTGAACAATTGTCGAATCTTCATATTTTTTCCTTTGATCATGTTAAAACTTGTAAGTGGACTTGACATGAGTTCTTGTCTACTATATTTGGATTTTGACGGGTTTGGCTTTTTATAAATAAACTTTGTCCGTACAGTAAGATTTTTTTATACGATTTTATTTCACACGTTTTTTATGACGGTCTTCCTAGTAACGCAGTTTTTATACGTCTTTTTTTATAAATAACGCGGTTTTTTTACACGGTTTTCGCGTAAAACACTAAGTAACAAGAGCGACAACAGACTACAAAGAGGTGTTTTTTTACACAGTTACATTTTTACACGACTCTTTACGACGTTTTTATAAATAACGCGTACTTATCCCTTGTACGTATCCCTTGTGTGAAAAAATACTTGACCGAACTTTGCTTAAAATGCATATTTGCATTTTATTTTCAGTTTTTAGGCTTTGAACGCATGTAACTCTGCCAATTTTTATACTCAGTAGGTGTTTTACAGTAGTCATAATATTTACGAACTAGTTCGCATGATATTTAAAAGTTATATGTGTTGCGTTTGCGTAGCTCGGTTTCAGAAATGAAAATATAATAACTCTCGAATTTCTTTCGACTAAATCATACACATTTGGAGGGGCCGCAGCCCTATACGTCGGTTTAAATCGTCCACATCGTGTAGTATAATATTTTTTATTACAATCATATACACCACACACACACCTGTGCGTGGCCCGGCATTCTATTGGCTTTCTGCTCTAAAAACGTCTCAAATCAGGAATTCGTTTTATAAGAACAGACGAACATCATACCAGAAACGTCATTATTCGATTTGATCTAGAAACTTCGCATCGATACCTTCGAATTTTTCACAGATAGATTTTCAACGCGTTATAGTTTTATAGATGTACGAATATTCGGATCAGTTTATATAAGTCATAATAAGGATACCGGACTTTGTGTGCGCTTCAATTTTGCGGTGCTACATCATCAAAAAGAAATGATCGCGTTATGATTTTCGTGGAAGATATAATAAACTCGTACGCGCGATTTTGTTATTATGAACCCGGTACTTGAACTCAGCGCATCGTTTACCAGAACGAACCCTACTGAAAACCCTGCCCTTTTCTCCAACATCCCAGTGATTTCTCGTGGAAGTGCAGAGGTGTTCTCGGCTTCCGATTAAGCGAGTATCACGTCAACATATTCCTATACAAACTCCTTCATTGACCTGCATCCGGATGCGGCCGGCGCCGGTATTGCCTAATAAAAAGATTAAGGTCACCAGTTTTTACACATTGAGGATGAATGTTAGTCCCAAACATCATCTGTTGGTTCTCTGTGTAACTACAGCTGATCTGGCGATAACGGAGTAGCAACCGCGGGCGGTCAATCATGCTCATGCTCATGCTCATTCCAAAATTCATTGGTTTTAAAAAAATTTAGTTATTTTCATTCTCTTCAAACATAAAACAAGTACAATTTCCTACCGCTCTCTCCTCTTTTTCTCTGTCTCTAAACCCAGAAATAATGTGTGTAACGTCACTTTCTTCTTTTCCTCTGTCTTGTGAGTCGACCTAATTCATCCGTAACGTTTCTTCCCCTACTAATTTACAATGTTTGTCCCAACTATCTCGGTGGTGTATTCGTGCGGGGGTTCGTGTTTGGTTCGTTCGTACTTACAGGTTGTCAACCGTCGTCGATATCTGTGGGTGGGGGTCAATTCGGGAGATGTTCTGTTTTCGCTGCGGATGGCTCGTGGCTGTGAGTAATCTTCCAGATCGCCGAGGGAGAAACTACCCGAAGGAATGTGCTCGGGTTGCAACGTTGGCGTAAGCCAACGATCGTGTGATCGCCGACAGGGGGGATGTAAGTAGGTGACCGCTGTGCAATGCTTGTGGGGGTGGTCGCCGGGAAATAATTCCGTATTGAATCTCGGGTCGTTGGGTGAAGTGACGGACCGTTCAACGGTCAAGCAACCATTGCTTTCCCAGTCAGGTGGTGGATGGTGATCGGCTGGTTAATAGCTGTAGCGGGGTATCGTACGGGGGCCTTCCCGATTTACGGGCTCGTGAGTCGGGGCGAGTTTCTCCGGCGTTGGGAAATCTTTCCCTTTCAGACCTTCTCGCGGGTGAAGCAATCACGTGTAGCGGGTGATGCTCGCGAGCCGAGACTTCTATTATTTTGCAGCCAACGCACTCCGAATGTACCTATAGTGGTACGCAACCACGAGGCGAGAGATACACTCAGGGAAATCGCCTGATACCTCCTCGCTACGAGGTTTTGTTACCTTCTAATTTTACAGCTTTCTGTCGGGCTATATTTTGCTGCAGAACATAGCACGTGCGGTCCCAACGGATGGGCCCTATGCGGCCACTGTTTTTTTTTTTCTGCGTGCAACTATTTCTATTTTTCCGACTCACTTTCCTAATTTTCTAGTTTTCTTACTGAAATTTGCATTTACGAATGCCTGAATCGCGACTCACGATTTTTATCTGTCACGTCGATTCGAATAACTTTAACTCCAACGAATGGATTTTTTCTTTAAATGATTTTTTTTTCACCACTAGTATTTATCTGTCTTTTAACAACTTTTCAGCTCGGCGGTCTTAAAAGGAAAGCTCGACTGGATCTATCCGACTGGCCAAGAAGCCGTTTTTAGTACAACTTGTTTCTGATATTCGCTAAGGGTATCCGGCTTATTTCTTGATGATTAGCCTCAATAAAATTATCTTGCAAACAATCTCATTGTTTTTCTTTGGTCGCAGCGGTTTTCACTCTTCCTGTTAACCCACAAACTTCAAATGATTAGCACATCTCATATTTAAGATTCGAGCACTTGCAATGATCCCCAAATTATCTATCTTTTGGGCGAATATATTTTAATGATTACGTTTATATATGAAATGGGATGTAATCCCGTTTCATACGTAGTCTTCATAAATCAAGAAAAAATTAGATTGCAAAATTCGAGTTGATACGACCACGTCCCGTTTCACCTTAATGCTCTGCTTTGAGAGATGGTTCGTAATTAATATCAGCTTATATAGTATATAGAGTTATATACCTCGTACTTCACAAGCACAAATCATCTCTCACTCGTTTTGTTTACGTTTAGACATACGACCTTATCACAAAGTAGTCGAGAATTGTTTGACATTAATTGTTTATTTCAATAAACCTATGTTAGTTGCTGAAGAACCACAAAAAAACTCACAAAAAAGCGTATTATCATAATAAACTGGCGGGGGGCCTAGTGTAGTTAGTTACGTCTCCGCCAACCACGCTCGTCGTCTGGGTTCGAATCCTAACTCCGACATTTTGGAATGCATGACAAGGCAAACTGAAATGTGAGACTCTTGATTTCGTGCTGAGAACTGAAACGCCAGTGTATTCCACATAGATATGAAATGTTTAATCTGTTAGCACAGAAGTAAGTGGAATCCACTTGGCAGTAATGTGTCGATTTTTTATTGTGTAGCTAACACTGGGAGGTTTTCTGAGGCGAAAAATCTCAGGGATCACGCCTTCCATCGCCTGAGAAAGTAAAGCCGTTGGTGTCGGTCTGTTTATCAACGGGTCTTAAGATAGGGTGGCAGAACTAGACCGACGGAAAATAAGCGAAAATAAAAAAAACTGTCCCGGAGCAGCCACTGGGAGGGCCTTTTCATTCTCTGCTCTGGTTTAAAACTGGAACTTCTACTCCGCAGACGTGAGGACGGAGCATATTAGTGGCCAGATCGCCATCCTGTTTAGGCCAGCTACACACTCGTCCCGTAGGGTTTTTACTATAAGATACGCCATTTTCGTGCGGAGTGTACGCTAGCGGGATCAAACTTATGCGTCACAGATACCCATTCGCCAGTGAAGCGGAGCCCAAGCCGTTGAACAATATATTAGCAGGAGTGAAAGCATTTCGCCTTGGTTTTTCTTACAAAAAATTTTGAAATCCATCACTGACAGTTACTGTCGAAAATTGGTCAACTTCAATTCGTCGTATTATTTTCATCGTGTGTCAAAAAACAACCGAACACTGAAAATGACGTCGAAGCAAGGAAAGCAACGCTGGCTTGTCTTTTCTCCTCAGAGAAAAACGACTGTGTAGGAGATTATCTTCACCATACGGCAAATCCCCAGAAATGCCGTGAATACAGAACCCCCACGCACCACCTATTCATCGACTTCAAAGCCGCGTATGGCACTATCAACCGAAAAGAGCTGTAAGCATTGCTAGCTTAGGCAATGAAGATGGTAGGCATTGCTGGTAGTTATGAACCGCTGGCATTGTGAATGCAATGCAACACCTACAGGAAGGGTTTGTCGTGACTTGCTGTCATACCCCCAACGCACCTGCAAAGATAGGCCAGAGTTAGACCACCGGACCCTAAAGCACGCAGTCCGTCACCCATCGGTTTTCCAGACACCAGCACCAAACATAGAGCAGGCGAAAATTTAGATGACATATGACGCGGCTACGACGATTGGCGCGAGAATTTAGAAGAGGTCAATGTCTAAGAGAAAGGAGGAATGACCTGTTATAGCCACAACACTCACTCGTTAAACAGATGTAAAAGTGAACGGTCGCGATCTGTGAAAATTTTAAGAGTGAGAAGACAAAAATTTAAAGACTGAAAAATGTGTGGCTACAGTGAACAACAGGAAAGGCACTCTTTTTGCCCCTTAATAATTGCCTCGTCACCAATTAGCTAATCAGGCCAAAATACGACCCATATTCCTCAGAACCCCGCTGTTTTGGATTAAACAAGAGCACACCTAAAATCCCATTCGATCCCGATTAGGAGCCATTTTGGCGGCAAAGGCCGCAAGTCAACGCCGGACAGAACGTGGGTGTGCAGAAACCGAATGCAACAAGAAGGTGGACAGTGTGCTGAAGGTGGAACGGGGCCCCGGAGAAGAAACAATGTTAAAGGTTAGCTAGAGTTAAGAAAGTGGGGGTCGAAAGCTAAGAATAAAATTTGTGAACGTAGCATTTTCCTGGAACCGCGAGTTTTCCCTAGTAAGCCGACCCTGAGGCTGTTGTTCAGGGAGTCGCTGCTGAGGCTGGGAAATACTTACAGAGCTATGGAACGTCATGGCCGCAAACGGCTTTCCGGGGAAGCTGATCGGACTTATAAAGGCTACGGTGGATGGGACGCAGAGCTGTGTGCGGATTTCGGGAGGATTGTCGGGTCTTTTTGAATCCCGCAGGGGGCTTCGACAGGGTGATCGTCTCTGCTGCCTGCTATTCAACATTGCACTACAGGGTGTAATGCATCGAGCGGACATCAACACGCGAGGTATGATTTTCAACAAATCCAGTCAATTCGTTTGCTTCGCTGATGATATGGACATTGTCGGCAGAACAACTGCGGCGGTGGCAGAACAGTACAGACGGGAAGCAGCGAGGATAGGGTTGCAGATAAATACGTCTTAAACGAAGTATATGCTAGCCGGCAGAACCGAAACCGACCGACATCGTTTAGGCAGTAGCACTACGATCGGCGGCGATGAGTTCGAGGTTGTCGACGAGTTTGTCTATCTTGGCTCACTAGTAACCGAGTACAATGACACCAGTCGTGACATTCGGAGGCGTATTATCAGCGGAAGTCGTGCCTACTATGGGCTTCACAAGCAGTTGCGGTCGAACAGACTAAGCCCCCGTACGAAGTGTAACCTGTTTAAAACGCTCATAAGACCGGTTGTTCTCTACGGGCATGAAATGTGGACAATGCTCGAGGAGGACCTGCGAGTACTCGGTGTTTTCGAACGATGGGTACTAAGGAAAATCATTGGCGGCGTGCAGGAGAACGGAATATGGAGGCGAAAAATAAAACATGAGCTCGTGCAACTCTACGGCAAACCCAGTATTCAAAAGGTGCCCAAACCTGGATGGATACGCTGAGCAGGGCACGTTACAAGAATGCCGGACAACGACCCCGAGAAGATGGTGTTTGCCTCGTATCCGACAAGAAGAAGACGACCAGGGGCGCAGCGAGCAAAATGGGTAGACCACGTGGAGCGAGATCTGGCAGAGAGTTCCATGGTGTCCTAGGGATTGGAGAGCAGCAACCAATAACCGAGTAAAATGGAGAAACTTTGTTTATCAGGCTATGTCATGACGAAATGCCAAAAAAATAAATAAATAATATATCTTCCACTCGTTCCTTCTGCTGTTCTGCAAGCCTTTGATCCAGCTCTCTGGCGTATTCTTCTGATACGCTATCAGTTCGCGACCGCTGTATGTTAAAACGCATCGTCCTTTCTGTTCGAAATTTCGTATGTTCTACAATCGTGCGCAGATCTCAGAGTCAGAGTCAACGTTTGTCCCCGAAAAGACCCAACATCAGTAACATTCGAAAAGTACAACAAACAATATCGCACACTAGCCAGGAGGTCTAACGCGGTCTCAATCAACTAGAGAGAAATCGTTATCGATATTGTTTTTGACACATTTTGCATGTTGTAGGATAAGTACAACGATACACAGTGCGCCAATGCTGAGTCGAGAAAATTTCCAGCTCGAAATAATTCTCGACCTGATCGGAAATCGAACTCGACATCACAACCTTGTGGGAGAGATAGCCGACATCACGCTGGAAGCAGGCTTCTCCATTTAAATATCTCCAGGTGTGTTTCCGAATATTTAAACGTGAAAAATAAAAGCCATTACTCTGGCCGCGGCAAAGGTTATCAGCCTCATCAGTCATTTTTTTGAACTTTAGTACTCATTTTGACGTGACCGGATTGGTCGTTTGTCGGTACGTAGGTGTTGATTGAAATGTAGTTAAGAAGCTTGATTTTAATCCTCCACCGGATGGCTCTTGTTTTCTGATTTCCCAAACCCAACTATAAACCCGACGCCCCGCCGCTGTAATTGATATGATACATGAAAGAAGCGTGTGCAGTAATCTACAGCACAGAATTCCCTTTCTCCGGAATTTGGCAACCGAAACTCCAGAATCGCTGCGATTTCGACTCCCTGGAGCGCCGTCCTGGAGCAAGTTAACTAACTCGTGTCGGTTCATTGAGAGTTCGGACGTTGCAAGTACCCAATTTCTAATCTTTTACCGTTTTCCGTTTCTGTGTTCGTAGCCTAGGTCTATGCCGATTTTTCCGTTCCGTATTTCTAATTCCGTTGTTCGTGGTTAGTAGAGGTTTCGGTATACTACCTTACCAGGGTCACGATACCTTCATCCTCCTGATGGGGCTGCCATATTACGTGTAGCTGGCGGCATACAACATTTTATGACTCAGCCGCCCGGTCCGGCCAGATTTTTAAAATAATTTTCATAATAATCCAGATGAGCTTAATAAACTTATCAAATGAGTAAATAAAAAAAATATTCAAAATAAATCTCGAATGATTCACAAATTTTTTTAAATTAATTCAGTGGCAGTTCTAACACGTTACCGAAATTGACTTTAATATGATTCTAACATGATTATAAAAAGACTCTCTTAAGAAATGATTCCAAAATGATTCTGAAATTAATTGAAAACGATTCTAGAGCAATTCTGAAACTATTGAAAAACAATTCTAGAATTATTAAAAAACGGCTTTTGAACATTCCCAAAATAATTCTATAATGATTTTAAAACGATTTTCATATGATTTTAAAATAGTTCTCAAACGATCTTCAAATGTGTCAAAAATCATTTGAAAATTTTTTCAAATCCTGATCTGAAATCATTCAAAAACTATCCTAAAATAATGCGGTGTATCGTCAGCAACATACATCCAAGGTAGCGCCCCAAGTATGGCAATATCCTAAAAGCATCCCACTACGAAAAATTAAGAGGTTAATACGAATCGAAACAATCAGCATCGATCCGGGAGAAAGAAAAGGACCACAAATAGAAAACTCGGTACTTGGAGCATCGGAACTTCACCGGCGCGTGTGGGGATTTTAGAATGGAAAAATGTAAAGGCGGAATTGCAGCCATCCTAGAAGTGCGTTCGTGGAAGACGGGTGAATGTGGATTGCGAGCGGTTGTTTCTATCGCTCTCTTCTCTCTTCAGCAGCCTAGAGCCGGGGTGGCTCGTGCCGTATCAAGAATTTTCCTCCATTTTACTCGGTCCTGGGCTACTCGTCGCCAATTTCCTAGACGTCTCGATACTCGCAGATCCGCTTCAACCTGGTCAAGCCATCTAGCACGTTGGGCCCCTCTATTCCTGGTGCCGGTGGGGTCCTTGAAGAGAACCGATTTTACCACGCAGGCATCCGGCATCCTCACGACATGCCCGGCCCATCGTAGCCTCCCGACCTTCGTCAGGTGTGCAATGGGAATCTCTCCAAGTAGTGTCTGTAGCTCGTGGTTCATACGCCTACGCCACTCTCCGCTATCGGTTTGTACTCCACCAAATATTGTCCGCAACACTTTCCGTTCGAATACGGCCAGTGCGCGTATGTCCTCTGTGAGCAGCGTCACGGTTTCGAGTCCATAGAGAGCTACGGGTCTAATTAGGGTTTTGTACATCGTCAGTTTCGTGCGGCGGCGTATGCTCCTGGATCGAAGCGTCCTGCGAAGGGCGGCAAAGTAGGCTCGATTTCCAGCTTGAATACGTCGTTGGACCTCCTTACTTGTGTTATTGTCGGTGGTTGCCAGAGATCCCAAGTATACGAACTCCTCTACCACTTCGAGTTCGTCGCCGTCCATGACCACCGTCCATGGGAGGCGAATGTTAGTTTCTTTCGAGCCTCTTTCTATCATATACTTGGTTTTCGACGCATTTATTTCTAGTCCAACTCTTCTAGCTTTCACTTTTAGTCTGGCGTAGATTGCCTCCGCCGTCGCTGAGTTTCTTGTAATAATGTCCAGGTCGTCTGCGAAGCCTATGAGTTGACTAATTTTGCTGAAAATCGTGCCTCTCGTTTCGATGCCCGCCCGTCGGATTACACCCTCAAGGGCGATGTTGAACAGTGTGCAGGATAATCCATCTCCCTGTCTCAACCCTCTGCGCGCTTCGAAGGGGTTCGAGAGTGTCCCCGACACGCACACGTAACACATCACTCGGTCTAAGGTAGCTTTGATAAGTCGTGTAAGTTTATCCGGAAAACCGTAGTCGTGCATTATTTGCCATAGCTGGTCTCAATCGACTGTATCATACGCTGCCTTGAAGTCCACGAAAACATGATGTGTGGGCACGTTGTACTCCCGGCATTTCTGAAGGATCTGCCGGAGAGTGAAAATTTGATCCGTAGTAGCGCGAGCTTGTGTGAAGCCCGCTTGATACTGCCCTACGAATTCTTCCGTAGGGCTAAAGGAGATAGACGACGGAGTAGGATCTGGGAGAGGACTTTGTAGGCAGCGTTGATCAGCGTAATGCCGCGGTAGTTGCTGCATTGTAGCCGATCGCCTTTTTTATAGATGGGGCATGCAACTCCTTCCATCCATTCCTCCGGTAGTCTCTCTTCCTTCCAAATCCTAGAGATTACCCAGTGGAGTGCCGTTGCTAGAGCCTCTTTTCCATGTTTATAGAGCTCTGCCGGGAGCCTGTCCTTGCCGGTGGCTCTGTTGTTTTTAAGTGACCCAATTTCCCGTTCGATCTCCAGGATATCAGGAACTGGGACACTACTGTCGTATGTAGGCACTCCAAGGATAACTTCCCTTCCGCCTCCTTCCGTTGCTCCGCTATTGAGGTGCTCATCGAAGAACTGCTGCCACCTATCAACCACCTCGCGCTCGCATGTGATCAGGCTCCCCTCCACGTCCCTACACATATCTGGACTCGGTGTGAAGCCTTTACGGGATTGGTTCACTTTTTCAAAAAAACTTGCGTGTATCGTTAGCCCGAAACAGTTGCTCCAGCTCTTCACGATCTCTGTCCTCCTGCTGGCGCTTCTTCCTCCGCAGAATCGTGGTCAACTCATTTCGTGTTCGTCGGTATTTGGCCGTGTTCTCTCTTGTGGCGATGCTTAGATAATTTTTCCAAGCTCTTTTCTTCCTCTCCATCGCTTGCTGGCATTCCCCGTCAAACCAGTCATTTTGTCGGCTCGACGATACCACACCTAGTGCCGCGGATGCGGCCTCTCCAATGGCCGAGCGTAGCTTCCCCCATCCATCGTCGAGAGTCGAAGCACATAGCTCTTCCGTGGAAGGTAGTGCCTCCTCAAGTAAGCGCGCGTAATTCTCTGCAGCCTGCGGGTTGGTCAACTGCCGGATGTTTGGCCGGGGAGGACGGTTCTGACGTGTGTGAAATACCGTGGATAGTTTTGAGCGCACATGTACTGCTACTAGGTGGTGGTCTGAGTCGATAGCCGCACCCCGGAGGGAGCGTATGTTTGTAATGTTTGAGAAAAATCGAGCATCAATGAGAACGTGGTCAATTTGATTTGTTGTACGGTGGTCAGGTGAACTCCAGGTGGCTTTGTGGATATCTTTGCGTGGAAAGAAGGTGCTTCTTATCACTAGGCCTCGGGAAGCTGCGAAGTTGATGCATCGTTGGCCGTTGTCGTTCGTGTCGCTGTGTAGGCTGTGAGGCCCTATCACCGGTCTATACATCGCTTCCCTACCAACCTGGGCGTTCATATCCCCGATGACGATTTTGATGTCCCGTGACGAGCAGCCGTCGTAAGTTGCCTCCATTTGCGCGTAGAACGATTCCTTCTCGTCGTCAGGTCTACCTTCGTGCGGGCAGTGCACGTTGATGATGCTGTAGTTGAAGAAACGACCTTTAATCCTCAATAGACACATCCTCTCGTTGATCGCCTCCCAATTGATCACGCGATCCTGCATTCTGCCTATTACACAATAACCCGTTCCCAGCTCGTTGGTTTTTCCACCGCTCTGGTAGAACTGGGCCTTGCCTCCACGGACTTTCCACACTTTCTCACCTTTGCGACAGATCTCCTGCAGAGCCACGATGCCGAATTTGCGGAGTTCCAGCTGCTCGAGCAGCACCCTGTCTCCGCCCACAAAATTTAGCGACTTGCAGTTCCAGGTACCGAGTTTCCACTCGTGGTCTGTTTTTCGTTGCCTAGGTCCATACCGAATGTTCCGAGTTATATTTTCTTGAATATTCGTAGTGTAATTGTTTAGGTAGGTTGCCTTACTAGGGCTACGCTACCGAGTCTCGTGATGGGGCTGCCATCTTAGGTGTAGCGTTCGAGACAACACGTTTCTTTATTCAGCCGCCCGCTCCGGGTCAGACGCTGTTATGAGCCGCCCCTAACCTGGGGAACAGACGCTCAGAAAGGCTGAGCTTACCTCCGGGGAGGTCAGCCCACCTCCCTCTTCCCTGTCAGCATACGACCACGATCTTCGCTTGGTTACTCGTATCCCGGCTGGTACCACGGGGAGGTAGGGATAGGAGTTGCTGGTCAGGATGCTATGGACCACAATGGGGTCTATTTTATGCCAACTAGTACAATTTGTACTGCACTTTTAAATACCATATCTACTACAGTGGTTGCGACAGAGGCGAATGAAGTGTCGGTTTTGTCATACGATGGAAACAGATCAAGCGGGTCACTTTATGTGTTGAGAATCAAGGGTAGCTTCTCGATAAAACATATGAAGAGAGCCCGAAAACATTGATATTCCTAGGATTTTTTATCAGGAATCTTCCAAAAGATATATTTCTGAACACACGCTGCATTGCACAATGGTCCAGAAACCAAATTAAGGGGGAAATTCGGGCCTAAATCTCTATAGCAACATTTTAGAGAAAAACTTTCTTCTACAAAGTTGTTATATATGATAAAGCGCTTATTGAAAAATTATTAAAAATTATAGTGACCAACATTTTCGATGCAATCAAGTATCTAACTTTTTTGTATTTATAGATAGAAAAAAAATTGTTCTACAATGTTATAGCTCCATTAATTTTAAGTAACTTTTAAAAAAAAAGTTTTTCTCTATCTTTGAAAACAACCGGTTTATAATGAAAAAACCCGCGCTCTAACTTTTTTATTTCAAGGTTCATCTCAAAACTGTCTTTGAACGACTTTTAGAGCTTTTTAAGAGAAACAATTTGCGATGCTGACATCATAAATATCTCAATTTTACTCAAAGTTATTAATATTTTTCATCAAAATATATGCGTTTTTCATTTGTATGTCATTCTTTTTGGGGCAAACATAAAAAATATCTCTTGGTCTCATTTCGAAGGGCATGCTTGACGCTATAAATGTATAAATGGAGGAATTTTCAAAAACATGTTATTTTTTAAATTTGAGTAAATTCAATTTAAAAACAAGACAAAAATTTCAATAATTTGCATATAAAAACTAAGATTTAATTTTTGGTATTTTTTTATAACTAGGAATAATTACCTATTAATTTCATCCAAAAAGATTGAAAATCGATCAACTGGTTCAAAAGTTATGACCCCTGGACTAGATGTTTAACTGAAGTACAAAAGATCCAGCATAAAAGTACGGATCATCGAGGATATCGCCACCTCGTATCGATTGGCAGCATGGTGAAAACCTTCCTGCAGTAATGACCGGTATCAGAAGGGACGTTGAACCACATGAAAACCTAGCATGGAAGCTAATCGAGGAGAGTCAACTCCACTTGAACAACTTCACTACAAACGTAGCCTGTTAAATTTTGCTTTTTTCTAGTCTGGCGAGTGTTCAAAAGTCTGCATCGATTTTCGTATTCAGGAAGAGCTAGCCAGATAAATCTTTGCTGAACGCCTTCAATCCTTTTAATCCAATGCGCATAACAATACAGGCGGTCTCAAAAATTAGTCTCACCAGCGAACAAGACCAATCATTAATACACTGGGGTCTTTTTTTACGCGGGTTATTTTTATGCGGTTTTTTTATACGCGACTTTTTTTACGCGATTTTTTACAATAACGCGGATTATTTTTACGTGTTTTTTTGAAATAACTCGGATTTTTTTTACGCGATTTGAAAGATTATTTTTACGCGGTATTAAATATATTTAGTATAAGTAAATCCAATCGACTAAAAATCAATTGTATGGTTCATGACAATAAGATATTCTGTTTTATTAATCTAAATAATGCATATTTTTAATATATTTGCTGCTATTATCAAAAAAAGTAATTTCCGTTGATTCGGGAAGAAGGAACAAAACTACATTAATAATTGTATAACGATACGAGTCAGGGTCGTTGCAATTAGCTTCCGATAAAGGAACGAGAGCTTAAACATGTGGCAAAATTATTATAAAAAGTTATTGTCATGTTCTTCAATGAATTTTCATTTCAGAAGTACTATTTACTCATTCTGTGTGTTTCGTTACCATTTTTATATTGTTTTTAAAGTTTATATTTACTTACGTGCCATTATTTTTAATCGGATCTTATTATTGAATAGAGTTTTTTTTACGCGATTTTTTAAAATAACGCGGTTTTTTTATACGCGGATTTTTTCAACGCGGTACAACCAACCGCGTAAAAAAAGACCCCAGTGTATAGGGTAATCGCTCCTATATTTGTCTCAGTACATATATTCAGCCCATTACGCCTTTTCAATCAATTTATCGTCAAACTTTTAATCACTTGACAAAATGGAGAAGCGCATAGATTCACTTTCGAAATTTGTAGAAATTTCACGGCACATTGGACAAATAGGAGAAATAAGATGAGTATATATGCAACTAGCTGTTGAGATGAATGATGGAACGATTACCCCATCTTCCGGTCATCGGCAACCCGGACGCAATTTCAAAGCAACGTTGTTCAAAAATAACAGTGGGCCCAAGTTGCTGCCTTGGGGAACTTAGGTAGAACTGCAGAAACTCAAAGAAACTCAGGGGCTAATTTTAACACGGAGTTCACAACTTCTCAGGTTAAGACCAAAATCACAATGCCAGCCTAAGAAAAACTGTAATCGATCTTATCGAAAACCGGCTTAGAATCTGTGTGGATGACGTCAACTTGAGATTTATTCTCCATTGCAGTAACGCAAGTGTTGGTGAAGTTCAACAGAGTCGGTATCTGAAGAAATCAAAACAAATTCTGAAATGATTCTGAAATAATACTTAAATGAAGGAAAAACATTTCAAAAACGAGTCTCAAATTATGCGAAATTTCCAAATCGACTTCAATATGATTCTAAGATAAATTCTATTAAAAATTCTAATACGATACAGAATTTAATTTGAGAAATCAGGAAAAAAATTATAAGTTTCCATTAAACTCTAGTAGAAATTTGAGAAGTAAATATTGAAAATATTACTAGTCCGTACAAATACGGATTTCGACTGCTACATACAGTCATCAATGTTTAATTCTTAAATGTCTAATAGAGTTTAATGGAAACTTATAATTCTTTTTTCTGATTTCTCAAATCATTCTACTAAGACGATCAGTAAAGATTTTCCAAATTTGATTTAATTTGATTCCTAAATGCAAAATGATTCACAAACTATTATAAAATTATTTAAAAAAATCTTAGCTGATTTACAAATAATTCTACAAAAGATACAAATATGATTCTAGAACGATTCTAAAATGATTCTGAACTCTGAATTGATTTTAAAAACACTCCAAAAAAATTCTAAAATTATCCTCAAATTGTTCTAAAATGATTCTTGAATGATTTTTAAATGATTCTGTAACAGTTACAAATGATTCTAGAAGAACTCCTAAATGATTCTTCCAAAAATAATTCGTGATTCGTTTACTGAAATGGTTTCGAATTAATTTTACAAATAGTTCTAAAATTACTCTAGGGCTCGAGGATTATAAAATAATTTTACAATAACTTCAAATTGATTTCTAGATATCTTTGAAAACCTTCATAAATGATTTTAATATCTAAACACCCCTCCAATCAACACCCCTTGAAATTTAAAAGGGGAGCTTCTAGAATGAACCCTTCTGTGCGATGGCTAATGAAAATTTTTGTATCGAATCCTACGCGACAGCTGACACCCGCGTGGGGACATAACGGCCGGAAGTGCTTCTTCGGCAATTTTAAATTACAAATTTTTGCATTTCCCTACAAGCGATGGTGGATGATGATCCGATAGGAAAAGAATCAACGTGCCAATTTCCAGTTCGTTCTGTACCGTCAAGCCTAAACCTGAGCAGCCAGGAAAGTAAGTTACCTTTCAGCTCCGTTTGCATATTCGTATTTACAGAAGGGTAATTTGGGTGGGGTCGCGTAGGAGGTGGTAAATTTATGCTTTATTCATAAATAGGCTAAACCGAAGGCAACAAACCCTTTTGCACTAAAAGTGGGGGCTAACTCTCTGGGGAGAAAGAGCAATTCGCTAGTCTTCGTGAACAAACTAAACGAAGGGTGAATTGCTAATTTTACAAGATTAATTTATTGCAAGATATTTGTACGAGCGACGATTTTCCCGGACGTTTAGCAAACAGTCGGAATAAGTCATCCATAAAGTAGTGTTATGACGTTCCTTTAGTCGCGACTGGTTGCCACTGACGGTATTTTTCGGTGCTGAAATTATCAGTACACTGCAGTAACTGCCAAATTCGTGCAAGCAACCATTTTGAATGAAAGCAAAACACGGCTGAAATTGGATTTGCTTCATACTTATCGTACATCTGCAATGCTATTGAGGCAATATTTTACAGACGATATGGTCGTCGTTCTATGTTATGTTCTTATTAAGAAGCTCAAATACTTAATCTTGAGCAGCAAATATGAATACCACCAAGGAAGAACCGAACAATCGCATTTCCATTAGCAACGTAAGCTTTAGTGGTCTTTTTCAATAAAATCTGAAGCACCTGTTGAGAACGAAAAACAGAATTACACCTCTAATCCCGCAGGGCTAAGAACATACTGCTGTTTCATCCCCCAGCCCAGCAGCGCTGGCAAATGTTTACTATCGGGATTGCACTCTAGAGCAGCCGAAGGCAATTCCGTCCAGTCATCGCAAATTTTCGTTAAATCATCATAACCATTAAAGTTAAATTTAATCTCATCTCAGTTCCAGAGTATACTCCTCGAGAGCAGCATCCTATCAAAACAGGATTACCTTGTTCTGGAGCCCCACTTTGTACTGCTGGAAACGGCATCGAATCGATTCGAAGCCTTCGAAAGAAACAACATTGGAACGCTCGCGGTGATGGTGGTAGGGGCTACAGGAGACTAATGCGTTTCCCAGCTCAGCATCCTTGCCGCAGCCCGAATTTTCAAGTACCGTTAAAACGAGATTTTTATTGCACTTGGGCCTTCCACAGTCAGCAGCTCCGGCAGTTGGTTGGGAAAATCGATAGATACAGAAGGAAAAAAAGCTGATGGACTTGATTTGGGAAGGGTGGAGTAGAAAAGCTGGTGTTTGTTAATGTATCCAATGATTTTTGGTTTTGTTTGGATTTCGCGGCGATCGATTTGCCCCCTACAGACGCAAATGGAAGAATCGTTAGAGAAGAGAGATTGTAAGTGCCAGAGAATTGACTCATAAGTAATAATTAGTTTTCGGAGTGTTTAGACTCTTTAGTGTCAAAAGAAGAACAAGAATATTTTGCTTACAACAAAACTCGTTATGTCTTCACACAAAAGTTTGTTGAGATAAAAATGGAGAAATTGGTGACAGTCAACAGTAAAAAAAGAAAGAGAGAAGTTGATGATGACACTTTTAGGCAAAGTGTACAATTCTCATCTCTTCAAAACATTAAGTAAAAGTTAAAGTTAAAGTAGTTAAAGTAGTTTTTCTGTCGTCATATTTGACGGCATTATTAACAGCAAAAACTAATTGCTGTAATAAAATGTAATGAAGTAACTCAACATGAAAGACCGTCGCTGAATTTGTTTTCCGTCCAGCCGCTCAAACCCAGCTGAACTCACAATGAATTGCCGGCACACTCGGAACGGCGAACGAGGAAAAATGGCAAAAGCGCTGCTGCCAAGGAATTTCCTACTTGCAGCAGATTCGGACAAACATCGGCCTCCCGACTTAGTACCGTGAGGTGCAAATCCTCTGCCGTCTCCTACGGGAATTCTTCGGCTGTAGACTATTTATATGTAGGTACCTAGTACAGACAGACGAGTTGCCGCCGCTCGGTTTAAAATTTATCCACCGCCGGGGCCAGCCTCCCACACACCCACAGTTGGAAGAGCGGCAGCAAAAAAGAGGTAGGCTACCAGTCTAAATGCTTTTCATTAGACTAAGTTGCAGGGCGAGGTCACACTTGAAGCGGAGGGGAAAACAATAACGCATTGCGGAATCGTTGCTGCTGCTGTCGCCACACCGTTGGCTTTCTGGTCGGTTGACGACCGTCTTCACGAGGATCGGAACAATGCGCCAAGTGTGCGAGAGGTCTATTGTTATGTGGCGTGCGATGGCGGTGGTGACGATGAGGGAGAGTTTCCCTGTTTTGTGTCCATTCCATGAGGAAAGGAAACGAATGAATGTTCTACATACTCCGTTTACCTGAATCCTTTTTTTTCTGCCATTGTGCCACACTGTAAGCCCGAGAACTTCGGAATGCATATGTTTATGGAAAATTATGATGAAGTTATTTGTTTACGGGGGGAGTCAAACGATGAGTGTTAACCAGTGTGTGGAAATATATTGGAGCGAATGGAATTTTTCTGCTTGAAATTCCTGCGGGGAAACCACAAGTGAAATTTATTGTTATGTTTTAGATGCATTTTTTTTTGCGTGAAACACCGTTCATTAACGTTGCTCAACTCTCGCTCACAATAATCTTGAAGATATTTTTAGAACTAAATAAAATAAATTGACCAACCATTTTCCATTCAATTAAGTGAATCAAACTGATTAATTACGTTGCACGAATACTCGGCTCACGGTTCACGTCAATCACCTCTGAATCTCACTGAAAGGAAACAGTCCATATCCATTTCATCACACTGATGAAGCATTCTGTCAATCTAGCGGACTGAACACTGGCTTTCCACTGAATCATTCATTCTCGGTCGTCCGGCCTTTCCACACATGGATCATTCATTATGTGACTGTGTGTTGTGTCCATTCGAATGTCCACGATGACCGAGACTGGGAAAAAAATCAGAGACGAGGAAAATGATGGATGGATTATGACTTTCCCGTACAATTGGTTGCTTTCATCTATGGGATGATTTTTTTTTCAACGCTGCATTTTTTCATCCATTACCGTGTATCATTTATGTTCAGTCACAACGCGAGTAAAAAACCAGAATCTTTCGGAAAAATATGAAAGCATATTGCACACGTCACGGATGACCAGAAACTAACTGATCTGTTGCGGAACGTGAATCTGCGATTGGTCTAGTCCGAATGTTATCAAATTTACTTGAGTGCAGTCGAATGCGAACCAAATGAAAAATCGAAAGCCAAACCGTTCGTTTCAATTTTGAAAGGTTTTTTTTCCGAATTCAATGCGGTCCGATTGACCCAATTGCCAGCGATGGTAATCTTTGCCAATTTTCGTTTGCCACTCGCAAGATAAACAGGAGTAGGGCGGAAGAAAACGAGAAAAAACTGTCACACTGGGAGACCTCGAAGCCATAAATATTCATCAACAGATCGAAAGCTCAACGGCGGGGCACGGCACAGTTCAGTTGGCAATTTTCTTCCCGGATAGCAGCCTTAGTTGGTATAATCAGTTTTTGGTCGGTCGGGCCTCCGCTCGATACTAATGGCGTCAGTCTTTAGAGAGAAAATCCAATAAATTACAGCACGTGCGTGAAGGCAGCAAACTCAGATAAGCGTAATCCTTCGGCATGAGTTTCAAGGCGCTAGGCAGCGATAAAAAGCTTTGGCGGAACTTTTTTCGCCGGCACGGGTGACGAATGAGACTTGGTTTGCGCAGGTAACTGTTATGGAATTTGTTGTTGGCGAAATCTTCTAACGAGACGCTACTTGTTGAAACTACCAACGTCGTTTGTATAATTCGAAACATCCGAATTATCGACGGTCATTCTTTCCTTTGTTCTGGTAAATTGATTTACCTTAAGTTTGGCATCACGGAACGACCAATGTTGCAAGTATAAGTATTTAACATTTAGTTTCACCCGTCACCATCTAGTAAATTTTTTCTGTAGATCGAACATCTTACAATAATGGTCCCACTTAGGTTTTGCATTCTGTTTCTAGCGCTGTGCGCTTGGGAAACGCTAGCTTTTCAACCAGGTTTTTGACTTAAAAAATTCACTTCTATTCAGATATCACTAAAACGATATATATTTCATTGGTTTTTGTTTCAGAGCAAGTTCAACCGCCTGTAAATCCTCTTTTGTATACAAGGTAAGTTTATATCTTATGGTCAATTCATCAGAAGGATTCAAAAGTATGTAATTTTCATTTTATTTTTGCACAGTAATGGGGAATACTACGAAAATAGAGTGAAATGCTCATGGTGGAACGATTTATATAATTGTTATGACTACTACGGAAATATACTGAGATGCACATGGTGGAAAAATGTGTACATTTGTTTTGGCTATTACCCATAAAAAATGAATAAACTGTAAAATAAATAGAGTACGGAACCGATTTAACGCAGCCTTTGTCGCCTCCGTGCATTGAAACGACATAGTTTCACTATTGAATACCTACTAGAGGTATGAAAAATGATGAGATGCTAATAAAAAGTTTGATTAGTTAAGAAGGTTTCTCGTAATTAAACAAACCCAATCATCATATGGCGAAGCTAGTCCATACGGAATGAGTTTAAATCGATAATTGTGAACGGTTGTATTGTGACCTTATCTTGCACAATCGACTAACATCAAAACGGTTAAGCATCAGGGCGAAGGATTAAATAACAAATGTTCGCCCTCATAAGCGTTAGTTGACACTATTCTACTGATGGGCCATTCATTTCGAATGTGCTTTCGAAATTGTTCCAGTTCAGGAAGGTTTGAACTTTGGTAGGTTTCTCCAATTTGAGTACAACTAAGAATCTATTTATTCCGATAATTCATGTTACTTACTTTACTTTCAAGGCGACAGACCGATTATCGATCCAGTGCCGAATCCGGAATACGTCGCCATGTCCCTCGGTCTTGGGCTGCTATCCTCCAATCGCCCCTAACACCTATTTCGCGTGCATCCTCGTCGACAGCACACATCCAACGAGTGCGGGGTCTACCTCAAAGTTGACGACCTCTATCGGGATTCCTGCTAAATATAGCCTTCGCTTGACGCTCATCCGGCATTCCCGCTACATGCCCAGCCCACTGAAGCCTGCCGTGTTTTATCCGCTTGACTATATCCGCCGATTTGTAGGCCTGGTACACTTCATGGTTCATGCGTCTGCGCCAAACACCATTTTCTAGTTTGCCGCCAAGCATTGAACGCAAAATCCTACGCTCAAAAACACCAAGAGCTCGCCGATCAGCCTCTTTCAGCGTCCATGATTCATGGCCGTAGAGAGCCACCGGAAGAATCAGTGTTTTATAGAGCGCAAGTTTAGTACGGATTTGCAGACTGCGGGACCTTAGCTGGTTACGTAGTCCGTAAAAGGCCCTGTTTGCGGCTGCTATCCACCTCTTTATCTCACGGCTAACCTCGTTGTCACATGTCACTAATGATCCCAGGTAAATAAATTCGTCGACTACTTCAAATGTTTCCCCATCTAGCACCAACCTTCGACGGACTACCACGCACTCTGCCTGCCACCATGTATTTCGTTTTGGCAGAGTTTATGACAAGCCCTAATCTCGCAGCTTCCCTCCTGAGTGGTCCGAAGGCCTCTTCCACAGCTCTACGGTTGATACCAATGATGTCGATATCGTCCGAAAAACCGAGAAGCATGTGCGACTTCGTAATGATGGTGCCGCTTCTCTGCACACTAGCCCTCCGTATAGCACCATCCAATGCGATGTTGAACAATAAGTTCGGCAGCCCGTCACCCTGCTTCAAACCATCTAACATCACGAACGAGTCCGATATCTCACCGGCTATCCTGATGCTTGATGTATAACCTTCAAGGGTGGCACGTATCAGCCTAATCAGCTTTGTTGGGAAGCCATGTTCAATCATAATCTACCATAACTCATTTCTCTTGACTGAATCGTACGCTGCCCTGAAGTCTATGAACAGATGGTGCGTCTGCAAGTTGTATTCTCGAAATTTATCGATGATTTGTCGCAAAGTAAACATTTGGTCCGTCGTGGAGCGTCCCCCTCGAAAACCGCATTGGTACTCGCCAACAAAGGTCTCCTGCAACGGCCTCAGTCTGTGGAACAGGATGCGGGAGAGAATTTTGTACACGGTATTGAGAAGAGTTATGCCCCGATAATTGCTACAGTCCAGGCGATGGCCTTTTTTGTAGATCAGGCATATGAGACCCTCCAACCAGTCCGAGGGCAATTCTTAATCAGACCACACTCTCAGCATGATCCGATGGATGGCACCATACAGCTGTTCGCTTCCGACTTTGAAAAGTTCGGCAGAAATGCCGTCCTTCCCGGCTGCTTTGCAGTTTCTCAGCTCTTTCACTGCTTTCTTCACCTCGTCCATGGATGGTGGATCCACAGCTTGACCATCATTCTCAATAGTCATCCTGCTCCTTTCGACTCCATTGTTTCCCTCACCGTTCAACAGCACACTGAAGTGTTCCTTCCAACGCTTGGCCACCTCTGTTTTATCGGTTATCAGGTTCCCCTCCCTATCGTTGCACATGACAGGGGCTGACACGTTTCGAATCCTGATTCCGTTTACCTTCTTGTAGAAGCTCCTCGCATCGTGCCTGGAGAAGCAACCTTCCGCCTCCGCAAGAATACGCTCCCAATGCTGTCGTTTCTTCCGGCGATGGAGTCTCTTTTCAGCGGCTCTTGCATCTCGATATCTACCCATGCTCTGACGAGTCACAACCGTGGCCAACATGTGACCCCTGGCGCGGTCCTTCTCTTCCGTCACTCGCTGGCACTCAGCGTCAAACCACTCATTGGGCGCAGCTGCCGCAGTTGTACCCAACACTTCTCTCGCTGTAGTGCTGATCGAACTGTGGATGTGCCTCCACTGTTCATTCAGGTTCCCTTCAACTCTTTCCTCAATCCGTTCATCAACTTTCTGCTAGTACTCTGCAGCCACTCCCTCAGTTGATAGCCGCTGGATGTTCAACTGCATCCTCCTCGTCGCTTTGGATTTCAGCACGTTGGACAGCCGGGCGCGGATTTTGACTACTACGAGATAGTGATCCGAGTCAACGTTCGGTCCTCTGAACGACCTCACGTCTGTAACGTGAAAGTGCCGTCCATCAATCAGAACGTGGTCAATTTGAGAGCAAAGCTCTCCATTCGGGTGCATGCAGGTGTGCTTACGTATGTTCCGGCATGCAAAATAAGTGCTACAGATAGCCATCCCCCTAGCTGCAGCGAAATTAACAAGCCTCAGGCCATTGTCGTTCGTAGTAGAGTGGAAGCTTTCCCTACCAGTTACGGGGCGAAAGAAGTCTTCCTGCCCGACCTGTGCATTTGCATCTCCGATGACAATCTTTATATCGTGTCCTGGGCACTCATTGCATGTCTTTTCCAGGAGCTCATAGAACTCCTCCTTTTCGTCATCGGGTTTCTCGTTGGCCGGTACGTACACATTTATTAGACTGTAGTAGAAGAATTTGCCCTTAATTCTCAACACGCATATACGGTCACTGATCGGCCTCCATATAATGACACGCTTCATCTGTTTTCCAATTATCACGAAACCGACTCCTCTTTCTGCTTTCACGCCGCCGCTATAGTAGATGTGGTACTTAAATGAAGTGTCCGCAATAGGATCTACTGCTCGGAATTCGCGTTCTCCCGATTTCGGCCACCGCACCTCTTGGAGAGCAGCAACCTCCACATTCACCTTCCGCAGCTCTCTAGCCAGGATACTTGCGCGTGCCGGTTCGAGTAGAGTCCTTACATTCCAAGTACCGAGTTTCCAATAATCGTTGTCCTTTTTCGTTCGCCTAGGTCCATGCCGATTATTCCGTTCCGTATTTATATCTGGATTGTTCGTAGTATTTATTCTCCGGTATGCTGCCTTACTAGGGCTGCGATACCTAGTTTCGCGACGGGGCTGCCGTCTTTGATATAGCTGGCGAGACACCGCCCCAACTGCCCCAACTATCAGAAAATAATAAAGTAGAAGGCAAAGAAAATACAAAAATATTTAATGTATGCTTATAACGATACTCACAAGTAAAAATCATAACAAATTATCCGGGAAAACAATGGAAAACTACACAAAATATAGTATGCAAAATATAAGTTTAGTTTCGGGTTGAAAAGATTTGTTTTTCCGCAGTCTAAATTAAAAAAATCAAATCTCTCACTGACAACTTTACTGTGCGATTAGAATAACGCCACAACCGATAATATAATACCATTTCTTTTATTTTGCTCAATGTTAAGAAAATGCAATTGCAAATGCAAGTTATCATACAATTTTGTATCTTTATTACACCTGAAATTTCATTAGTTCCAAAAAAAGGCAGCTTTCACTGCAACGGCATTCTTGCTATAAAAACAAACAATATATATATAAAGGCTTTTTCAAATATTTGATTACTAGCTGGCCCGTAGTGGCTAGCCACTTTCAAATTCATTTTGGACTATTAAAAGTTGATATTTAAATGATACTTTTTTTTTAAATATCGAGTTAAAGTGCAATATGTAAGTATGACACTATCGATAATTCGATGCAGATGGCGAGCGCTGGTAAAACCTAATTAATCATCTAAACTGCGATAAATTCTTCGTTCAGTAGATCATGAAAACGCGTGGATTGATTGCTTACTCGAAAAGAAATCTGAAAAATTGTTTTCTAACGATTTAATATTTTTTTAAATTTCATAACTTGAATAATAGGTAATAATCTCAATTGTTTGATGTTACATATGTTTTATTTAAACTAAACTTACCAAATAAATAAAAATGAATGTGATTGAAAAAAAAAACAATTTACAAAAACCATTGCTCATGAAAAAATACTGGATTGTTCAAAAAAGTATCCGCACATGCAAAAGTTTGTCTCTGCAATTTGTTATTACCAATAGCAAAGCTTGGAATAACTAAGTACTGTCCTCTTTTAATCAATAATGGGTAGTTCAGATTACTCTTTAATACCCCGATATAACATCGCACAATGAATGAAGCGCATGAAACATCTGTCATCTGCGTTCCATCACAGAAAACTTTTCTAGTGTTGCGTTACCACATAACAAACCTCATCCCATCACCACCACCTTTTTCTACTGCTTTGTTTTCGTCTTCTTCTACATAAACAAACAAATATTATTTGAAAAATAAAAAAGTTGGCTTAACTGTAGCACATTTGCAAGATAGTAGATGAATCTATGTTTAATTTTTAAGACTTTGAAAATTTTATGTTGATATTCCGAATCTCAAATCAAAACAGAAGATTTTACATAATGTTCAAAAATAATGACCTTGTCTTAACCCGATCCCGGCGGAGAGAAATCAGTGTTTACCTCAAGAAATGCACTTTAAACTCTTATTACTCATCAACTATATACACAATTGACACAAACTGTATTGCATATAAAAGATCAATCTGTTTTCTAACCATGAATAGTTTTATCGTAAAAAATTTCAAGTATAGTTGTTGAGCTTGAATCAAAGTTTGAATGTCACCCGTCGGGAATGGGTTTATTTTATACTGTTGAGCAGAATCATTTCAAATCGCCTGGAAATACGCGGAAAATTTATCGACCATTTTTGATTTGAATGAAACTTTGCACACGTATTTGGCTCAGCAAACTGAGCATTTTTCACAGGTGCAGAGATTTTTCACACCCATGAGTTACATTCTAAAAGGGCGTACGCCTTTTGGCATAGGTTTTATTCGAAGCATTGTAGCCCAGAAACCGTTGGTTATATAGAAAAATTGTCTGAGAATAAGTTGTAGGGAATTAAAAATGCACCATAAAAAAAATATACACTGTACAATAATATTTTTTTTGACAAAAAAAAATTAAAAATAAACATTAAATTTAAATTTAAAAAAAAAGAGTTGAATTTTTTCTCATTTATTTTTAAAGAAACTTGACGTTAATACGCAACTTTTAAAAAAAGGTCCAGGATGGAGGAATGAAAAATAATTTTTTTATGGTAGATTAATTTTTTTATGAAAATTCTAATTTAAACATTTTTCAAAATATTTGTATTCTGGTGATTTTAAAAGATGCAGAGAGTCATTTTAAATCAAAAAGCCTTTGGTAGTAAACATTCTAAAGGCATTGGTTTTCGAGTTATTTCCAATTTAAGCTCGAAAAATTATAATTATTTGGGAAAATACACGTTTTTCTTAATTTGTCCATGGTTCTCCAGCAAAAACATGGAATGCTTGATCAAAAATATACAATTCATTCTTTGACAACAAAACGATTGGGCGAACGGTTCTCAAGAAAAGAGTTAAATGTTTTAAGTGATATAAATATATAATAGAATCAAATATTTATTTTCAAGTTTTATTATCTTAAGAACATATTTTTTCATGACATAGATACTTTACAGAACTAGTTTCACCTTATATTTCATATACATCATAAGTAAATGATTCGTCATCTTTTAAAAACAGCTTCGTTTGTATCTTGTTTTCTGAAATCGAAACAAAAGAGTAATACTTTTGTGTGGCAGCTATTATTATAGATTTTTTAAAAATATTGCTCCATTCTGTTACTCCTTGTTCATATTCTTCATATTATACCCAACTAAATGACATTTTTGATGAATTTTTATTACTTTCCTGATCAGGCCAATCATACAATTCTTTTGCGCTTGTAATGGGATGTTCATGTTATTTAGCTAAACTTGCATTTCCTGCCATTCGTTTCAATATGCCACCAATTGCATCGCATGGGCCTTCAACATGAGAAGTCGCAAAAAAATGCCACTCTGCATCGACGTTATATTTTGTTTTGAACTTGCAAAGTTTTTTCTATTTTTATATTGTGAGGCAGCTCCCTCAGACATTAATATCGCTTTTTTCAACTCTATTGTTGTTTTCAAAAAACTCATTAATTTGGCAATGAACACCTGAACCGCAACAGTATCATGATGGAGTACTTCCGATATTATGATGAAGCTGGTATTCTTAAGTGTTCCAGATTCTGAATAGTAAACAACGAAGGGATGAATGGTGGCTTGACTATCATTCAAATAACTAAACGAATCACAATTTGATAAAGACGTATTAAAATGAGCTTGACTGTTCAATGTTTTTAATTTTGCAATAACGTTTTCGTTTAATTTGCGTAAGCTTGATGAGCACCGATGACCAGGAAAGGGTTTACAGCATTTGGGCTTGGTGTATTCCAGTTTCACTTTATTCATCTTCACAAAATGCAAACTGTTACTAACACATCTGGAGTAGTGCAATCGTGTTTACATACGAAAACAGATATTATAAGTAACCCAGAAGTTATTGGTTGCGTACTTTAAAAATAGTTAGTATTAGTAAACAAGTAGGTAGTGTTGCACGACAAACATATTTTTTTATAAAACATTCGGCAAGGGGGAACGTGTAGGTAGGCTAAGTTTTAGCGCTTGAGTTATTTATCCAACCGTTTTGTTGTCAAAGAATGAATTGTATATTTTTGATCAAGCATTCCAATGAACATATGTTTTTTGCTGGAGAACCATGGACAAATTAAGAAAAAAGTGTATTTTCCGAAATATAATTAATTTATCGAGCTTAAATTTAAAATAACTCGAAAACCAATGCGTTTAGAATGTTTACTACCAAGAGCTTTTTGATTCAAAATGACTCTCTGCATCTTGAAAAATTATCAGAATATAAATATTTTGAAAAATGTTTGAATTAAAATTTTTATAAAAAAGTTAATCTACCATAAAAAAATTATTTTTCATTTCTCCATCCTGGACTTTTTTTAAAAGTTGCGTATTAACGTCAAGTTTCTTATAAAAAAAATAAGAAAAAAATTCAACTCTTTTTTTTTTAAATTTAAATTTAATGTTTATTTTTAACTTTTTTTGGTCAAAAAAAATTTTTTTTGTACAGTGTATATTTTTTTTATGATGCATTTTTAATTCCCTACAACTCATTCTCAGACAGTTTTTCTATACAACCAACGGTTTCTGGGCTACAATGCTTCGAATAAAACCTATGCCAAAAGGCATACGCCCTTTTGGAATGTATCTCATGGATGTAAAAAATCGCTCCATCTGTGGAAAATGCTCAGTTTGCTGAGCCAAATACGTGTGCAAAGTTCCATTCAAATCAAAAATGGTCGATATTCGATCATCGGTGATTTGGCGCGATCTTGCTCTGTAGCTTTTTTTGAAACAGCTAAAATTTTCACGTATCAGCAAAATAATTATCGCTTCTCCCTTACATCTTGACCGTCGTAGTATACTCTAAGTATTAGTTTGGGGTACAATATGAAAAAAAATTATATTGCTCTGTCTTTGAGTACAATTTCTTGAGAACATTTTTGTAAATTTTGTTAGAGCTTCGAGTAATAGGAAGAAAGTTGGAAAGAATGGCTTTGCCGAGTTACAGCCGGTTATCTTCAATTTTTATAAATGTTCGTCTTCGGTAGTTATTGATTTTTTAATAAACAAATAACTTTTTGCAATCGAATAACTGTACTATTGAAAAATTACAATTTCAATGCATATAAAAATTGCAACACACTTGAATAAAAACCCAAACTGCTTATTTTCTCGAACAAAAAGGTTTATAATCCCCATCATGTTCTTGACTTTTCCATATTCTATCATCAATGAATTACAACGGGTACTTCCTTATTCCATCACTTGACAACCTAATTTTGATGGTAATGTCATGACATTACAGAACTAATTGATCATGTAACTATGAAATAACGTTCATAATCAACCGACAGTGGTTTGGCTAACTTTAGATTTCATTTACATGCTTGATATCTTTGATACTATGTCTTTCTTACATCTTAAAATTGCCTTCCGCCCTTTATTACGGTTTTGGCGGTTTTTGTCGATGCACCTGCATCAGAACTATAGCCATGTGCTAATTTAACACGTGTGCCGAAATTAGTTAAGACGCAGTTAACTTTGATTTCCTTACGACTGGCTTCATACCAGGCGAGAGGAGGTGAGTGGAGGACTAAAAGCAAAGGTAACTCGTAGTCAGAACAGGAGTGTTTGGGTTGCTACCCACAAAAAAATAACAAACTTTAGTGTACCTCAGCTTCAGAGTTTGCTTGAGAGAAAGGCAATTTGAGTAACTTTCGTTTGTCGTGCGCGTGACTGTAAGACAAGCAAACTATATATATTCCGATGGGCGTCAATTCAAAGAAATATAGGGGTAGCAACATAGTTTAGAGAGCATCTGATTTTTTAAATTCTACAGAACTCAAAATACGTTTGAGGCAAAAATGTCGTGGTGGCCAAGGTTGTTAATCGATAACCTATCGTAAACGCCGATGACGTTATCGACGATGACGTTAACGTCTTCAGACATTAACGTTATTGCCAAGCACGATAGCTACGGAACGGTATCGAAGCAATAACGTCTGAAAAACGAATTCACTATTGGATTTCATTTTGGCTGCTGTCTTGGATAGCAACGGATCGGCTCATTGCTGTTACATTACCAAACTTATGAGCTCGTTGCTACCCGAAAATTTTCACTTTCGTGAGTTGCTATTTCCCAAGAGTAAATAGTTGGGATGTTACGGATATCCGCATCCGCATCCGCACATGTGGCACATCCTGCCTGCCTGTCTGTCTGTCTGCCCGTCTGTCTGTCTGTCTGTCTGTCTGTCTGTCTGTCTGTCTGTCTGTCTGTCTGTCTGTCTGTCTGTCTGTCTGTCTGTCTGTCTGTCTGTCTGTCTGTCTGTCTGTCTGTCTGTCTGTCTGTCTGTCTGTCTGTCTGTCTGTCTGTCTGTCTGTCTGTCTGTCTGTCTGTCTGTCTGTCTGTCTGTCTGTCTGTCTGTCTGTCTGTCTGTCTGTCTGTCTGTCTGTCTGTCTGTCTGTCTGTCTGTCTGTCTGTCTGTCTGTCTGTCTGTCTGTCTGTCTGTCTGTCTGTCTGTCTGTCTGTCTGTCTGTCTGTCTGTCTGTCTGTCTGTCTGTCTGTCTGTCTGTCTGTCTGTCTGTCTGTCTGTCTGTCTGTCTGTCTGTCTGTCTGTCTGTCTGTCTGTCTGTCTGTCTGTCTGTCTGTCTGTCTGTCTGTCTGTCTGTCTGTCTGTCTGTCTGTCTGTCTGTCTGTCTGTCTGTCTGTCTGTCTGTCTGTCTGTCTGTCTGTCTGTCTGTCTGTCTGTCTGTCTGTCTGTCTGTCTGTCTGTCTGTCTGTCTGTCTGTCTGTCTGTCTGTCTGTCTGTCTGTCTGTCTGTCTGTCTGTCTGTCTGTCTGTCTGTCTGTCTGTCTGTCTGTCTGTCTGTCTGTCTGTCTGTCTGTCTGTCTGTCTGTCTGTCTGTCTGTCTGTCTGTCTGTCTGTCTGTCTGTCTGTCTGTCTGTCTGTCTGTCTGTCTGTCTGTCTGTCTGTCTGTCTGTCTGTCTGTCTGTCTGTCTGTCTGTCTGTCTGTCTGTCTGTCTGTCTGTCTGTCTGTCTGTCTGTCTGTCTGTCTGTCTGTCTGTCTGTCTGTCTGTCTGTCTGTCTGTCTGTCTGTCTGTCTGTCTGTCTGTCTGTCTGTCTGTCTGTCTGTCTGTCTGTCTGTCTGTCTGTCTGTCTGTCTGTCTGTCTGTCTGTCTGTCTGTCTGTCTGTCTGTCTGTCTGTCTGTCTGTCTGTCTGTCTGTCTGTCTGTCTGTCTGTCTGTCTGTCTGTCTGTCTGTCTGTCTGTCTGTCTGTCTGTCTGTCTGTCTGTCTGTCTGTCTGTCTGTTTCCTAAAGACTCAAAAACTACTGGACTGATTACCGTGAAAAATTATACTTAGGGTTTTTCGAGTACGGGGAGTAATCCTAAAATATGGGTTTTGCTTTCTTGGGGGGGGAAGTGAATTTGTGGTTCACGAATGTGAAAACTTCCTCCTCGATAAACGTGTAAATTTATATACAAATGTTTTTGATGTATTGTGTATGTATTTTCGCGGCGTTACTATCCAACGGCCTTTCTGTATCTCAGAAGCGTTGTAAGTATGAGGAGGAAGGGGAGGTCAACAATGTCAATCTTTGATAATTTTGAAACTGCTGGACCGATTAAATTCGATATGTAGAATCTATGATAGCTGATGTATTTCAATGACTTTGAATTTTCCTATTCCATAAGGGTGGAAGAGGAGGGGGTGGTAAAATTTGTAATTTGTAAACTCCTGAATACATAAATTGATCACCGTTCCAATTTGTAAAAGTAAGTTCTCAAGTGTATTTCTATAACATAGATTTTCCTCTGTCTCAGTGGCGTAGTGAGGAGTAGGGTGTATTATATTTTATTATTTGTAAATTACTAAAATGCTCATCATGAAAATTTATATACAGTTGTTTTTGAGTATAACATGTGATTTGGGGACATAACTCTGTCATTTGAGACTTTACTATATTTCAGTAGCGTAGTTAAGAGAAAGTATGATGAGAGTGGAGCGAGGGTAGATTAATGTTGTCAACCGCCTAACCGATTACACAGTGCAACATTTTTTTTGCCTTGGCTTCTATGTATGATTTTTTGATGAAGTTTGATGCGAAAATAAATTTCCCGGAGTTTGAACATATTCCAACTTAAGGGGCAACAATGGCACCATTTTGAATTTTTGAGAAACTGGAAATTTTTGATGGTTTTTCGACGCCATTTTGTTTTAAGACCAAATATCAAAATTCTAAGAGTTTGTCCACATATTAGCATCTTTTATCCCATCTTTTGAAAAAAACAGATCTTAAACCAGACAAAACCTGAGCTCAAAACGGTGATTCTACGAAACCGGTTTTGGCATAGTTTTAGTGTATATCACAAAGCAAAATAATATCGATTATTTCTGAACATTAATGGTAATTCGGTAATATTTTAAAGTGGTAGTCAAATAATATATTATCTTGAGTAAAAAAGTCTCAGAAATCGAATGGTCCCCAATTTCCCTGCCCCTTTTATCTGCCGACATTTTACGTAGATCTGACACCTACCATTCGATTTCTGAGACTTTCTTACTCAAAATAAGATATAATTTGACCACCACTTTAAGATATTAGCGAATTACCATTAATGCTCAGAAATAATCGATATTATTTTGCTTTGTGAAATATACTAAAATTATGTCAAAACCGGTTTCGTAGAATCACCGTTTTGAGCTCAAATTTTGTCCGATTCAAGATCTGTTTTTTTTTTCAAAAGATGGGTAAAAAGATGCTAATATGTGGAGAAACTTTTAGAATTTCGATATTTGGTCTTAAAACAAAATGGCGTCGAAAAAACAGCAAAAATTACCAGTTTCTCAAAAATTCAAAATGGCGCTATTGTTGCCCCTTAAGTTGAAATATTTTCAAGCTTGGGGATATTTAGTTTTGCATAAAAATACACAAAAAAATTATATATAGAAGGCAAGGCAGAAAAAAAAGTCAATTTTTGTTGCACTGTGTTATCCTTTAACCCTCTAGTGCCCAAGTTAATTTGTAGACGGGCTTCGATAGAATGACTATGAATCATTATAAACACTTTTTCAATATTTATTGAAGCTTTTTAGAGGTTTGACTGAAGCCCGCCAAAAGGCGGCATTGGGCACTAAAGGGTTGATTTGGTAAATACACGTAGTATATCAGCGTATGTGGTCCCCGTGGTTCTGTGGATAGCGATGTCGGTCGGCTAGCTCTCCCACACGGTTGTGATATCGGGTTCGATTCCCGATGGAGTCGAGGATCTTTTTGAGCTGGAAATTTTCTCGACCCAGCACTGGGGCACGGTATATCGTTGTACTTATCCTACACATGCAAAATGTGCCAAACAAAATATCGATAACGAATTCTCTCAACTAATCTAGTTGATCGAGATCGCTATTAGCCCCATAGTTAAGCGTGCGATATTGTTTTATATCAGCGTAAACGTCTCAATTACTTTAAATTATATCTATCTCATAAGCGTAGTTGAAGGGAAAAGAAGCTACGATAACCTTCATTATTTTTGAGCCGTCTTATAGTTCATCTTGAAAACCAATATCTAGGAGTTTTTGCGTATCGGACATTTTTGTATGATATTATGGTGTCGCTTTATTCCATTGGCGTATGCAAGGGGAAGCGGGGACAAGCGAATTTTTCGTATTGCAAAGTAAAAAAAGGCAAATTTGTAATGTTATAACAAGAACTATTGAACTATTGAAAAATGTCGAGACATGTTTTGAGCTCAGATTTCGACCAATTGGAGCTGAAAAGAAGGCCAATATCGGTATTTTCGGAACAAAGTTTTTATCTACAGATGGGAAATCAGCCCAAGAACTCAAGATGACTTTCTCAGGTTTCTGGAAAATATTCTTAAATGGCCCAATACCACCTAATATAAATATTTCTCAAACCAGAATAGTACAGGAACTGAAAATCAAATCGCCATTTCGAAAATCAATATGGAGATTCACGGTTTCAAACAATCATCAAATACCACCCATTATGGTTATTTTGGAAACCGCAATGATACCCAAAGGCCGAAAATCAAGTTTAGACACTATTTTTGAAATCCTTGCGCTTGCGGTTTCCGAAAATAATCAAATATCGTCCCAAGAGGCCATTTTGTAATTCGAAGTAGCAAATTCCAAATTCTGGAAAACAGCAAAAAAGTCATCCCAGAACCGAGATGAAATACAGAATGACGACTTCCAGTTACCGAAAATGACCAAATACTCAAGTGTATGGTTATTTTGAAAATCGAAATGATAGCCAGCGGCCGAGATCCGACTTCACAGCCCATTTTAAAATCCAACATGTAATAACCGAACACCACCCAATATGGATATATCTGTAATCGCAATGATGCCAAGAGATCTGAAATCAACTCAAGACGCCTTCCTTTGGTTTTAAATCGTTTATTAAATTTTACTTAAAATTACTGTCGTTCAACAGATGTCCAGTAATTTTTATTCTCAATTCAAAAATCGAAAACGATGTGATTTTTTTCAAATCATGTTTTGCTTTGAAAACGCAGTTTCGTATGAAAATTTATGAAAAGTGCTGTAGCTAAACAAACCTATTTATAAAGAGAGGAGGGGGGAGGGTTCTGTTTCTTAAAATGATAAATTATTGGAGGGCAAACTTCACTTAACTTTAGCACCATTTGGATTGCTCACAGCACTCGGCACTTGGAATTCTTGGTATTCCCAATAGAGTGCAATCTGTAAACTTATATGATAATATAGCTGTGACATATTTAACTGATTTCGAGTTATGAACAATGTTACTCTGAATATTCTATCCAAATCTTGTTTCCATGATTTTTTGCAAGTTTTTGTGCTGGACCAAGTATAATAAAATTGAAATAAACTTAAATTAAAATAGGAACGGGATCATCATGGCCAATGTACAAAATGTAAAAAGCCAGCTTACAAGATCTCCAACCTGGAATTAATAAACAGCATTCAAAATTAGACTACATTTCAATACGACTACAGTTCAACTAGTTCAAGAGGTTTAGAGTTTAAAATCGATAGTGTTTCAATCAAATCAATCAATATAAACTTTTTTTTTATAAATTTTTAAAAACAGTGATATTTAAAAAAAAAATCTACCTCAAAGAATGTTTTCATTCTAAAGTCATTTTTCTCGAATGAAACTATTTCATTTTTTGGTATTTTAAACTTTTTTAGAAATGTTTGAACAATACAAATTGCGATGTTTGCTAGAAATATCTTGCATTCAAAATTCAAAAAAAAGGTGTACTTTCTTTACGTTCTAGGTATCGAATGTTTGGAACCTTAATTTCAGATTTGAAATAAAGAATTTAACAATTGTTGGCTCATGATTGAAAGGAATTAGAAGATAATCCAGATATATAATCTAAACATTGAGTTTTCCTGTTGAACATTTGCTTTGCTTTGCAAGGAAAGAAAATCTGTAACATTTCAGAAGTTCCCGTTTTACTCTTTACTTATCCTATACTACACAAAACGGAAATATTTTTCTGTACAACAAAACACGCCAATCTCCCAACAATACCGAAAATCCCCCACTGGCCAACCCAACATACAACCGTCGACTAAACAACTAAACCACAAAAAAGCACACAGATCCGTGCAACCTTCAGTAACTGACATACAATTTTCCCCGTGTATTTACTCGAATGAACAAAACTCCCCTGAAGAACTCCGCTCTGCTTCGATGGGTTCATCCAGTTTCCTTCCCTAACGCGTGCAAATTCATCCCGGCTTCTGTTTTGTTTCCTTCCGAACAGACCACTGTTGTAGGTTTTTTTTTTTTTTTTTGCTGCGCCTTCAAAAGTGCCCTCGCGTAAGTTTACTTTGGAGGCGACCTTTCACATCGACCGCAGCCGTTCAGTGGAAAGCGAAAGCTTACGGTCGTCCTCGTCATCGTCTGCTTTGGTGGGCAACGTCGTAATAATAAATTTTCATTCCAGTTGAAATTTCACCGCCACTCTCGGATCCGATTCACAGCACAGTTCTGTGTTTGCTTTTGGTGTGTTGGAAAAGATGCTGTCATCCCCGTATCCATTAGAGGGGCCACAGTGACAGTACGAGCGACCGGATGCTAAGCATATAGGGATACGTTAATATGCTATTAAGGACATTGAGCTACGCGGAAGTGGCTCACGGAATTAAGCAGTATAATTTTATGGAAATGATAAACCAACTCGTTTCGCGGCGCTTTTCTACTGGGGAGTGTTGACGAAAATGACTGTCATCAAATGCGATAGATATTGGACGAAAAGTTTTGACTATTTACAATAACAACGGTTTATTCTATGCTATTAAAGAAAAACAACGATCATCGCTTAGAACAGACCCCAGTGCTTCTTGTGCTCCTTGATGTGGACAGTTACTGGAACGTGCTTCGTGATGTACACCGGCTTCTTCACGTACACTGGGACGGGCTTTTCAACATGAACTGCGTACGGTTTCGGCACTTCGACGTATTCCTTGTGGACGACTGGGACCTTGACTTCGACTGGGTATGGGACTGGACGGTCAACGTGGACTGGGACCTTCTTTTCGACGTAGACTGGAACCTTCTTCTCAACATAGACCGGAACCTTCTTTTCGACATGAACTGGGTATGGAACCTTCACCGGAACGGGGACGTGCTTCTCAACTTCAACTGGGTATGGAACTGGGACCTTCTTGGTGATGGTTGTGGAAACGTGTTTCACCTCGTGGTGGTGGTCGTCGTGATGATGTAGATCATGATGATCATCGAAGCCGTAGCTTTCATGGTCGCTTCCCAGCTCCCACAGGCCTCGTTTCTCCTTTTTCGAGGAATCGTCGACTGCCGCACAGGAGGCAATGGCCAAAGCCATAGACAACACTACGAACGCCTATAGAAAAAAAAATCCACAATATTAGGCAACATATCAAATTGTTGTTTTTTTTCTTACCTTCATACTTGATGCTACCGAAACTAAACGAATTACGCTCCAGTGATTTTCGGACTGTGCCCTGCCGGTGTGAGGAGATCTCAAGCGAATGATATCTGTCCACCGGCTGCCGTTGCTTTTTATACACGTTCAACTGCGTTTCTTGTGGTCAATAGCAGTTTTCGCAATTTGGAATTAGTTTCGCCCCATTATCCACCCAGCAAACAACTTCGAAACAACGGTGTCCGATGACACTGAAACGTGGTGCACCGAAAGGTCAAGCTGAAGAAAGACGTTAAAAAAAAAACAACACGAACCGTGACATCCTCACCGATGCTGTAAAACACGCATCGAATGTGGATCAATTTGTAATCCACACCTGTAAGCCTTAAATAAACCGTCTTCGCGAAAACATCGGTTTCATCTCTTTATCATCTTCGTTTTTCTTTACTGCTTAGAAGCACGACAAGGGTGATAAAATGCCTCCAAGGCAACGGCACGCAGAAAACCAGCACACGTGTAAACACCCCTCCGGCTCATCCGCTCAAACCTTTGGGGTCGACCCAAAAAGTTCATTTAAAAAGTTGCAGATACGACAGAGCAAGGTGACAAAACCGAACTCCGGTCGTGCATTGAATGCTTATTGATTTTTCTTTCGTCCGGAAGTCCGGGGAGCTTGGAGAGTTGGGAAGATGGGTATCATATTTCCTCTAAGAGACGTTCACTGCTGGTGCGGTCCATGTGTGTTAGACGGAAGAATGTCACCCGAGACCGAAGTAATAAACACAATATTCAAAGTTTGTTCAAAAGATCCCCTAAAGTAGCAGAAGGTGAATCCCCTCGGTCTTGGTGTAAACTTTGGGACAAACACTGGGAATGTGTGTGTATTCGGAAGCAGCTCTGGTAGGAGGTGTGTACTTTGTAGTAGTTGAGGAGTGCTTTATTTTAAAGTTTAGGTGTTGGCTATAAATATTGCAAAAAAAAGTAGAACTAAATAGTAAAAAGTAATAAAGTAAAGTAGAAAAAAAGATTTAATAATGAAACTTGGAAAAATTTTTTTTAGTCCTACTCCATTAGACGAAGAAAGCCTTCGATAATTGTCAAGTCATAAAACCACACCAGATAAGCCAATTGTGGAATGTATCCCAGAATAAAAGTCTGATAAGCGAGTAAAAATGTGGCAATCACACCACCGGTATACTAAATGACCCCCAATGCTTGACAGCTTGAGAGCTGATCCCGTACCGGATCTGATATGAACGTCGTCGACAGCAACCTAAAAGTCATAAAAAGCACAAAATAAATTACATTTTATGCCCTGCTTCTAACCGTTAGTTACGACTATCCAGCCAGTACAAAGAAAAACGCGGAAAAGTCGTTACAAGTTTGCTTTTCCTTACTCCGCACGCCCGTTTCGGACTACGCGGAAGCTGGTCTATCGGTTGCTTTTTCTATGTCGAAGGTTGAATAAAGCAAGAAACGCATTAAAAAGAGGGCCAATCCTCAATGAAATATGTATCACCTCAGTGTTTTCGGTGCAGGCAAATTGACTTTACTGCGTGCTTGCAAGAAAAATGTCAACCAGTGGAGGCAGGGACAGCAGAATAGCATACTTAGCGAGCGACGAACGCAATTTCGATGAGCCAGCGGCAATCTTTCTTGTGTACCCAGGAAGACTATAAACTTTTTGTTGCGTACTTCGAAGCATCCTTCTCAGAACCTTAAAAAGTTTTACAATTGAGGTGTAATTTCTTGGGAATGTTATTTAAAGTTGAGAAAGACGTTCAAGCGTTTATAACTTTGTTTAAGTGCACCTGAGTGAAATTCTTCCCAAAGATTTTTATTTTGTTTCCACGTCCCTCCAGCAGGCCAATTACTCAAATTTCAATGAACCTAACTCGTAGAGCACAAGTTTCATTTTTTTCTTCTTCCTCCACCCCTTCCATTCGAGTCAGTTGGTGTCAAACAGGGGTGGGAAAATTATTGAACTTTTACTCCCCCCCAGTTCGGTCTGTCAAACATCGACCAGCCGCCGACAGAATAAGAAGGGTGAAATCCGCTTTCAATGGGAGGCAAAAAAAAAACCGGCGATTTTGTTCTCAATACCACTTTACGTCTTTCCACGCAATCTGCAGATGAGCCGACGGGCCGAAGGGAGGTAAGTGAGATCGATACGAGACGAGGGTAGACATTTTTTCCCCTTTTCTACATACCGCTTGACACGCTCCATTCGAGAGTTATCAATATTTTGAATATATAAATCGATGCCAACGTGGAACGTTCGACGTATTTAAAGGCATGTCATAATTTTCCGCTATCGGAAGTGGTGATAGCAGCAGCTAGAGCAACGCGAAAAGAGCAATGTTTGACACGCTCGGTGGTAAATTGTCGCCTTCAGTGGGAGGCGCGAGGGAGTGAAAATTATGATTGATTGTTTACGTTAGAAATTTGCGTGTTTACGCATCGGTGGACGGGATTGCTGGATCGCGAGATTAATTCAAGTGAAAGTGATTAAGTGTTGGAGCTTTTTGCGCCCATAATAAATTCAATTTTCTGTTTTGCTTGCATAGGCTAAACAAACTTATATTATGTTTTAAATTGATTGCAGACAACTCCTTAGAGATTCCTTAAAGAGACATGGAAAAATATTGTTGCTTTTTTCTCTTCATAATTTTTTATTTCAAATTTTTACTTCTGACTTTTGGGATTTTAATTTTCTTGACTTATGACTTTCGCTTTTCGACTCTCAACTTGCGATTTTCAACTTTCGACTTTTGACCTTCGACTTTCGACTTTCAACTTTCGACTTTCAAATTTCAACTTTCGACTTTCGACTTTCAACTTTCAACTTTCGACTGTCGATTTTCGACTTTCGACTTTCGATTTTCAACTGTCAACTTTCGACTTTTGACTTTCAAATTTCGAATTTCGACTTTCGACTTTTGCCTTTGACTTTCGACTTTCGACTTTTGGCTTTCGACTTTCGATTTTCGACTCTCGGCTTTTGACTTTCGATTTTCGACTTACGACTTTCGACTTTCAAAATTCGACTTTCGACTTTCAACTTACGACTTTCGTTTTTCGACTTTCGACTTACGACTTTCGACTATTGTCTTTCAACTTTCGACTTTTGAATTTCGACTTTTGTCTAACACCTTTCGACTTTCGACTTTAGACTTACGACTTGCGACTTAAGACTCTCGAGTTTCGACTTTCGTTTTTTTTAACTTTCGACTTTCGCTTTTTGACATTCCATTTTCGACTTTCAATATTCGACTCTAAACTTTCGACTTTCGACTTTCGATTTTCAACCTTCAACTTTCGACTTTCGACTTTCGGCTTTCGATATTCAACTTTAAACTTTCGATTTTCAAATTTTGACTTTCGACCCTTGACTTTTCAGTTGTGACTTTTACTCTCTACTTTTTCCTTTTTCCTTTTTCCTTTTTACTTTTTACTTTTTTCTTTTTACTTTCCACTTTTTACTTTTTACTTTTTACTTTTTACTTTTTACTTTTTATTTTTTACTTTTTACTTTTTACTTTTTACTTTTTACTTTTTACTTTTTACTTTTTACTTTGTACTTTTTACTTTTTACTTTTTACTTTTTACTTTTTACTTTTTCTTTTTAATTTTTACTTTTTACTTTTTACATTTTACTTTTTACTTTTTACTTTTTACTTTTTACTTTTTACTTTTTACTTTTTACTTTTTTCCTTTTTTCTTTTTACTTTTTACTTTTTACTTTTTACTTTTTACTTTTTACTTTTTACTTTTTACTTTTTACTTTTTACTTTTTACTTTTTACTTTTTACTTTTTATTTTTTACTTTTTACTTTTTACTTTTTACTTTTTACTTTTTACTTTTTACTTTTTACTTTTTACTTTTTACTTTTTACTTTTTACGTTTTACTTTTTACTTTTTACTTTTCACTTTTTACTTTTTACTTTTTACTTTTTACTTTTTACTTTTTACGTTTTACTTTTTACTTTTTACTTTTTACTTTTTACTTTTTACTTTTTACTTTTTACTTTTTACTTTTTACTTTTTACTTTTTACTTTTTACTTTTTACTTTTTACTTTTTACTTTTTACTTTTTACTTTTTACTTTTTACTTTTTACTTTTTACTTTTTACTTTTTACTTTTTACTTTTTACTTTTTACTTTTTACTTTTTACTTTTTACTTTTTACTTTTTACTTTTTACTTTTTACTTTTTACTTTTTACTTTTTACTTTTTACTTTTTACTTTTTACTTTTTACTTTTTACTTTTTACTTTTTACTTTTTACTTTTTACTTTTTACTTTTTACTTTTTACTTTTTACTTTTTACTTTTTACTTTGTTCTTTTTACGTTTTACTTTTTACTTTTTACTTTCTACTTTTTACTTTTTACTTTTTACTTTTTACCTTATACTTTTTACTTTTTCCTTTTTACTCTTTCCTTTTTACTTTTACTTTTTACTTTTTACTTTTTACTTTTTACTTCTTACTTTTTACTTTTTACTTCTTACTTTTTACTTTTTACTTTTTACTTTTTACTTTTTACTTTTTACTTTTTACTTTTTACTTTTTACTTTTTACTTCTTAGTTTTCACTTTTTAATTTTTTTCTTCTTAGTTTTTACTTTCTTCTTTTTACTTTTTACCTTTGCACTGTTCATGTTTCACTTTTCACTTTTTACTCATAACTTTTTGCTTTTCACTTTTCGCTTTTCAATTTCTCTTCTCATTTTTTACTTTTTGTTTTTCACTTTTCACTCTTCAGATCTCATTTTTCGCTATTCATTTTCATTTCGCTCGTTGAATTTTCACTTTCACTTCTCACTTTTCACATTTCAGTTCCAACTTTAAACTTTTGACTCTAGACTTTAGAATTGAAACTCAAAACTTAAGACTTTAGATTTTAGACTTGAGACTTAAGATTTTAGACTTTAGACTTAAGACTTAAGACTTTAGACTTTAGACTTTAGACTTTAAACTTTAGACTTTAGACTTTAGACTTTAGACTTTAGACTTTAGACTTTAGACTTTAGACTTTAGACTTCAGACTTTAGACTTTAGACTTTTGACTTTAGACTTTAGACTTTAAACTCTAGACTTAAGACTTTAGACTTTTGACTTTAGACTTTAGACTTAAGACTTTAGACTTTAGACTTTAGACTTTAGACTTTAGACTTCAGACTTTAGACTTTAGACTTTTGACTTTAGACTTTAGACTTTAAACTCTAGACTTAAGACTTTAGACTTTAGACTTTAGACTTTAGACTTTAGACTTTAGACTTTAGACTTAAGACTTTACACTTTACACTTTACACTTTACACTTTATTCTTTAGACTTTAAACTTTAGACTTGAGAATTTTTAATACTTTAGACTTGAGACTTTAGTTTTCAGTCTTAAGAATTTAGAATTTAGACTTTAAGCTCTAGACATGAGACTTTGGACTTTAGTTTCCAGACTCCAGACTTCAGACTATAGACTTTAGACTTTAGACTTTAGACTTCAGACTTCAGACTTTAGACTTTAGACTTTAGACTTTAGACTTTAGACTTTAGACTTTAGACTTCAGACTTTAGACTTTAGACTTTTGACTTTAGACTTTAGACTTTAAACTCTAGATTTAAGACTTTAGACTTTTGAGTTTAGACTTTAGACTTAAGACTTTAGACTTTAGACTTTAGACTTAAGACTTAAGACTTTACACTTTACACTTTACACTTTACACTTTATTCTTTAGACTTTAAACTTTAGACTTTAGATTTTATAATACTTTAGACTTGAGACTTTAGTTTTCAGTCTTAAGAATTTAGAATTTAGACTTAAAGCTCTAGACATGAGACTTTAGACTTTAGTTTCCAGACTCCAGACTTCAGACTATAGACTTTAGACTTTAGACTTTAGACTTTAGACTTTAGGCTTTAGACTTTAGACTTGAGACTTTAGACTTTAGACTTTAGACTTTAGACTTTAGACTTCAGACTTTAGACTTTAGTCTTTAGATTTTAGACTTTAGACTGTAGACTTTACACCTCAGACTTTAAACCTATGTAGGAATTTAGACTAAGACGTTAGAATGGAGACTTCATATTTACGATTTCAAATTCTAGACATTAAGCTTAAAACTCTTGATTTTAGACTTCTGATTTTTTATTTTTGATCATTGATTTCGAGTTTCTATATTTGATTTTTGAATTTTGAATTTTGAATTTCAATTTTGAATTTTGAATTTTGAATTTTGAATTTTGAATTTTGAATTTTGAATTTTGAATTTTGAAATTTGAATTTTGAATTTTGAATTTTGAATTTTGAATTTTGAATTTTGAATTTTGAATTTTGAATTTTGAATTTTGAATTTTGAATTTTGAATTTTGAATTTTGAATTTTGAATTTTGAATTTTGAATTTTGAATTTTGAATTTTGAATTTTGAATTTTGAAATTTGAATTTTGAATTTTTAATGTCGAATTTTGAATTTTGAATTTTTTTTTCTCATTCTTCATTCTTCATTCTTTATTCTTCATTCTTTATTCTTCATTCTTCATTCTTCATTCTTCATTCTTCATTCTTCATTCTTCATTCTTCGTTCTTCATTCTTCATTCTTCATTCTTCATTCTTCGTTCTTCATTCTTCATTCTTCATTCTTCATTCTTCATTCTTCATTCTTCATTCTTCATTCCTCATTCTTCATTCTTCATTCTTCATTCTTCATTCTTCATTCTTCATTCTTCATTCTTCATTCTTCATTCTTCATTCTTCATTCTTCATTCTTCATTCTTCATTCTTCATTCTTCATTCTTCATTCTTCATTCTTCATTCTTCATTCTTCATTCTTCATTCTTCATTCTTCATTCTTCATTCTTCATTCTTCATTCTTCATTCTTCATTCTTCATTCTTCATTCTTCATTCTTCATTCTTCATTCTTCATTCTTCATTCTTCATTCTTCATTCTTCATTCTTCATTCTTCATTCTTCATTCTTCATTCTTCATTCTTCATTCTTCATTCTTCATTCTTCATTCTTCATTCTTCATTCTTCATTCTTCATTCTTCATTCTTCATTCTTCATTCTTCATTCTTCATTCTTCATTCTTCATTCTTCATTCTTCATTCTTCATTCTTCATTCTTCATTCTTCATTCTTCATTCTTCATTCTTCATTCTTCATTCTTCATTCTTCATTCTTCATTCTTCATTCTTCATTCTTCATTCTTCATTCTTCATTCTTCATTCTTCATTCTTCATTCTTCATTCTTCATTCTTCATTCTTCATTCTTCATTCTTCATTCTTCATTCTTCATTCTTCATTCTTCATTCTTCATTCTTCATTCTTCATTCTTCATTCTTCATTCTTCATTCTTCATTCTTCATTCTTCATTCTTCATTCTTCATTCTTCATTCTTCATTCTTCATTCTTCATTCTTCATTCTTCATTCTTCATTCTTCATTCTTCATTCTTCATTCTTCATTCTTCATTCTTCATTCTTCATTCTTCATTCTTCATTCTTCATTCTTCATTCTTCATTCTTCATTCTTCATTCTTCATTCTTCATTCTTCATTCTTCATTCTTCATTCTTCATTCTTCATTCTTCATTCTTCATTCTTCATTCTTCATTCTTCATTCTTCATTCTTCATTCTTCATTCTTCATTCTTCATGCTTCATTCTTCATTCTTCATTCTTCATTCTTCATTCTTCATGCTTCATGCTTCATTCTTCATTCTTCATTCTTCATTCTTCATTCTTCATTCTTCATTCTCAATTCTTCATTCTTCATTCTTCATTCTTCATTCTTCATTCTTCATTCTTCATTCTTCATTCTTCATTCTTCATTCTTCATGCTTCATGCTTCATTCTTCATTCTTCATTCTTCATTCTTCATTCTTCATTCTTCATTCTCAATTCTTCATTCTTCATTCTTCATTCTTCATTCTTCATTCTTAATTCTTCATTCTTCATTCTTCATTCTTCATTCTTCATTCTTCATTCATCATTATTCATTCTTCATTCTTCGTTCTTCATTCTTCATTCTTCATTCTTCATTCTTCATTCTTCATTCTTCATTCTTCATTCTTCATTCTTCATTCTCATTCTTCATTCTTCATTCTCATTCTTCATTCTTCATTCTTCATCCTTCATTCTTCATTCTTCATTCTTCATTCTTCATTCTTCATTCTTCATTCTTCATTCTTCATGCTTCATTCTTCATTCTTCATTCTTCATTCTTCATTCTTCATTCTTCATTCTTCATTCTTCATTCTTCATTCTTCATTCTTCATTCTTCATTCTCATTCTTCATTCTTCATTCTCATTCTTCATTCTTCATTCTTCATCCTTCATTCTTCATTCTTCATTCTTCATTCTTCATTCTTCATTCTTCATTCTTCATTCTTCATTCTTCATTCTTCATTCTTCATGCTTCATTCTTCATTCTTCATTCTTCATTCTTCATTCTTCATTCTTCATTCTTCATTCTTCATTCTTCATTCTTGATTCTTCGTTCTTCATTCTTTATTCTTCATTCTTCATTCTTCATTCTTCATTCTTCCTTCTTCATTCTTCATTCTTCATTCTTCATTCTTCATTCTTCATTCTTCATTCTTCATTCTTCATTCTTCATTCTTCATTCTTTATTGTTCATTCTTCATTCTTCATTCTTTATTCTTCATTATTCATTCTTCATTCTTTATTCTTCATTCTTCATTCTTCATTCTTCATTCTTCATTCTTCATTCTTCATTCTTCATTCTTCATTCTTCATTCTTCATTCTTCATTCTTCATTCTTCATTCTTCATTCTTCATTCTTCATTCTTCATTCTTCATTCTTCATTCTTCATTCTTCATTCTTCATTCTTCATTCTTCATTCTTCATTGCTTATTTTTCAGTTTCCATTTTTTATTTTTTATTTTTTTTCATTTTTCATATATTTTCATTTTCTTTTATTTTTTATTTTTCGCTTACTATTTTTGGCTTTAGGCTTTGAACTTTTGTCTTAAAATTTTCACTCTTGAGAGTTTTTAGCATTTTAAGGATTGGTACTTTTAAACTTCTGAGGTTTAAAGACTTTAATGATTTAATAACTTGTCTTTAATGATTTAATAACTTATTTTAAAATTTTTAAGACTTTTAAAAACTATTAAAACTTCACTATTGAAACCTTTGAGGCTTTTGAACCCATTAAGACCCATTACTACAACGGCTTTAAAGACTTTTGAAAGCTTTGATACTCTTAAGATTTTTGGGACTTTCACAACTCTCAAAACGTTGAAAACTTTTGAAACATTCAAAACTTTTGAGTCTTCTAAGACTTTCAAAATTTTTAGTACTTTACAGACCTCTTAGACTTTTAAGACTGAGATTCTGTTGATTTTCGACTTTTATCCTTCTTAATTATTCCGTTTCTCCATATTTTTATTTCTCCATTTTCTGATTCTGTTTCTGTTCTTTATGATTTTCTGTTTACGCGTTGTAGCTTATCGAAAACAGATCAATATTTTTCTCAATTTTCCCAAGAAAAACAGAACACCGCCATCTGTCCACAAAATATGTACTTTCATTTTAAACAAACTGAACGATTTCCCCTCGTTTAGGCTGTCAATTGAGTACCATGCTGTTTGCTGCTCGATAGCACTGAGCTCCCTATATGCTGTCTGTTTGTAGTCGAGAAACAAACCGTGAGCAGACAGCATATTCCTTCACTTTTCCCAATCGAGCAGGAAAAGCGAAAGGAAAATTCAATTGCAATCGCCTTCATTGCCGCGCGTGTTGTGGGTTGTTTTCTTTTATCTACCATCAACAACCCCCTATGCAGTGCGTCCCGGAGCATGTAAGTAAGAAGCAAGGGTGAAGGAATCGCAATCCACAGCTCCGCTAGAGAAAGAAAAATGCAAAATGTTTGTATATTTGTATATTGGTTGAGAACCAATAAATTTTTATTAGTCGACGGAGCACACGTTCTTCCAGCCACGCCGCGTCCCACTGGGAAGGAAAGTATTACTTTTACTAGGCTGTAAACAGCGAAGGTCGAATTCAATTTCGGCCGGATGTAGGGACTCGTTGTATCTTTGATTTTCCCTCCGATGGACGCAGGAAAAATATATGTTATGAGGTTGTAATAAACAAATGGGATATGTGTGAGAGGAAGTAAATCCCTGAGGTGTAGTTGAGCTACCTGAGCTTAGGTTATTGTGTGAAGTAAGCAGTCATTTATTAGCCTTAGAAGAAAATTTTGAGCTAAATATAAATCATAAAGAATCGTATCATGCCTTCTGATGGCGTACAAAACGACTATCGAGAGGCTCATCATTTTGCGATTATTACACACAAAGTTGCTATACTTCAAACGAGGCTGGAAAAACCGCAGATGTGATAGAGAGATGTAACGCGCAATATCCATTCGTCGATGTGCGTTCTTGTGCCTCGGAGATATGGGACTAACAAAGAAAAAGGCGACTGAATACGAGAACGAAATTGCTATCCATTCCATACAAATTGCCTAAAAAAGTAACAAAAAACTTTTGTTTCCCATCCTGTTAAAGGCTTGATCTTGATGCTTCCCCCCTTCGCACGCACCCAACACGGGGGTATTTTGTCCCACCAGGCTAGTTCGAGACAACGATTCGGCTCATTGGTGCAAACAGAAGCATTTTGTACATTTCGGCAAATGCTTGTGGGCTTTCCTTGCGGTTTCATGCTCATCCCTTTACGCCGCTGCGGTGTGATGGAAAGTCGGGCCAGAAAACTCTCCGTGATAAACGTTTACGACAAACGGCTATCAACAGGAATGTACAACAAAGCACTTTTTGAGATCTTGTATGAGTTTTTCTTTTTTCTTTTGTGTGGTTTGGATCAATTTTGGGGTCATCAATCAAAAAACAAGTTTAGACGTTTCACATCTCTCAGTGATCAAGTTGCGTCTTCGAATACATACTTTTAAATATCAAAAAACTTTCAAAAAAAAAAAAAAAAAAAAAAAAAAAATATATATATATATATATATATATATATATATATATATATATATATATATATATATATATATATATATATATATATATATATATATATATATAACACAATCGCAATAAAAGTGTCGAATTGTCAATCATTACGATTAAACTTTAAATACGTATGAAGCAAGCCGTGTAATCTTTGAGATAACAGACTTTCGTTGTGTTTTAATTTTAATACATAGCGGTTGAAATGAAAGTCCCATTATAATCAAATTAAATGGCAATCAAACCTTTTATTTGATACTAAGATTGTTGAAATTAGTCCAGCCATCTTTGGGAGAACGAGTGAATTTGAAAAGTCATCGGAACACATTTCTCTTCACAACTTTTGAACCACTTGTTCAATCATTATAAAACTCATCAGTTAACTGCCCGTTCATTTGATGCAAATATTCTTCAAATCGGCTGTGAAGTTTCTGAGATAATGAAGTTTCGTGATTTTCACATTTTGACACATTACAGACAAAGTTACAGCTCGATTACAATTAAATTCAATAGGGTGTTATGAGACAGCTGGACCTTTCATTTGACACTATTTTTATGAAAATCGGTTCATCCATCTCTGAGAAAAGTGAGTGAGATTAGGAGAGCCTTACAAACACACACATACACAGATACAAAAAATGCTCAGCTCGTCGAACTGAGTCGAGTTATATACGACATTCGGCCGTTTGGAGCACTTGTATAGCTTTAGTTTTTTCAGTGATTGCTGTACCTTTCTAGGAGAAAGGCAAAAATAACAAGCTAAATCAATTTCAGGGATGATACATCTACAACTCCACGGTAAAACAAATATAGAATCCTCACTGCAGTTGATGAAGTACCCATCGAAAGATACAATCGCTGCAAGGAACAGTTTTAACTGTAGGTAGAAATGCCAGTAGGAAACTTTTAAGGGGATCAGTTATGTTAAAATCTACAAAAATTGAGTCCACAATCTTTGAAAACTTCCGCCGTCGAGATTCTGGAGTCTTGGATGAAAAAGAAGGAACAGTTGTTTAGCCAATCCCGGAGGAGTTTGCTTCGGAGTATCAACAGCACTTCTTGTCTATAAAGTATCTGTCATTTCAAACGGGGATCTGATTTGGCCTTTTCTAGAAAGTTCAGGAGAGGAGAAGTATTTCTCTTCCTAGACTTTCCGGGTTCAGGTTTTTCAGTTGAATCGTCAGAATCTGGTTCGTCGGATGACAATAGCTCGTAAGGGTTCGGAGAAACCAGTTTGGTGGCAGTGGTCCTCTAAGCATTTCTGCGTAAGTGCGCTAAGAGCGTTCTTTCAGAGACCGCTCGATTTCGTCTTGGTGCTGTTTATAAGCGGGGCTTGCGGACAGCTGATGCGGAGTTTGTCCACAATAGGCACTTTTCAGCACCCTCGTCGTATGCGTCATCCACATTTTTCACAACGTTCGTTATTGCCGCAGTGGGTGGTGGACTTTAGGCAATTGGTAACCTGCGGCACAAACAACCGCACGGGTAAATGCATTTTGTCTACAAATACGTAGCTCGGTAGTGCAGACTGGCAAAAGTCACCTGAAACAAGTCTGTGAAGGTGTACCTCCTCAAGCGATACTGGATGCAATTTTCTGCAATCCAGTATCTTAACCGGCTGAAGGTGCTATTGGGTTCGTCAAGAAGAATCGACGTAACGGTTGGTTCAACGACGATCTTAGAAGAGAAGAATGCAGCACGGGCATTGATTCCGCAGTAAGGGACTCGTCAGAACGTGATGCGATATAAACAGAAACGAAGACAACAGAACCATCTTTTCCGGGACAAAAATGCCGCCTAGAAAAGTTATAGTATGAGGAAATGTTCTCAGTAAATTCTACAAGAAACTGAATGCATCCCGCGCAGACTTCGTGTCGCGAGCCGAAATGTGTCGAAATGAGGATGAAGGAATCTTGACGAATGAACGTGAGGTAATCGACATGGGGATGCAGCACCACAGCAAACGACTTCGTCAGCGCAGCGGATGAGGGAGACATACAGCGATAAGTAGGTTAAGGATGTCACCAAGCAGCTTAAAAACAACAAATCAACTGGAAAAGAAAGCATTACAGCGGAGCTTATCAAACTAGGCCTGGATAGGTTGGATTCCTGTCTCTGCACTAGCTGCTAGTCAGGATCTAAGAACAGCTACCGGAGGAGTGGAAGGAGGGAGTAATATACCAAAAATATTGTACAAGAAGGTCGATAAGTTACAATGTGAGAACTGCCGAGCGATCACGATTCCCAACGCAGCTTACAAAGTGCTTTCCAAAATCATCTTTTGCCGTCTCTCGCCACTATCAAGAAGGTTTGTGGAAAGTTATTAAGCCGGTTTTATAGATAGGCGATCGACAATGAACCAAATCTTCACACTACGGTAAATTCTCGAAAAGTGTCGAGAAGATCAAGCGTGGAGACAACACATTTTCATTGATTTTAAGGCCGCTTACGATGCCATCAACCGTGTAGTGCTGTGGAAATTCATGGATGAAAATGGTTTCCCTGCGAAACTAACAAGACTGATCTGCCGTAAGATGACATTGTGACGTAGATCCAAGTGATCAGTTTTTCAGTAAAGCCCAAAAACGAATGAATTTCTCGTCACTTTTGTACTGAAATGGGTGCCTACGTCACTTTGTTTTTTCGATTTTATGCAACGTACGAATGATAAACAACGAAAAGGAAGATACCATAAAATAGGTCTTCGAATAATGAACGAATTGGAATAAAAATATTATATTCGATAAAATGGCATTTACGTCATCTCACGGCAGTGATGAGAGCCACGATGGATAGTGTACAGTGCTGTGTTAAGATTTCGGGTGCGTTATCAAGCCCGTTTGAAACACGCAAGAGGCTTCGACAAGGCGACGCCTTCCGTTCAACATTGCGCTTGAAGGTGTCATGATACATGAAACGTGCGGCCTTTAACATGCGGGGCACGATTTTTAATAAATCCAGCTTATACATCTGCTTCACTGATGACGTGAAACTTGTCGTAAGGACGTTTCAGGTGGTTGCTGACCAGTACACCAAGCTGAAACGTTAAGCCGAAAAGGTTAGATTGAAGGTGAATACGTCGAAGACCAAGTATCTGTTAGCAGGAGGAATCGAGCGCGGTTCGGATAGTTTGCTTCTGTTGCTTTACTGCAAGCTATTGCTTCCACAAGTCACAACACAGAACGACTGGGAAAATCACACGCATCGTACATAAGTTGTAAAGATATTGTTTAGAATCGTACGTGCGCGTCGGAAAGGGCTGAAATAACATCTGTTTATGCAGAAAGCACAATAACGAATGATTCTTGATATACTCAACACTAGAGGTTATAATTAAATTTTACAATTGAAGCATCTGAAGACCATCTTTTTCTGTATGGACCCATCACTGCGACCAGAGATTAGATCTATTGTGATTCTGCCCAGATGTTTTCTGTACTCCGCACTACCTATTATTGGCAGTAACACTATTGAAGTAAGTGATACGCTTATCATTCATATGCTTGTGTGTAAGTTTTACCTTTCAGTTTCAAGCTCAGAGCGTGTAGCTATTTTTTTATTACAATTAAGTTATAATTTTTTAGTAGTACAGTTTTTGAGCAACAAAAAAACATGTTTTTCTTCAAAATATGACTTCCTGCGAAACTCTTTTTTTAAAGAGGCTTGGGGTGTTTACGATGCCAACTGAGGCCGATTCATGACCTCTGGGTATCATCCTGGTTTCGAAAATACTCATATTGGGGTGTACTTTGTTATTGTTGGCTGTTTCCCAGAAACAGGAAGTTGCGACCATGGATTTTCGTAATTGCATATGAAGTAAATTTTCGGAATATGATCTCGGTTCCCAAAATACCTACATTTAAATAGTATTTGGCATTGTTTTTAGCTTCGATTACTTGAAATCTGCGTTTAAAGCAAGTCTCTACTTGGTTTAATTGTACAATAGTTAGCATCAAAAAATCATAATTTTCCACATTTTAGTGGATGTTTGCCTAATTTTTCAGTCGATCGGAGCAAGAATAAAGGAAATTAATAGCAAACTGATTGAATTATGATCATTTTAAATTGGACAATTCTCGGTACGCTCTCGATATCTTCGGATTTTGAATTTACACTCCTATACCAAAATGTTACCGTAAGATGTAATTCTGGTCAGTACTAGGCAAGGCAAATTAAATTTGCTCGGCTACGGTAAAACGGATACGATTGAGATTTTACATCGTCCATTGATAACGTTATCAAACCAATCAAAGTGAATTTCTATATGTTCAGAATCACTTCAGTAGTTCCAGCGATAAAACTACCTCTCTCCCAGAATGAGCAGTTTTCCTCCAATTTTTCTGACGAAAATTGCTGCTTTGATACTTGCCATTGTTCTAGGAGCCGGTATGTAGTGACAATAAATATTTCAAAAAAATACTTTCAGAGTGAAAATTTCTCCTTACAAAAACAAAGAGGTTGACGAGCCGCAATTTTCGTTAGATGCACTAATGGAGACTGATTCGTTTCAGATGCACTGGCTAGAATAGAGATGAAACCTCCAGAACCCTGCCCGTACGATCCTTACTACGATCCGGATTGTGTCAAATACTGCCGTGAGCATCCAGGCGAGTGTGTCGGTGAGTTACCGGTAGATTATTCCATGATTGAAGCATTCTTCTCAGATGACTTTGATGAAAAATAAAAGGCCCCGATCTTATTTTCATTCCGGAATATTACAAAAAATAAATAAATATTTTCATCACAAAGCTTTAATGGAGAGTTTATGCCTTCTTATTCCTGATGGCGTTTCTTTTCAACCTTTTTTTTTTCATTTGTTGAAAAGCCCTGCGGATATTCTGTGGTAACAGTTACTAAAATCCTATGAAGTCACTGCCAATCCGACCAATAAGTGCGACCAATTGCCAGCAACAGATAAATGTTAGCCAACAAGTAAGTTGTGACTAGGCAGCAGCTGACAATTGGTTACTGGTTTGTATCAAATGGAAGAAATTATACTAGTTGACTTCTTGTTACGGTTCAATTATCAAAACTGTTCAGAAAATCATTACCGGCGTTATCAAACATGATAACAGTTTCTAAACAGAATTAAATATCGAAAGTAGTTAGTATCTTACTAACAGTCTCAGTGAGAAAATAATTTTACTGCCAGAATGAGAAGTTTCACGTCAATTTATCTGACTATAATTTCGCTCTTACTTATTGCCTCCGTACTTGGAGCTGGTAAGTAACGAGGATGAATATTTCATTTCAGAAATAGACATGCACAGTAATAATTGCTTTTTGAACAAGAAACAATTTTTGTGGGACGGTTCAATCTTATTAAGATTCGTTTTAATTGCATTTGCTAAAATCAAAAGGCAACCTCCAGGTTGTTGCGACGGCATTGATCCTCTTTTCGATCCGAAGTGCGCAAAATATTGCGGCAAAAATCCAGACAAGTGTTCCAGTAAGTTAGTTTAAACAATAAATTAATGAAAATTATGCTCCATAATAACAGAACTCTTTTCAGATGTAGGTTTTCAAATGAAGAGGCAGTTAAGCTGCAGCGGCGTCAACTTCAATTTAAATCCGGTATGTAGAATATTCTGCTATGAATATCCCGAAGAATGTTAAAATTACATGTTTGAGAAATAGTTTAATTAGTCTCATGGTTACAAAAAAATAAACGAAAGCTTGTTTGCAATTCAAGTGTCACCATGAATAATTTGAAAAATAAAATCAATTTACTGCTTCGAAATCCAATTAAACCGTACTAAGTTACTGAAAACTTCAAACTTCATTCAAACCACAATTTTAAACTATAAATTATAAGGCATACAAAATCGTAATAGAAACAGGAGCATGGAACTCAAATACACATAAAGAGATCCAAAATGCAAAAATTGAGGGTAGAACTTGCCGCTTTTCGAGGTCGATAAATCACAACGTCAGCAATTTATTTCACGCCATCACGTATAAATGAACACTAGTATCACAGACTAACAGACATAACACGTCAAACAAATTTTCAATAAAATCATCGTTCGGACGATACCAGTACTTCACGTTAGTAACACTAGCACCATCTGCTGCCGTGTTCGCGCTGCGTCATGTATTTCGACATCAGCGCTAGCGTTACTGCATGTGTCAAATGGAGAACCACGAAATATGTATGAGACTGCATGGCAGCGCCCCAGGCGGCGTTGTCGCGCGATGACTGTTATGTGATTGGAAATTTGAAATGATCGTTTTTTGTTGCTATGGAGCTAGGTTCCAGTGTTACGTCTGTTAGTCTGTGCTAGTATGTTACGGTTTGATTAAACAAGATTACTACCGTAACAGTTGAAGTTACACTGATTTCCTTACGGTCCAATGCATTATCGAATATGGTATTAGTATAGCCCAAAAGAAAAAAATAGAGCAAGTGACTAGTCGACAGTCTCAGTAGTAAAACGACATTTCTCCCGGAATGACAAGAATCACACCAATATTTTTGATTATGCTTTCTACCTTGCTTTTAGCCTTCTTGGTAGTAACTGGTATGTATTGAAAAAAAAAATTATTTGTAGAATAAAGACTGCTTATATAAGCAACGCAAACCAATTTTCGTAAAATTCGATTATTTCTTCTCAGAAGCAACTATAAAAACAAAGAAATCACCCCAGATGGGCTGCAGCTTTGATGATACGTACTGTGAATTTTGCAACGAATATCCAGAATTTTGTAAAGATGAGCTGCCCGAAAAATAGTTTAAACGAGACAATTGTTCTTTGTTGAAAGCCAATAAAATGTATTTTATCAACAATAAAAAGTCAAACTATTCCAATTGTAACTCACTAAAAACAAAATGTCGAGTTTTAATGTCGGCAGTCAACTAAGTAGGATAAAAATAATTCCTTATCAGTATTCAAAAGATGCCAGAGGCAATAAAAATTCGAAACCCTTCCAGAAAGGATTCTCACCACAACCTCGATCAGCCTATAGTATAATAAAACAATTTGTTCACATTTTGATAGTTGCGCCCTAATCGTGAATCACTCCGGATATCCTTTTTTTTCAATAGTTTTGCCATTTTAAATTAATCTGCAAAAATTGAATTTTTTATTTCAATGCGGTTTTCACAACACATTTTTTTATTTCCGCCACTATAAATTGCTTTAAACCAGAGAAAATTCGATTTTGTCTCTTAAATACGCTGTAACTCGAGTTTGACTGACGATACCTCGGGTTGATGAGTATTTCTCATGTGAAATGTTCACAGTTAAAATCATCAAATTTAAAAACAATAAATAGGTACCCATATTTTGAAAAATGCTATTTGATTTTTAAATGCAACGCGAATATATCTGGCAACACTGCCGCTTTTATTCTCTGTGTGGACTCATCACTGCAACCATAGACGTTTGATCTATTCTGATATTGCCCAGGTGTTTTCTGTACTCCGCACTTCATATTATTGACAAATCACTAATGAAGCAAACGAGACGCTCCCATTTTCATATCAGTGGTTGTGCGTGAGTTTCTACCCTTCCGTTTCAAGCTTACTGCTCCACTATACCGATCTCCTTTCCATCTTACCGATATCACCAACTTAAAATTCCCTGAAGAGAGACCTCACCTAACGTTCCTCTTTTGCCAGGTTTTAGAAATCTTGTTCTTCCAGACAATATTAAATATGGCGCAATATAATTTCCTGAATAGAACTATTTTACGTTACTCAGACCATTTTTATTCTAAGAGGAACTTAATTTGGTTAGGATGCAAATCGACAGAGGTACTACAGAATTCAACTTGAAACAGGGGTATATAGTGGAGAGCCAGCGAATTAACCCATGTTGAAGTTCTTCGATAAACAAATGGCCTGATTCTACTAAGATTCGAACCCACGACCACCCGCTTATAGGACTCTGTAACCTTGCGGCTATGAAGCTCACCGGACAACACTGCCGGTTAAAGTTGATAGTAATTTTAGATTCCTTGACTAATTTTCCCCAATAATAATAGAGCAGTTTTCTCTCTAGACTTATGTATTTAAGACCATAATTAAAAGAAAATAAAGAGTATTGATGAAAAATGGCACGTTTATCATGAAACATCCCATGGAGCGAGAAATGATAAAATCGGCACTAAAGTTGGGAGTTTTAGTTACTGACTTTTTCAACTTTGAAAAAGTGAAAAAAACTAACTAAAATAAATTGGAAAAACAACGACAGGTTCGCTTTCTTTTTGTTATGTTTATTTTCGAACCATGTTGTAGGAGACTCCACTTTTTTCTCCAAGCTTTCCCAGTTTGCGCCTTGTACTTTACATACAGTGTCGGACAAAACATTTAGACCACTTTAATGCAAAAAAATCGAATAAATTTTTAAATGCCAATTCAAATATAGTACATGCGAAACCTAGCGGCGAGCACTTATACTAGTATGACTACTTTGAAAACCGAAGCTTAACGCAATCAAAGCAAGCCTTTTCAGTAAGACGCACTGATAAATGTCAGAAGTTGAAAACCGGTGCGAAAAAATTTTAAATCAGTTCCTCATTTCGACTGATATTCGAAGAAAATGGATTGTTCCTCGGTGTTATTTTGTGTTTTTCGGATCCTGGTAAGTATTTATCATGTAAACAACAACTATTCTAGTTGCAGTCAACGTGAAAAACGAGCCGCGCGCATAATTGAACGAAAACACAGCAGATGGTTATCCGCAGAATGTCTAAGGCAGGGAGGAGCCAACGCGAAATCGTAGAATACTTAGGACGATCCAAAACTTTCGTGTTTAATACCCTTCACGACCGCAAAAACAAACGAAACAACTAGATGCCCAAGGAAAGCCGCCGCGATGAATGATTCTACCATAATGCGAGCCTCCAAGATAGATCCCTTCAAGGCCCCGAAAAACATCCCAGGCGAACTGAACTTGTTCGTGAGACCGCTTTGATTGGGTTGTTCCGGAGAAGAAAAAGAAGTGACGAAATATACTATGGTTAAATGAGATGGAGGATAGCCTCATCGGCTTGAACGACAAAATATGGCTTCATGGCACAAAGGCTACGTTCACCAGCCACAGATTATCACGAAGACATTCATGCATAGCAAAGGGAGCATTACGGTGTGAGGAAGACATGCCCTTAAAATGAATGTTCATGTAGGATAACGATCCGAAGCACACCGTTAACAAGTGGTTCCCAAAATGACAAAGTCGACGTCAGGGAGTGGCTAGTGCAGTCTTTGGATCTGAAACCTATAAAAAACCTATGGAAGATCGTGAAAAGGTCAGTGTACACGGAAAAGTCGGAGAATCAGCAGCAACAGTAGAAGAGGATTCAAGCTCACTGGTACGCTATCCCGGTCACCACGTACCAGAAGCTGGGGGAATCCATGCCGACCCGGGTGCATGAAGTGATGCGTAACAAAGGTTACACGACCAAGTACACAACAACAACAACAATATCGCACGCTAGCCTGGGGGGCTAATGCGATCTCGATCAACTAGAATAGTTCAGCTCGTAGTCGGCAGCGAGGATAAAAAATTTGCTTTTAGTTATTAAGATACTTTAGAAAGTAAGCTACCAGATATAATTGGCGCAGTTAAACATTGAATTGTATTTGTGCCGTATCAAATAAACTATAGCTGAAGAAAAAAAAACTAGAATAGTTGAGAGAATTCGTTATCGATATTGTTTTCGGCACATTTTGTATGTTGTAGGATAAGTACAACGATACACCGTGCCCCAGTGCTGAGTCGAGAAAATTTCCAGCTCGAAGAGATCCTCGACCTGATCGGGAATCAAGCCCGATATCACAACCGTGTGGGAGAGCTAACCGACCGGCATCGCTAATCACAGAACCACGGAGACCACGACCAAGTACTAACCCTAAAAAAAATCTCACGGTATGAAAGTTCTTGTTTTTGTTTTTTTTACCATTAATTTTAAAATCAGTCTTATTTTTTTACATCATAATAGTTTTGAACCCTGTATTTTCTAATTTTCAGATGAACCTCGGCGAAATAAATATAAATCTTTATTAACATTTTTTAAGTTTTGATTGCAGCTTTTTGGAGGTTCAAATAAAGCGTGTCAAAAGGCGACTAGAGGGTTAATTATGCTTAAAGCGCATTTTCGAGTGAAACGCTATTGTTTTATCTACAGATGTTATAAATTTCTTCGAACAATGTAAATAAATGAATTGAAGTACTGGATTGGATCATTTTTTCTCCAAGATTTTGCCTTTGTTTTTGTTTGAGTAGTGGTTCTAAAGTTTTGTCTGTATATGCGACTGTATTCCGGATACAATACGAAACGAAAAATGAACCTTATATGGATGGCGTGCGACCAGACCGAACCAAGCGTCATTTTTTAAAAACTGAGTTATTAACACCAGTGGATGTGAAAATTAATAATCTATTTTTCATGAATAAACAAATCATTTGAAAGCATACTCTCAGCAACGCAACAAAATAACACGTTGTATCATGTTGCGGCTCAAAAGGAATACAACTAAATTGTTCTTGTGGTGAATGGTGGACTCTTAACCACGCAACAGTTTATAAAGCTGTTGCGTGTTGCATATTGCGACTGTGCGGCTGGGGGACAACAAAATTTGTTTATACTGCATTGTCGTAGATATGAAAATAGAGTTCGAAAGGCTGCTGTAATATCGAACTAAATATCTTTGTTGAGGCGTACCAACATGTTGAATGAAGAATAATAAATTTTCTGAAACGAATTTAGTATTTTCAACAAAACACGCCGATGATAACGAAGATGAAGCGAGCGGCGAGGAACTCGTCTGACCAATTTTGGTATTGCAGATGGCGAGTCGGCTGGGTTTTGGGCGAGTGGCTCGTCTGTCACTTAGCTGCAACCAGCCAAGTTTCAATCGCGTTCCCTAATACAACATTTTGCTCGCCTCGTCTTCTGTAACAGGGGCCATAACACGAAAAAAAAAAAACTTATCTCACATGCTAAGCTAGTGCTTTACCATCTAAGCTACATCCCTGACGTTGATACAGATTTCCTACGACCTCACTTAGAGTTGCTAGCTGAACATATGTTCTTTCAATCATCTGGATGGGGTTGTACAAGTTTTGTACAAGTTTTAGTGACTCAATACTTTGAAGGGTCAACAACGACGCCGGCCACGTCCTTGCAATCAGGAGGAAGGAGGGAAAGGATGTTCGCGTGACCGTTGCTACTTGGAGACCGTGTTAACCTCTGCCACTCCACAAAGGTCACAGTAAGGAGGTTTTTGTTAGTAGGGGTGGGTAAGTTGGATCAGGATTCACTTTGATAAGTGATGCGATCATACATATAATTTTTACCCGGTTTTATTGAACTTTAACGATTTATTCTCCGTTCAGTCGGCTGATTAGAGAAGCACACTAAGCTTATTTATATTTATATCTGGTTACATGCTTACACTAACAGACATTAATAATGCTGTAGGGGCCACGCGTAACCAAAAGGCAAAGGTATGCTGTTGGGGACATGCCTATTGAGTGGCATATTTCAGTGAACTGCAAAATACTATACTTTCTTCACCCGGCTGATGTAGAAATCAAACCCATGATTTGTATTCTTAACTATTTTAAGAATAACAAATTCGCTCAGGTCCAATCCGGTCCAATTAAATTGTTCGTACAAGCATGTAAAAGCAAAGCCTTGGTGCTACATTCCGTATCGGAACTCGACCTTCTGTTTAATATACACAGACTTCGCAGCCAACTGTTGAGTGTACAGGACAATTGCGGGGCTGGCGCTACGATCCTACTGACACTAACAGTCTCTCCTGAGCCGAGACTCGAACCTACGACGACTGGCTTGTTCGGCCAGCATCGTACCTCGAGACCAGCTGTGAGATACAAGCATGTAACGATGGCAAAACCATGGTGTGGTGAACAGAACTGAATGAGACCATCATGGTATACGAGTAGGAACGACTCTATGCTACGGTCCAATTTAATAGGATTACTACAGTCAGTTGCCGCTATTACCACATACAACAACAGAAAATATATAAACAGAATCGAATATTGAAAGAGACTAGTATTTCCCAAACAATCTTGGTGACAGAAATACATTTCTTCCAGAATGAGAATTTTTCAGACTATGATTTTTACCCTCTTGTTTGTGTACGTGTTAAGCGTTGGTACGTGATGAGAATCAATTTTTTATTTCAAAACTCTCAAAAGATTGATTCTTTTCAGATACATTTGTTAAAATGAAGCGAGAACTCCCATTGGACTGCGATAGCTACCCACCGGATTACCCGCCCTGTGAAGAGTGCCGCAAACATCCTGAAAAGTGTGAAAATTTGCTGGTTGAAATATAGCTCAACAGAAATCAATTCGTCAATGGTTATACGAGAAGAAAGGAGCTTTGTTTTTATCAAAACTAAGAAAAAACGCAGTTTAAAAAACCTTTTTGTGCTGCTTAAAACAGTTTGATTTGCGACAGGAACATTTTTCAAAAACATTTAAATTTATTGCAAAACCACCCAGTCACAACCATAACAATTCGAAGCGAATCCGAAAATAAACTTGATTATAATAAAGCAAATTATCTCAACACTTATGACAATTTTAATAACACCAAACTGGTCAAAATGTTGTTATCAGTTTTGCTCGGAAGGCTGATATTTTTTGTTGGATTTACTAGGACATCACCAAATAAATGCACACATTATAGCATCAGAGCTTGTATATAAATTTGCCACGAAATGTTCTTTGTGTACTTCACACAATCTAGAGGAAAATTTTTGCAAAATTGTTCAAAATAAAACGATTTTTTTTATATAAAAAAATCAAATGTCTAGTCTCTAGCCATCTAGTCGTTGTCGGTAAATCATCGCATGGAGCTCTACTGCGTGACGTTGAAAAACAAAATCTGTTTGCAGTAATCAGTGTATTTCTCTCTTCCTTTGGTAGTGAATAAGCTTATTAATTTATCGTTTTTTCTCATTCATCGAGGAACAAACTTTACGAAACAACAAGAGCTATTATGACTACCATCATAGGTGACAAATTGACGCAATCATACTACTACACTATTAGTAAAAACGGTACTATTCCACGGATCAATTTGACGAGATTATTACAGTAACGGTAGCAATTACGCTGATTTTTCATAGTTCATTAACAGCGTTTTCAACTATGTAAACGGTATATATAAATAGAATCAAACTTCGAAATCAATCGTGATTTTACCGACAGTCCCAGTGATAAATTATAGTTTTTCCAGAATGAAAAGCTTTACTACACTTTACCTGGCTATGATTTCTACATTGTTATTTGCATCCGTGCTAAGAGCTGGTAAGTAGTGAAAGAAATATTTCTTTTCACAAATAAACTTGTGAAGACTGTCGGATGATGTCATTGGAATGAATTCTTTACAGATACAGTTTCTGAACAAATAGAGGACGAGCTTTACTTTGGCTGCAAAACATTAGATAACACTAACAATGACTACACAGCATGTATGATGTACTTAATATGGTGCCACGACCGTCCAGTTCAGTGCGCGAATCAATTGGCTCAGTTCAATGAAAAGCAACAACTAGTAGTGAAATGAAAAGCAATTAGTTAGTAGTTAAATGGAAACAAATATTACGTTATTCTAGAACAATAAACTAATCTTGTTTCAACAATCCACGCCATAACCAAAAATTAATTCAAATTTAAAACAAATTTGCAGTGTTTAAATCTGTAGTTAAACCATTACAAAACAGCTATGAGAAATTGATTGATTGACACATCCTTGCTTACATTGACAACGGCACAAACTCGAAATAAACAACAGAAGATCGAAAATCAACATTAAAAGTCAAAATCGAACAATAAAGTATCACATTTTGCCAGGTCGAAATGCAACGTCCACAAATGATACCCAATCAGAACCGTGAAAATGAAAAGCGACTTCGAAAATATACGTGACAATAATATAGCAAATAATCTCATTACTTGTTATAACTCAAATAACACCAAACTGGTCTAAACGTTGTAATCAGTGTCGCTTCAAAAACTGTGTAATTTTTTCTTTACTGTATTTATCTGGACACCACCAAAAAATTGACACACATTAGAGCGTCGAAGCTTGTAGGGGAACTGCTCCATTACTCATCTCAGTCCGTAAATTCATCTCATACAATATGAAAACACAATTGAAAACAGGAAAAAACGCATATTTTCTTCTTAAACCAATCTGCTAATCCATGGAATGGATTCTTTCTAGTTCACTTTAGATTCCCCATAAAGTATAATCATCAAAAACTCACTTAAAAGCACTAAATTTGATGTCGGACATCTGCACACGAAAACTCATTCAATTCAATCACCTACCTCAGAAAACAAAATCCGCGCATAATCTTTGAAATTTTCATCTCAAATTTCGTAAAACAAGCTTGAATTAGCAGAAATAAATGAGATTAATTTTTACAATTCCTAAATTTCAACTGTATGTATTTTTATCTGTTTTCACGGCGTTGAAGAAAATCAAAAGTTGCCAAATCAGTTTCTGTAAATACGAAAAAATGATACTGAAAATGTTGAATTATTACCAGTTACCAATTTTGCACGTAAACAACTACAGCGGATATCAAAGTAATCTACTACGACAGGCTGCGGCTACGTTCATTCATGATAATGTAATTCATTCATGATTAACAGTGTGATGAATATGTGGGCGTCGTGAGATGAATAATTGAGCAGTGATTCAAGTTTTGAGATGGATATAGAAGCGTTGTGAAAAATGGTTTGTTTTACAAAATTCAGGCTAAGTCTAGCTAATTTGACTAAATATACAATGCTGAACGATTCCATAAGAGCACGTAAACATATTTAGTTTATATGTTCAATGATTTCGTGCAAATTTGGTGTTTAATCCGTACATTCTTCGTGAATATCGGCTTATCTTTCGGATGATTTCAGTAGTTTACGTAAGTAACATTAGCACCATCTGCTGTCGTGTTCGCGCTGTGCCTTGTATTTCGACATCAGCGCCGGCGTTACTGTATCTGTCAAATGGAGAACCACAAAATATGTATGAGATTGTATGACAGTGCCCCAGACGGTGTTGTCGCACGATGACTGTTATGTGATTGGAAATTTGAAATGAGCGTTTTTTGTTGCTATGGAGCTATGTTCCAGTGATACGTCTGTTAGTCTGTGCTATAATACTACCACAAGTACAAACGGCACTATTCTACGGTTAAATTTGACATAATCTCGTCACAGCAACGATAGCAATTACGCTGATTTTTCGCAGTCCGCTAACAGCATTTTCCACTATGTTAACAGTATATATAAACAGAGTCAAACTTTGACTCAAACTCAAACTCAAATCATTCAGGATTTTACCGACAGTCCCAGTGATAAAGTTACAGTTCTACCAGAATGAAAAGCTTTACTGCACTTTACCTGGTTATGATTTCTACGTTGTTATTTGCCTCCGTGCTAAGAGCTGGTAAGTAGTGGAAAAATATATTTTATTTCACAAATATACTTGCAAAGAGTGAACTTCTTGCTACGTGACCGTTGGATGATGTCATTAGAATATATTTTTTACAGATACATATGCTGCAGAACAAGTGGAAGACGGAATTTACTATCTATGCACAAAATTGGATAACAATAACTTTGAGTACACATCATGTATGATGTACTTGATGTGGTGCCACGACAATCTAAATGAGTGCGTGAATCGATTGAATAGTAGTAGTTAAAAAAAAAAAAAATATTCCGTTATTATGTAACAATAAACTTGTTTCAATCAATCCCTAAATCCACGTCGTCCCTAGAATTAATTCAAAGTTGCAGTGTTAAAATCTCTAGTTAAACTACACATCCTTGCTAATAATGCATCAGATTTCATGTGGAAACTAACAACGGCATAAACTAAAAATAATAACAGAAGGTCGAACATCGATATCAAAAGTCACATTTTGCCAGTTCGAAATACCACTTCCAAAAATGATATCTGCTGATTAAACTGTTTGCACTTACAATTACCGTGACAAAACTTCGCTACGCTGCGATGACTACAGTTACGCCAATCTTTTCCACATTTGTTTTCTTTTCAGACGAAAAAATATATAAAATAAGCAGAACGTGAAACATTAGAAACTAGTATAGAAAGAGAAGCTCATTCTCACAAAATGGTTCGATTTTCTTCCATTTTTCTAGTTCTGGTTCTTACCTTCTTATTTTCCGTTGGTCATGGGTACGGTATGTAGCGGAAGCACTAACTGTTTAAACTTTATTTAGTGGCTGAATCTTATGTTTATTTTACAGGTGCAAGTATTAAAACAAAAAAATCGCCTTCAGTAGACTGTAGAATAGATATTAATGATCCATTGTGTGACATTTGCATCCGCTATCCAGGAATGTGTGACCAATGGTATTTGGATTAATTGAAAAAAAAATGCAAATTTAAATTTTTTAAAAGCTACAGATGGAAAAATTTGGTACAGGTTAAAGTGTCAGTGGAAACAAAACGGTCCACACTCGTAGAACAATAAATCTTAGCTTAGTTGGAGTTAAATTCACCATCTTAATTGAATTATGAAACTGGGATGTAGTGAGACATTTCTTCCAGCTTCAAATGAAAAGCACTGTTGAGAAATCATTGTTTGCATTATCAACGAAACACATCCGTCATAATTTTACTTTTACTTCCGTTGGCCTCTAAACTCGCTCACCTTCATGAAGAGTAACCCACTTTCAGCCGTAATGCTGAACCATAAACAGCGAGCAAAGACAACCGAAGTTTTCTTGTCGATGATGATGATGATGATTACGATGATGGTTACGACATTTCTCCTACATTGTCTCGCATTTACCTTTACGATCTTCATCCTTTTTATGAACCTCCTCCCGCATCGTTCTTCTAAAGTTATGTTAATCTTTCCGACACAAATAAGCCAAAGCTGCTCTCTATATATGTACACAAGTAAAAAATCTGTTGAAAATTCCGTTTGTGTACAACTCCGGCATCATTAACGTTAAACCGAAGCTGATACCCCAAAAGCGGGCGGTTATGCGTACCGAAATTGGATTATACCGAGATTCTATCCCAGAATCGGATTCGGATCCTTCCCTCTAAAGGATGACTTCGAAAGCGATTATCGAAAGGCCAATTGAATTTAACGATGTCTAGTGAAAACTCGACGAAAGCGGATTCTTCTAGCGATTTTCTACGGTAGAGCAGATCAAAAAGCGATTAACCTTCCACTAGAGTGAGAGGATGCGGAAGCAGGAAAAATGGTGGAATTCTAGTTGCCTCGAGTATTATGATCGTGGCAGTGTGCAGGATTTTCGTTTGAGGGATTTGTGGACCTAAGTTAGAATAAAATGATGCATGCAATATAAATGATTTCATTATGTTACTGCATTGGCCAATGGGAAAAAACAATATTTTTACGCTGCTTATTACTGTGCCTAATCAAATATGGTTAGAACAAAAAAATCCATAACTTCAGGTTTCTCATTTCAACTGTTAAAAAAAAACTAATGTTTCAATCAATCTTCTCAACTATGAATATTTCAAAGATCGAATTTGTGTAAAACAATTTCTGCTCTGTTGAAGCTCTATTCTATCATCGATCTTTTCTATTGTAATATATCTTAGGTTTTCTACCAATTCCCGGCAATTTATGCCAGTTGTTTGATTTAAACTGTACTTCTTTTTCAGTAAGTGGTCGAATTGTATCTATTAAATCATAAAATTTTTTTACTCTCAATCTTTTTAAAAACCATAAGTACAGTTACACAAATACTCGTTTCATCTAGTTTTATTGCTATGAATTGCAAATAAACGAACTCCAGTTCACCGCCGTTCAAAGTATATATGGAATCCTGATGTCGTCAGTTCCGCTTGCTCCAGCGTAAATCAATACTTGTGAAGTCATTTTTGTAGATGTGTAAGATGCGCCTTTGTACACACGATTATCGAGCGTTTAAAACATGTTGTCGTTTACTGTGCATCAAAAACGCAGCAGCTTTGCAACAAATAAGCAGGCATCGAAATACCATCAAGATACTGTGACGAACTAAACCTTAATCACAGACAAACGTCCAAGCAAGAACAACATTGATCGAAAATTTAGTGTAAATTTTCAAAGAAAATTGCATTATAAGTCACATGTACAGTAGCGTTGCCTGATAACTTCATTTTCACAAAACATTTCTTTTGCTGGTGTACGAGACTCAGGTCACTGATAGCGCTATCTGGTTACGAACTGCTAGTAGTAAAAACTTTACACAAGTTTGGAACTCAGCTTGAACGTCTGTCTGCGCCTGAACTGTTTTTTAGCTGAATTTTATCCTAGTATTTGTCCATAACTCTCATTATTCGTAAGTGCCCAAAGTACTATAGGAAGATGGCAGTTATCTTACAATGGATCAACGATTCAACGGTCACAGTAAGAAATTCTGTACAAGAATAAAGTGTTCAAAGTGTATGTGTTATTTTTGCTAGTACGACGAAACTGGAATTATCGAAGCTGAACAAATGTATTTCTCTAGAGAAAATGATAATCAAACGTCTGATTTATAATTTACGACCTTACAACGACCTTACGACCTTACCTTAAAAAATCTTAAATATTGGAACGGGAAGAAAAAAAAGCTCATACCGTTTTATTCATTTTATTTGTTTTCCGACAACATTAATGATCAATTCAACAATGAACAAGTCCAGTGACAGAGAGAGTGTCGTCAAAAGGCAAGCGAAATAGATAATAATAATAATAAAGTGTTATTTTTCAACATTTATTTGAGTGCAAGTTACAAACGTCATAACTTGCACACAAACTTTTATCAAAGATATTTCTTATTTTTTCGTCTCGGTGTTATTTATTTTTTGCCACCTCCTTTGCTAAGTTTGATAACCTTGGATATAAAAAGAATTCGATTTGTATCAGCCTTATTTTTAGAAACGCTCATGGAAACAAAACTCAAAAATCAATGAGAAGTAAATCTCGATTTTTTTGACTTTTTGCCGATTTTGCTTGATATAAGAACATGGGCCCATTCGCGTTAACTTAATTTTTTTCTTTAATTTTTGCCATTATAGGAATAGATTTTCTGGCTTTTCCGAACAAATTAGGGTATTTCGAAGAATTTCCTTTGCTGTGATATCAGCAGATATCAATTTATATACTAACTTTGATTCTACGATGCACGACTTATGAACTTTAAAAGTTTTTTATGTCTGAAAAAAACTGTAACATATTCTGAGTTTTTTTGATTCGGAGAAAATTGGTAATTTTTAATTATTATTCAAATTTAACATTTAGTCCGATCATTTATTGCCTTTCTTGTTCAGAAAAAAACCGACAGATGTGAGGTGCGCAACTAAGTTGTTTCCCAAGTAACACACAAAACACCTTTTTACATCTACTTTCGATAGAACACATAATTTTGAATACTTTGTTTTGAGGAACTATGAAAAAAATAGCAAGTCGGTTTGTCCCATAGCAAAAATGATCGCAAGTCGGTCCCATAGAACAAATCATCACAATCATCAGTCCCACAGTCAAAAATTTATTAAGATACATGTTATGTCTAACATAGTTCATGGTCTTCAGGTTTAGAGAAACCTGATTTCTAGAATCTGCTGGGAATCGTGAGTTGTTGTGCCGATATCTTGTTACAGGTAATCACGAGAGAACAAAGCTAATTACAAATGTGTGTATTTGAGGATGGGATAAAAATTGAAACCTTATTGTTTGACAGTTGATTGGTAATGTCTTTGTGTAATTTTAAAAGTAAAACTACAAAAATTTATCAATGCTAAGTTTCTTTCATCTATTTTTTTTTGAATGAACATTATTTCTGCCATCGCCGTTAGGTATGTCACTGTACTGTTAATTAGAGCATCCAATCAATATAAAATAATACTACCCTCGTATTTTATCCACGTTGGGCCGTGGATAACAATTAAGAAACGGTGGTTTATTTTTTGAACAACGTGTCAACAGTCATACCGAATACTTCAGCATGCTTCTTAGCTTTTTAACAACGTAGTAAAAATCTAAATGAGTAATAGAACGTAACTTATATAGTACTCATATTACTATAAGCGCAATTGAAAACTTGTGTTGTTATATTCTTATTCTCGAGATGTTCTTTCATAGCATAATTGTATTATATAGATTATTGAATATAAACTGCCACTGCTCGTCTGTTACTTATGTTTATGAAGTTATCAAAACTGCAAAGAAAACAACTTTAAATACATCATTGCGAGAAGTTGTTTTTAATCAGTGATTCAACCACATTTCGAAAACAAGCTCGTTTTTCCTGGTTTTGGAGATATTTTTCAATAGCATGGGTTAAGCGAACAATAACTATAACATGAATGGCACTTGTTTTTAAGTTGTTTTCCGGATGTTTACACTATTAGAAAAACTGTGTATGAAATGCCCAACCGGGGCAGCCGCACCAGTTCAATATTACACGCCCAATAACAATACTACGTACTTGCAAAGTGCTTTCCTTAGTCTTAGTATTTAGCAGCCAACGCTAAATTACTTGATCAAATTGTTATTAAAATTATTTGAACGATTTCAATGAAACTATTCGAGGTGGGTCAAAATGTGCCGTTAAAAGATAAACAAAACGCTTGCAGTGCAACCAATTAAATTTCATTTTATGTTACCGTATCGTATATCCACCATTGTTTTCTAGCTTTGTTATATTTTGTCTAGATAACGTTGAAACTATGCGAAAACAACTTTAATATTCAAGCACACAAACAATCCACCTTGAAAGGTTGTACATTGCTTTTTATAATCAATTAATAATTAATTGAGAGTGCCACTGACGAGACGGTTGTCGATCTAGTTGCACTGCGCGTAACAATACATTTACGCATGCGCTGGGTAAATGTTGTCATAGCAACGCATTTGCGCATGCGCTTTGTTATGGCGAATTCTGACTCACGAATGCGCGAATTTCTTTATTTCACTGGGTCAGTGCAGATATACCCACGAAAAAAACGACATTGCGATTTACTACGCATGTAAGTAAGAGATGCCAGATAGTTGTTTAAGATCTAAGCCCATGCGGTAGTGGGGTAAATTGACTCTTCGCAAGGAGATAAATCAGCGAACAACAGCTGATAAACTCAGCGAAATGTTCTACAAGTTCTCGGCAAAATTTTTAAGCACTTTGGCAAACGAAACGTCAATACTTGCTGGTTTACGGTAAATCGATATATTTGCTGAATGTTCGTCGAAATACACTGCTAACATTCGTTAAAAACTTCGCCGAGCTCAATCAGCTGTTGGGAAGTTTGCCGAGATAAATTAAGTGTGTGAGTCAAGCATAAGTAAATAAATCGTTTGGTATAAATAGTTTGGTAAATGGCTTACTGTGGCGACACATATTTTTAGTTATGTGAAATGTTTGATTTTGTGCCGAATAATCGTCTTTGCGGAAAACATTACTTTTCTCATTTCATTCAAAGAACACGACAGCTGAAGCGTATCCAGAGTTAAAAAAAAGTTTACGGAAATACTCTTTCAAGTGAAACAACTCGTCGTGATTGTTTTCGTCGTTTTGAAGGCGATAATTTCGATCTTGACCACTATCCGTCTAAAGGAAGGTCAACAAACCTTCGAAGACGCTGAATTTAATCCATGCCAAATGCTTCTATATTATAGAAATCTGATATAAAATTTTTTAAATTAATTCTTATAATTCAAATTCTATGCGTTCTGAGATTTTAAAAAAAGTTAAATTCGAACTTTGGAGGACTTGGATTACCCACCGGATGTTTTATCTTCTTGCTGGCTGTTTCATTCGGGAGCTTTTTGTTAGCTGCTTCTTTTGTGCAGATTCTTATGTCGAATTCGTTTTCGCGGTGTAGCTACACTCGGACTACACTTTTTACTCCCAAAAATGTTTTTTTTTTCACTTGCCGGACTACACTTTTTCTATCTCTGACTACACTTTTTCTGTCCCGAACTACACCCGAAAGAAGCAGAGTGTGCTTTTGGGAGTTACCAAAACACTCACACGCATGTGTCAAAATTAGTTTGTTTTGGTTCTCGTTCCACGTGGTTAAGTGTCAGGTAATTTTTTTTTCAGCACATTTGCGAGATGGAAACATGAAATGGAAACGGGACAACTTGTTATAGAAACAAGACGATGGCGATAATGACCAAAACAAAACAAATTGACAGCTTTCTTTATTATTACGCATACCAATGCAACTCCCCCGAAAATTGTTTTTTTTTTTTCAAGCTGAAAAGTGTAGTCCCGTACGGTGTAACTACGCCGCGAAAACGAATTCGACATTAGTGGTGCGTATGTTCGTTCCGATCTTGCTCGGATCATCGTTTTCATGTTTACCTGTTTGCAACTGTGTGGTGTTTGCTGTTCTCCAATTTCCAAAGCCTTAATTTTCTGTTGCTCAAACAGTTGAAGGTATATCGGTTCCGGCGTGTTTAGTTTTGAGTTGCCACGATTCGGTTTACCAAAAACTATTGTATTTGTTCCTCACGAACTCTTGCATCGGGTTGAATATTTATCAACCAGCGTTGCTTCGGAATATTTCACTGGTTCTTCCAAATAGAAGAACTGAAAATCTATTCAGCGGATATATGTCACAAGCTCTGAATCCGGATTTTATGTTGTAAGCACTGTTTGCTTCGATTTTGTCCAAGGCTTGTTTGACCGATATATTTTCCCAAATCTGTATCATATTTCCAGTCCGCTTATTTTTCGCTCTCCCTACTGCACACATTGTCTGCCTCAATGAACTTGTTTGAGCAATAGATAATTTTACGAACTAACAAGTGTCACGGAACCTGCTGATATTGAGGTTGCTTTTATGGTGTTATGTAAGCGGATCTATGCAACCTGTCAAAATTCCATTCATGAAATGAGTTTTGGAACGTCTCGTAAAATGGTCTATAGAGGGAAAACGTACCATGCAACTTTATTGTCCTTTTTCCAAGACTCAAGTGTAAGCCCTTTTTAAAAGTCCAAAATAAGTGACATCCCGAAACTGATAAAGGTGGGTTATATTAGGAAGTAGAAAAAAAAAACTTTGCCCTGACAAGCCTTCATCACTGTATACTGTAGTTGAGATGCAATATTGTCATCGATAATGACTCTGGATCTGATTCTTCAAGCTTCGAAAGTAAGGGACAGCAACAGAGAAGAGCCCTTATTCGAAGACGATACCGTCAAACCATTCTACACAAAAATGTTTTCAATATCTAGATATCTAAAGTCGGAAAGTTTGCTCTTTCATCCGGAATTCGCGTTTTCGAAAGATACCTCTAGAACCAAGAGTGAGCAATTTATCGTGCATCTATCCCTTATTGTTATATATAACACGTAACTTATGTGTAAAACACATAAAATATGCCTGGATTATTGATGTCTAAATGTTTTGCAACTGCAAACCGTATATAAACATAATTAAAAGGTAATTAAATAATAATTATAATAAAAACTAATTGATATGGCGTTTAGGTCACTTTTTCATCGCCTAGAAATTATTGTAATATGCTCTCCAAACCTTTTATCTCTAAATGGATAATATTCTTGGAAAATTATCATTTGATGCGTCTGTAAGAAAAAATAGCGTTTGAGACATATTTGCGATTACGTATTTGACATTCGTCAATTATGCAAATAGTAGCTCTCATCGGTACTAAACAATTTTCGTGTCACACCAATTGAAAAAAAATATCAGAATAACTGTTTTGATTTTTGTCCCGCATTCCCATACATTCAACGCACTGTGCGTCGTTAGCCATGATTTCTTACGTTTCTATAACAAGTATAACCAGTCTTCCCCAGGAATGTTGCCGATGAATTTAAACGTGCTATTATTGATATTCAGATAGCCCTTGACAAGCTTCTGGATTGATGCTAAAGTTTGGGGATAACCCCATTCTCCCAATCTTGATGGTTTTACAAAGCTTTGTTTCCTGGGAACTGGTCAAGACTGTAGGTCCTTCGGGTGGATTCAAGTGCAACTTGTGCAATTTGTGTTTTTGTATTTATCTTTAATCGGCTTGTTTCTTCAAACTAGAAGTTCCTTTTCTTCCAGAAGCCTTCTCTATCTAAATTTAGAATCTTTTATTTAGGATCATTTGGTGCTCAATCTCGCGGCTTTTTAAATCTTTTGGGTTGAGTTTAGAATTTGTTTTTTGCAATATACTACTCTCCAACATTCAATTGTGAGCAGTGCCTTAGAATATCGATGCTTATTCACGAGTAAATGAACTGAATTGTTCTCAGTGTCATCACATTTATTTTCTGATGCAACTCAATAACCTATGCTCATTGCGACGATGCATGAATATCGTTTATCACATTCAATGACAGAACAGTGGAAAGAATATCAAAGGTCTCGTAATGATATTCAGAGAAGCTTCGGTGATTATCAATCCAAGTAGTGAAAGTCTGTTTAGACACTGTTCACCGCACAGTACAGCATAAATTGTGAAAAAAAGCTAATTTTGATTTTCATTTTTGATAATCAAAATATCAATACGAATGTTACCTTTTATCCTGTCGGTGTTCATCGGTTGTTTGGTATCATGAATATGAACGTTCGCATGGGTACTATGATTATCAATATAAAGAAGGCTGAAAATCGCTGCTTTTGAATATCATGACAGTGAATATTCTCCGCACTGATTGTGAGCATTTGGCATCTTATCCAAATTGTTATACAAAGTAGTGTTGAACAGGCGAGTGTAAATAACTTGATAAAAGTAAGCAAATTTGGGAATATTTCGGCTTCGATTTGTAAACTTATTTATTTTATAATTATTGAATTTGGGTTATTACTTGAATTTTTAATGCATTTGAAATCAATTTCTTTGTTGGCCCCTGAAACCATTCTTCCTTTTTTCGACTAAATTCGTTCACATTCGTCTTTTCTGTAGTCTAGAGTAGTTTCAATCCATTTTGAGGTAAATGAATGTACGTTTTAGTTGCTGTCAAAGGGGCTGTTTCACAGTTATATGTTCTGGATGCGTATTTCAAGCATTTTAAACTTAGCTTCTTTAACTTTTATGTTTGTTTTTTTTTTTTTTTTCTTGGCTAAAAACGTTTTGGAAGTAATTTTCAGTCAATTTAAGTTGGTGTGGTTATTTTTCCAAGTTGCCTAATTTATTTATTTATTTATTTCTTTCTTTCTTTAACAAGGCTTAACCCAAATGTTGGTCATTTGCCTCGGACAAAGCCTAATTTAGATTTGGTTTTTCTAATGATTTCTTCTGCTTAACGCCAGAAGTGTCGCTTTTTTTTAGTTTACCACTGCACTCTAATGAAATTTCTGAATGTCAGCTAAACATTATTTGCAGACATGCTTTATAATTTTCAACATCCTTGAACATTCTTCAATACTTCATTTTTCCCTAACTCTGTCATAAAAAAGGCGTTTTCTTCCACCCACACCTCTTTGCGTACGGCCATGATTCTAAGACAACATTTGGCACAAACTAGCAAACTATTGTAGCCATAAAAGTTAAATGCCATGAATTTTACGACTTCAAACGCTACTAGTCGCTTTCGAAACGCACAAAAACCCCTAGCGCATCTCTATCCTAACCTAATCCTCGTTCCGTCGCTGTAGGAAAAGCTAATGGCGAATGCAGTAGGAAAACTATCGTAGCCTTCCCAGCCTGCCTGCCTTCATGATTGGCCACACTCACTCGGCAGGCGGTGAATTCGAGTGTTTTCTGCTGATGATGTGATGCTGCCTCTGCAGCTGAGGTCAATCCTATGTGATTGTGATTACGGGAACGGCAGGATGCCGTGTTGTGTAGGAGAGTAGGAGCGACACGAATGCGATTGTTTGATTAAACCTAGAGAAAAAAAAATAGAAAGGACACAGACTTGCGGCACCAGGCGTGAGTCACGGGATGACAGTTGTGAAATGGTGTCAACGATGTGTTGCACCAGGAATTTATGTGTGGCCTCGGATTGATTGCGACTGATTGGTTGGGAAAAGCTGCTTCCGCTAGACAAAGTATTTTTCTGTTAATTTAACAAACATTTATTCTGCCTACCTAACCCGTGAACGATCCTCAATTTTCCGGTTTTCGCCTAGGGAAAAGCGGATAAAAGGCAAACAAGTTTGATTTAAATGCATCATCGCTTTTGTTTGTTCGTGATTTTTCTCCCCACATTCGGTGGAAAGTACTTTGACGATAGCAAAAAAAAAAACGGCCTCAAAAGAACGATGAAAAACAAAAATGCCAACAACTGCTGAAAAACGCGGCCCTGCTGTGGGCTTCGGGAAACTTCCGTCAAGCACTTAATCAAGTTGACTTGCAACAAAAGGCGCTCACCCTGGTACCTACGACGACCACTTTTTGAACTGCGGGATGAATAATTTATTGCCGGTTGAGGTTAATGCGTAAACCATTTCGTTAAGACGTTTTTTTTTTTTGCGGAAGGAAGTTCTACTCTCTGTTATCGCACGTAAGACAGGCTCGCATTATTTATGAGTTCTGTTTTATGTCAGTTTGCTGTTAGTTTGTCTATATTTTGTGGCTTGAAATTTGATCCACTCTAAACCATTCCCTAGCTAGGATTTTCGTCCAATTGCGCATCCTCCGACAGTGTCCAATTCGGCAAGCACAAAGTATTAAATTAAGCAATAAATCCAACCGCAATTTAACACGCTTTTCAGAGCAACGCAACACCGAAGCGTAATTTGCTACCTGCTAAAGTGAGCAAATTCTTTTAGAAAATTTCAATTACTTTTACGGGTTTTTCCTTCTTCACATTCGGATGCCTGCGGAAACCCCATCGCTGTGTAGCACCAGCTAATGCTTTCCGTTTCTTGCCGTGCTCCGTTAGTGCACCCTTTTTCCCGAACACTCTTTTGCACATTTTTCAGCGATGCTATGCGATAAGATAGCAGTTGTTGGAAAACCTCCCACACCTCAGCAACATCCGATAAGGCAGCTAATGAGGAAATTCTTTTCGCGGCTGGTGTCAATGTATTACAGTGAAATTGAAATTTAAGAACAACACCAATCTTAAAATAAGTTACTGAACTACTTTTCTTATCTGTTTTGTCTTATTTTGATCATGAAGAGAACTATTACTGTATAATTTCCCGCAAATTTGCCAGAATCTTATGATTAATCAACAATTTTTTGTTTCTTATTCCAACTAGACTTTTCTCGGTTCCGGTGGGTCCATCAAATTGTACCTTATGAGCGAAAAAAGAACAAACTGGTAGTAAAAATGACAAAGCGCGCAACAGTCAGCGACAATGAGTCCCACCGGGAATCGCCCATATCTGCTTGATGACAGCGCCAACGCCTTCGGTTAGGGTCGATAAAATCAGCAGGATCCAAAGGACGAATTACGTGACAATTTTTCTTAATGAACTGTAGGATGAATAAAAAAACCTCATAAAGTGACACAACGCAGTATCACTTTTCCTTCCGCTTTTTTGGTTTCCATTTTCATCCGCGGGTGTCTACTGTTGACTTCATTATAAAATATTCAGTCTTGGGATGCGTTTTTTTTTCGTTTGCTTAGTTGATGACTTATCGATACGTACCGGTCCGGATCACGATTCTTCCTTCATTGGCAAACGATGAATCCCAGCCTGCATGGGAAGCAAATGTCCTCAAACCCGGCTTAGCAAAAAAGGCAATAATAAAAATTGATTTCGAATCCGCATTCATCGGAAATGGAAAAGTTTGCTCGTCATACCACAGAGGCAGAAACCGGGAGGACAGCTCCCCACAAAGTACGCACTCGCCTTGTTGGCCTTTAATCCTCACCGGAATCCAGCCGAATGCGACGGCAATTGTACATGTAATTTTCTGTAGGATTTCCACAATGACGAAAATAGCTTGCGACGACGAGACATATCGTCCAGTCGACTTTTTTCTTCTCTGTATTTTAGTTTAGTGCTGCCTCCCTAGCCTAGTCTCTTGCTTCCTGTGTGTGTAGGGGAGGATTGTACAAAACGCACCAGTTAAGCATTTTCGCGATTTACAGCGCTTCAAATCATTTCAAAGCGACATTGAACGTGTAGGATGATTGTAGTATCTATTTGTTGTATGTTTATGACAAAGTTTATTATCAAATACTCGCTTTCAAGGTCTTTTTTGGTAAAAATTACCATTGCCGCCAAACAAGCCCGTGACCAAAACGCACCACAACAAAGGTTAGTATGCCCCTGCATCAGGTGGCTAATATGCCACTAGCAGAAATCAGCACGCGAAGTGAGAAGCGCTTGAAGTCTCGAAAGTAAAATAAAAAATAATGGAACATGCTCTAAGTTGTCAAGCAATCTCCTGCAAGCTCTTCATAGTGCATTCTGCCCCAATTTTAATTTTGATTGTTTTAAGGTAAAAGTTAACGGGAGTTAGTGAAATAATTTGAAATACTCATAGTATTATAAACTCCAAAAGTGTAAAGGTTAGGGGAACCATAGTTTTTTGTATTATTTACTAGTCAGTTAATCATAAAAGCTTAAATGAAATTCATGGATAATTACATGTTGGACAGAGCCACAGCCAATTGCACAGTTTTTTGAGTATTTCAGTCATTATGGCACACTTTTTTATATGATAACTGTAGAGAAACTGGGTTTTTATGAGAAAAGCGAAGAATTTTGTCATAAAGAGCCACATGTGTAAGTATTTTGAGCAAATCATAGCATGGGCCATCTTACCCAACTGGTGCGTCTTGTACGGTTCTCCCCTACATTTAATTTTGTTTATTGTCGGCTGAAAATGGCGCAACACGAATAGAGCCTCCCGGGTTCCGGCGGTGGCGGCTGGGGAAGCAAGGTTGTCTCGTTCGTGTTGGCACACACTGAATCATCCGAAACGCCATCCGGCCACTGTTTGCGATCCGCAGCAAGAGTTCGGCAAAAGTTTTGCGTCTGCTGTCTGGGAAAAGCCGGCTCTAATTTGGTTTTCCGTTCCGAGTAGACGCTTGACACTGGCCTATGAAAGTATTATAAATTTGTTAGATACAGCATATTGCAGAATATTACAGAAGCAAGTTGCAAAACCAATGTTCCTGAAAAGCTGTTGATATTTACTTGTTACACTCTTTGGGTGGGGAATGCTCATACAGCCAAAACTTCAGATATGCGAAAATTCCTAAATTTTGTGGAACCAAGTAGCCCTGATTCTAGTAGCTTTTTGAAGCCAAAATAAGATGAGTTCAGAAATATTTTCTTCCCACTTGCAAAAGTGAAAAATTTCTCTCAATTTATCATCTTTCCTTAAAAGGTTAGAGCTTCTTCTCTAAAACCAAACAACAAACACGTGTATGCCCTTCGAAAGCAGGGTCACGGTTTAGAGCCCAGAGGAAACTAATTCGGGTTTTGTACATCGACAGATTCGTGCGGTGGTGTATGCTCCACACGAAGGACAAAGTAGGCCAGATTCCCAGCTGGAATGCGTCGTTGGATCTACTGACTTACGTTATTGTTGGTGATTACCAGAGATTCCAAGTATACGAACTCATCTACCACTGCGACTTCATCTTCGTCGTGGGAGGCTTGTTGGTTTCGCTTGAGCCAATTCCTATCACAAGCTCGGTTTTCTACGCATTGATTTCTAGCACAGCTCTCCTAGGAAACGTTTGTTGAAATAACGCTGAGGTTGTTTGCGAAATCTGTGAGTTGACGACCTGTACTGAAAATTGATGCTTACTCGTTGGATTTCACTGAACAACGTGCAGGATAATCTTGTGCATTCAAAGAGATTCTAGAGTGTCCCCGATATACACATATAACACATCACTCAGCCCAATGGATCTTAGATCAGTCATTTCTGTTTACCCGAAAAGCCATAGTCATGTAAAATTTGCCATAACTTTTCTTGATCGACTATATCATACGCTGCTTTGAAGACCACAATGACGAGATGTGTGGGCACATTTCACTATGGATGATATCAGAAACTGGACACAGCTATTGTTTGTAGGCACTCCAAGGATTACTTCTCTTCTTCCTCCTACCGCTACTCCACTATTGAGGTGCTCATCAAAGTTTGTGATCAGATTTTCCTCCTCGTCCCCACACATATCTAGACAGTGTGTGGCCTTTACTGGTTTGTTTCACCTTCTCATGAAACTTGCACGTGTCATAAGTCCGAAACAGTTGCTCCAGTTCTCCACTGTCTCTGTCCTCCTGCTAGCACTTCTTTCTCTTCAGGATCGTGGTTAATACTGCAACGATACTTTTTCAAGACCCTTTTTCCCTCTGCATCGCTTCCTGGCATTCTTCGGCAAATCAGTCATTTTGTCGGTTCGAGAATACCTCATTTTGTGTCGTAGCTAAGGCCTCTGTGATGGCTGAACTCAGCTTGCCTCATCTATCGTCGAGAATTGAAGCACTACGTTCCGTCAAGTAACTGTTTGATTTTCGATGGTCAAGAAATCTCCAGGTGTCTTTGTGGATATTCGTATTTGTCTGTATTTCATCCGACATGAGTAGTGGTAGTGTCTTAGCGAATAAAAAATTTTTACAAGATTGTCGAACGTAAAATTTATTTCTAAAACGACTGTAGTCGAAGAGGTCCTCCACAAGCATGACATATTTTCGCGGGGGAAAAAGGTGCTTTTAATCACCAGATCTCGGGAAACTGCAGAGTTGATGCATCGATCGCCGTTGTCGCTGATGTCGGTGTGCTGGATGTAACCAAACTTCAAATCACTTTCCTACCAAGCTGGGCGTTTATATCCCCGATGCCGATATTTTTTTAATTAATATATTTAATTAACCTAAATTAAAAATACTTTTGATCCCTTACAGATTTGTTTACATTTTAGTGATTTCTTTCCTTAAACTACTTAAAAACTAATAAATTCATATGCTCCCATTCGCACACTTCAACATGTATTGAGATGACTATTAAAATATTTTTTTACTGTTACATTATTGTTCCACCTGAATTCTCTAACGGTTCTTTGAAAAACAAAAAATATTTGATTTGGGATGACTGGATATCATATACGATATGTGGTGCACTACCAGCCACAGAGCGGCTTTCAGGAAAGGATTCATAATATCAACCTCCCAGTTTAAAATATCATCTAAATTATTGACAGTTATCAAAAAACTTTTTGTTAGTACTTGTACTACCCACTATTTCATCTTGATGTAGCAGCGGTCGTATTTTGCCTCCAACTGCCCATAGTACGATTCCTTCTCGTCATCAAGTCTATTGGTGCGGGCGGGCATTGCACGTGAATAATGCTGTAGTTAAATAACCGATTTTTAATCCTCAACAGGCACATCCTTTTGTTGATCGCCTTCTCGTCCAGCAATCCTGCATTCACACAAAAACCCGGTCCCGTTGGTTGCTATTGTAAGTTGACGTCGTCATGGACTTTCTATACTTTCTCACATTTGTGACAGATCTCCTGCAGACCTACGATACCGAATTTACGAGATTTCAGTAGCTCGATCTGTACTCTGTCTCCGCCTTTAGAAATTAGTTAACTGCGGTTCCTGGTACCGAGTTTCCACTCGTAGTTCCATGTCGAATGTTCTGAGTTATAGTTTGTTGATTGTTTGTAGTGAAACTGTTTTGGTAATGTAATGTGAAGGGGTTGAGAAAAAAAAGTAGGAGGTTGTATCCTAGACACGACCGCATAACTGATGTAGAACTACGCACACTATTAACAAATGCATTGTTGTAAGTGTTTCATTAATGAGTCATAAAGTCTACTAATGCTTGCTTTGTGCTGTCTCAACAGTGGGGGAATGAAGACACTGAAAACACGAGCTGTAAAAGCTGTTTCACATTCAGTAAATTAGAAGGCCGCAACAGATTTAAATTGCTAATATCCAGCACAGATGGCTCGCTTGAGTTGTTAAAAAATTATTACCATTCAAATACTTGTTTAATTGCCTTGAAAAAGGCATTTTTCTGCTCAAAACTGGATTTGCTGATGGCAACCTTTATACTGCCTCAGTGGTGGGACAATGACGTCGGTCTGGCGACACACACCGAGAAGTGAGAAGAACCGCGCTGCTCTTGTGACATGGTGACCAACCACAGGGCAAGTCTTTGCTTGATTTAAAGGCAGCCACCGGTGCAACCCGCTGCTAACCGCTGCAATCCGCTGTAACTGCTGAGTGCTGATATGTGCTGATATCTGCTCATACTGCTGTCAACGTTGTGGACCGTCTAGCCAGCTCACCTTCCGACTAACGAATGTAGCTGATTTTACCAGAAACACTCTCACTGCTTTTCTGTTCATTTTTGCCATTCTCTAATGTTCTTTAGACGAATTATTCCACAATTCGCATTTGATTTTTGTAAACAACGAATAAACACCGATCGTGCTTTCACACACGCAACGATTTCAACCCCCATCGTGTCGCGGTTTGTAAAATCAAGCGATTTCGTTGGTTCGCTGTTGCATGTTGCATCATGTTGCAACTAAGCAGCTGGCAGACGACGAAATTCTGTTTATGCTGATTGATTGAATTTCAATTTATTCCTGTAAAGTCGAGTTGATGTTAGGGTGTTCTAACAGAACAGGGCGGTTTGTTGTTCAAAATCGGTTATGCTGATCACAGCCTTTGTGCTGCCCAGCAGTGGGGGGTTAGGTAAATAAATAAAGTAAATTTTTTGATCGCGACTGAATTTGATTGCTAGGATCCAGCACAAAATGCTTGTGTTATTGCCAAAAAATAATTAAACTTGAATTACTTGTTTATTTTCCTTGAGAAAGGCATTTTGCTGTTCAAAATCTTTAAAAGCTGTTTTAGCATTCAGTAAATAAGACGGCCGCGACAGAATTGTGTTTCCTTGGATTCAGCACAGAATGTGTTCTTGCCAAGATAAAGCAAAACTTTATTACGGGAAGAAGGCCGAAGCTCTTAACTGGCATATCGAGCCGTTTGGGGCTACCTCGCTGCTGCTTAGATACGTGATGTGATTTGTTTACTGGCGCAACCCGCTGCTGCTACTTCCGCAATTCGCTACGATGCGGCTTACTAGTTATACTATTCTGTAGACCTTTTTTGGGAAAGGCAGCGAGCGACCAATTAGAGGACGTAATTTTCGTTTCAACAAGGCTTGACAATTTTCAATAGTACAATAGTTCGCATAATCAATCAACACTTTTCTACATTATGGTGGATGCGTGTATAATTTTCCGATCAATTGATGCAAAAATAAAGGAAATCGGTTGAAAACAAACCGATTTATAAGCATTTAAAAAGGAACATTTTTCGTCCCCTTTTCGTTAATAGTTTTCCTATTTACACCCCTATGTGGTAGGCTAAAAAAAAGAGTAGTTCTACGTCAAAAAACTTGACGATGTAATAAACATTTCACTTCATCATTTTCCAAAAGGGGAAAGGTGTAGTACATTAACACTCTAGATGATTTGCACGCTGGATCAAATGCTGTCGTGAGCCGCCTGAGGTACAAACGCTTAGAAAGGCTAGGCTTCTTTCAATTGTGGAATATACAAGAGTTTTCGATCATTCAAAGTGTTCGTATGATATTGGTTTTGCTATATCGCTTGTTCCTCACAATTTTTTAAGCAATCAACCGTTGTGTGCCCGACGGGGTACCCGGGTACCCACAAATTTTAATTTCTGCAAGTGAACCAAAATTTCTGGAGTGAACCAAAATTGGCCGAATACTATCGAATATGGGTATTTTCTGAATCGGGATGATGCCCAAATGCTGAAAATGCACTTCAGACTCCATCTTGAAATTTGAGATGGTTACTTCTGGTTGTCGGAAAACAGCCAAAATTGACCAAATACCACCTTATATGAGTACTTTGGAATCGAAATGATGTCAAAGATCCGAGTGGCCGTTTTAAATATCAACATGGCGACATTCGATTAAAAACGGCCGCTAGGGTCGTTTTCAGGTCTCTGAACACCATTTCTATTTCGAAAGTACTCATATAAGGTGATATTTTGTCAATTTTAGCTGTTTTCCAGAAACCGGGAGTCTCTGTCTTGAAGTTCAAAATGTCATCTACAGTTGATTTCCGGTCTATGAGCACCATCCCGATTCCGGTGATACCAATATTAGTTTTTTTTTCTTTTGTTATTCATGGTTCACTTCTAGACACCGGAAGTTGCCATTTTTGAGTTAAAAAATGAATTCTGCGGTCGTGTAAACATCATTTTTATTCCAAAACTACTCATATGAGGTGGTATTCGGTCAATCCCGAAAAAACCGGATTTCCGGCAATGAGAAAATTCTTTCGGAGCGCCGCTGGGAATGATTTCAAAGAAGATAAGTTGCTGAATATTTCAGTACTAAAACTATTCGAATCGGATGAAAATTTTCAAACTTAAAAGAGGTTAGTGGGTAGCCGGGTATCCGACGTGCCTGAGGGTGTTTTTTTATTGAGCACATCACAGTTAACTCTCTAAATAATTTGCATTTCGAGTCAAACGCTGCCGAGAGCCGCCTGGAGTACAAACGCTTGGAAAGGCTGGGCTTCTTTCTATCGTAGAGTTTTATATACAAGAGTTTTCGAACATAAAAAGTGTTTGTATGATGTTGATTTTGCTCTATCTCTTGGCCCATACAATCTCTGAGCAATTAAGCCCATCATCATGAAAATTTTCAGGTGAGGATTGGCTGAATATTGCTCAAGATGGCTCTGGAAAGTAGTGCTTTGCTTTATTTTTTTAATTAAAACTTCGCAGTAAAGTTTTTTAGATGACTTTCAAAGCTTCCAAATACGCAACTTTTGGTGGCTAACCTTTGAAGATATTTTTTATGGGTGAACAGTTACTAACGTTTTAATTTTAGAAGTATTTCCTTTTCAAATGTTGATATCATCTGGATTCATTTGGAACTTAATTATACAATAAGGTAAAAACTTTTTTGGCCTTTAGAAGTGCTTTAAGCCGTTCTGAGCTTAGTTTGGGTTGATCCTTTCATCACCTCTTCTGGTCCTTAGAAGCGATTCTCAGTCTAATTTAGGATTGAAATCTTTTCAATTCCTTCGTCACCTTTTTCAATTCCACCGTCGCCTTTTTTGGATTCTAGTTTTTCAGTGATTTTGAGTTCAATATGGGATCAAATTCTCTTATCACCTTAAAAAGCTATTTCCAGTGATTGTGAGCGTGTTTTGGGATCAAAATTTATTTGCATTAAATTATTTCTTCGCCTAAGGACAAAAATCCTTAGAAACATTAATCAGCAATTTTACTCTTGATTGAGGATTTTTTTTTATCACCTTTTTTAGTCTTTAGCCTTTCAATGTTTCTTAATTTGAGATCAAATTCGCTATCATTTTCTCAGGCCTTAAGGAGTGTTTTAATTTGGTTATAATTTGGTATCAATTTCGTGATAGCCTTTTCTAGATTTTAGAAGCGTTTCTTAGAGATCATGAGTTTTTCTATTATTACCTCTTCTTACCTTAAGAAACATTTTTCAGTGATTCTTTGCAGGATCCGAAAGCATTTTTTTATAACCTCTTCTGGAATTTTGGAAACGTTTTCAGCGAATCTAATTTGAGTTTGAATTCTTACCTTTTCTGGTATTTTAATCCATTCCCCGCGGAAGATGCCGTATGGCATCACCTGACATCTAAACTTTAATTACAGTTAATCAACTACACATGAAATTTTGAAATACAGTTTGTGTTAATTGTTCATGTAGTTGATGAATAATAATTGTGACCTTCAAATTTTTCGATGCAAAAACTGATTTCTCTTCGCGTGGAGAGGGTTAGAGATTTCGATTAAAAGATTTTTTGTAAATCTGAGCATACTTTGAGAACAAATTCTCTTTTTGACTTTGCTGGTAACGAATAAGAGTTTATTTCGAGAAAAATTTTTGTTCCTTTCCCGATCTTTAGAAAATTTTTAGCGATTTTGAATTGATTATGGTGTAACGTTTCTGCATGCGGACCAATAGATTAGAGCTTACCGGCGAAACATATTAAGGACATCAAGAAGGATTTACTTTACCTTTAGATGTCCAGGTTGATCGAAGCCAACCCGTTGGCAATAAATAGTCTTTATGTACCTTTATAGCGTGTCTGGTGATTGAACTGGAGAAAACCAGTCGACTAGTTATTTGTGATTGTTTATTGATTGAATTGATACGACTTTCTGGAGGCAAATCAATAACCACTGAAAAATTCATTTGTGTTTTTTTTCCTAGAATTCAGAAGCGGTTTTTTTACGAATCTGAGCTTAACTTTGAGACCAAGTACTTTACCATTTTACTAAGTGGCCTTGGTCTTAGCTAGACTCAACTAAGGATCATTTTTTTTTTGCAAGTTCTGGGCTTCAGAAAGGTTTCTAAGCGAATCTGATCTTAATTTGGGATTGAAATGTTTTCCCCTATTTTCGCCTCAATAAGCGTTTTTGGTGATTCTAACCTGTGGGATCCGATTCTTCTTTGCCTTTTTTGAATTATTTAAGAAGTGATTCTGAGCATAAAGGGGGATCAAATTCTTTTTTTTTCTGAGATCAAGTAGCGTTTCTCAGTGATTTCCAATTAAGGCCAATTTTTTATGGCCTTAATAGGCTTTAAGGAGTGATTTTGAGCTTAATTTGGAGTAAAATTCTTTTTCGCTTTTTTGGACCTTGGAATAGCGTTTTACAATGATGCTGATCTTAATTGGGTATCGAAATCTTTTTCAGGCTTTCTGGCGTTTACAAAAGTTTTTCAGCAATTTCAGGCTACTCTCTTCGTCTTGCTTGTATTTTTTGCGATTTTGAGTTTAATACGGGAGTAAAACTTTTAAAACTTTGCGACGAATCTTAACTTAATTTGGTATTATTCCTTCGAATGTGAACACTTTTTTTAGCCCTTTTTCGAAATCAATAAGCGTTTTTCAGCGACTCTTGTCTTTCTAACGTGTGATTGTTTTTTTCCGCAAATAACTATTTATATTTATTAATTCGGGAGCAAAATCGTTTTCGCCTTTTCTGGACCTTGAAAATCTTCGAAATTAGAAGCGTTTTCGAGCACTACTGACCTTAATTTGAGATCACATTGACTACTTAACGAAATAAATTCATAACATTAGACACATTTGTCAGCAATACCCATTATATTTAGCGATCAAATTCTTCTTTAGCCTTTTCTGTTTCTTTTGGAAGCATTTTTCAGTGATACTGAGCCTTATCAGAAACTGATTTTTTTAGCTTTTCGGTCTATAGCAGTGTTGCTTTAGCGACTCTGATGTGGATTTGGGATAAAAATCTTAATTCGCTTAATTGGTCTTGAACCTCTGGCCTTTAGAATTTGTTTTGATTAATTCTGAGCATAATTTGGGATTGAATTTTATTTTCGCTCTCTCTGGCCTTTAGAAGCGTTATTCAGCAGTATGGGGCTCAATTCTTTTTTCACGTTTCCTAGCCATTGGAAGCCGTTCTGATAGTTTAAATAGAATTTAAGATTCTGACAGTTCTAACAGCTGTGACAGTCTAAACAGTTGTAAAAATTTAACAATTTGGAATGGTCCGAAAGTTTATGAAAGAAAATTCCAACCAGTCTTGACAGTGTAGGTAATTGTGGAAGCGTTACGTTGTTAACAGTTTTCTACTAGCAGCTCTGAAAGTTTTGTATATTTTCGGCAGTTTGGACCATTTGAAAAGTTCAGACACTTCAGATAACTGAAGTAGATTTATACTATCTATCATTATAATGGTTTTGGCAGTTGTAACAAGGCAAAATCTAACTTCTCTCGTGCGGAAAATCAAGCTGGAAACACACCAGTTCGTGCCTTAGGGACATTTTGCGCTCTAATACAAATGCCACATTAAGTAATTAGTTTATTTGCGATCCAATGTCAACACAATTGCATACACTTGTAACCCGACCAAAAAAAAAACAGTATTCCACCCCCTATCGCCTAACTTTTATCAACATCGGCGCACAATAAAACAGATGTAATTCATGCTCCGGGCGCCACCTATTGTTGAGCTTTTGATTTATTCGCGTTCCTCCGCCGCTGTGTTTACATAAAATCCCACCTCACCGTTAGGACACAGGAGGCAGTAGTCAGTGGTTCATAATGAACGGAAGGTTAGTTTATTGTTATTGTTGCCGCATTGGAAGGTCTGTTTCCCTTAGCCTCCAGCGAAAAAGCCGAAAAAAACATACCTACATACACATTCACCGAAGCATGAATATTTAAATAGCACTTGAACGTCGATCGTCGGTCTGTGCGTCTGCTGCTGGGGTTGGAAATCAATTCGGGTATCGAACGGTGACTTGGTAGCTAGCTCCGAGGAATGGAGGATTTTGTTTTCGAAAACATCAGGTGCATGTTTTACACCTTCCCTCGGTAGATGGAGAGCATCCATGTTGAACGCAAATTTCAAGAGTAATGTTTCTGTTTGTCAATTACAAATTTTCATTTAAAACTTTTTTTTTGAACCATTTTAAATTTCATGTTTACTGATTGTCGCTTCTTCCATCCTATCAGTTCGGAGTATTCTCAAAAGCAACACAATTCTAACCAGTGACTGCGAAAAAGGCCATAAAGATAGTCGCTGAGATAAAAGTAGACGTCGGAACTTTTCGTGCCTGAGAATATACAACTACTAGATACGGACCGAGGAGCCACTTTTAATTTTCACACTCACGATACGGAGAATGCTACCACCATCATCAGGGTCCAACACAACAGGAGGGTGCGTAGCCGTTTTTGTCCTTGCCATTCACGAGCGTCGTTCCGTGACCGAAGTCAAGCGTCAGCACGTCTTGGCAAGAAAGAGACGACGACACCCGCTTTAAATTTAATAGAAAATTTTAATGGGTCAACTCAACATGCAAGCATCATTGAAGATCCTTTAAAGGCACGCTCCGTAAAATAGAGCAGTTTAGCCTCTTTTGTATTGGATACACCGGACGAGGGGACGAAGCCGACGACGATGCTGGAATTTGTTTGGTGCTTATCCGTAATCGAGCCTGATGGCGGTCGTCGCCTAATGTCTGAAGGAGCTTGGCCAAGAGAAAATAATAGCAGAAATAGCGGCGGTCGTAAGGAATGTTATCTGCTCCTCCTGGCGGGTGGGGGACTCCGGCCGCTATCGGATCACGAATCGGCTTCTGTAGTGAAAGCATGTAAATATGATGGAAAATCGATACAAATGTAACAACAACCGACTAGCGTGAATAAGATTAACTCTAGTTAGTTTTTTGCCCCTCAGAAAGTTTGAATGAAGTTCATTCAAACGCAGTTCTTAACCGTAACACTTGCGACTCAAGCATCCACATCTGTATGCAAATCGAGGGAGGTCCAAATTTTACTCCAGTCTAGCCAGCTGCCATAAATAGCACACTGTGCAGACTCCGCAATCCTCTTCGAGGGAAAGATAGAACCTTCTAAGTGTAAACATTCCGTATCCATTACCGTGCAGCGTTTTCAACCAAATTCCGAATTTTATGCCTGAGCCTAAGCCGGTTCAATAGAATCGATTTTTCAGACCGTACAGCCGGGCTTTCTTGAGCTTTCCCCGTCCAGTGGAGCCCTGGAAAAGAAGAAACGAAAACATTAGTTATTTTTATTGCTGTATCTCTCACATCATCCGCCGGGGCCACGGTAGCGCATTTCGAAGTCAATCAGTTGACGGGTTTGCAGTCTGCGGAACAACTGTGTCTTCTCCGGTTTGTTGAATACTTGCGATTCAGCAGTATAAATGTGAAATGTATGCTCACACACAGTCCGAACATGTTTGCTCTATCGGGGGATATCGCGCGGAAAAGCTGATACGGCGAAAGAACTGACTGTTTTACGGATGTAAAATGTTTAGTTTTATGTTTGCTTTACCCATCTGAGTTCGCTTTTGAAGCATGTACAAGGCTGATTCATTGTTTTCATTTCATCCTGACATTGAACTCAGTATTAATGGAAAACGTTTCTAGAATCTAGGAAAGAGGATGAAGAAATTGATCCCGAATTATGCTGATGGTCGTAGGAAAACACTCCTCAACGTCTAAAAAACGATAAAGAATTTGGACCTACATTAAGTATCATTGGAAAACTTTCCAAAAGCCAGAAAAGGCGATGAAAAATTTGATCCCAAATCAAGCGCAGAATCATTGAAAAATGCTATTATCTCACAATGAATCAACGCTTCAACGTTGGTACCGGTCCGTTATAATAAAAAATGAAAATGATTTCAAAATGATCTCAAATAAAGATCAGTATCACTAAACACATAATCTGTAGCCATGGATCGAATGGAATGGAGACGACTCTCACGTACAGCAAAGGCCACGACTTGGGACTGTTTGGTAAGGTAAGGCATCGCTAAAAACACTTCTAATCTGAAAAAATAAGTTCTCAAAACTAAGCTTGAGCTTATAACAGCTGAGAAATACTTCTAAAAGACAGTTATCTCCCGGGACGTTGAAGTGTCCACACAAAAAAACAGTGCACCTAGCTTTTAGCTGGACGATCTACAACGGATCAGATGTTCACCTCGAAACATATCCTTAACAAGCTTCGAGAACACAACTTTTTTTCTCATATCATTTATTTGACACGGCACAAATACAATTTAATGTTTAACGGCGCCAACTATATCTGATGACTTAAAATCTTAAAGCAAATTTTTTTATCCTCGCTGCCGACTACGAGCTGAAATTAAGTCTATCTTAAAACTAGGATGTATTTTTCAATCAGTGTTTTGTAGTTTGATAGTCGTCTGATGCTCTTCGAATGGCCATGAATATGCAGCATGTATGGATTTGTTCTGCTGAGCCACGATGTCATGAGCTGGAAGAGGGGCTTGTAATTCTCGGGTCCTGAAGGTATTGTGCGGGGTCTAGTTGCTGGTTATGGTTCGTTGTTGTTGTTCGCTGGTGTTCAAGTGGCCTATGGTATGTGCGCCAAAATTAGTTGAAATGAGTTTTCAGATAGCAAATGTGTCTTAATGTGGTTTTATCTCTATTAAGCTTTATCTTTAGACATGAAAACTTATTATTGACGAGATTTCATCAAGATCTAATCATCTAGCAGTGATATATCAACTTTCCTCTACTATTACTCTGAAGTTCTAAAAGAGTACAGATATAATAAAAGCTTGTTCTGGTGAATACTTTTTTGTCAATAATAAATTCTGCTACTTTTAAATCGTTTCTTAAATCACTCGCTTCAAAAGGATCGTCTGATATGGTCATAATAATGTTGGAAACCGCAGTGCTTCCAGTAGATCATTGAGTCATGGGAACTGCGTAACTCAACTCATCCAATGGTACAATTTCTCTTAGTATTTGCGTTTTGCGTTTCTTGCTTCGATCACTGCCACCAATCCTTTGCTTGGACGACATGAATGCGAAGCTTCCGACCAACTTCACAACATTATGATCAAGCTATACCAATTTTGTCATATTTCGAAGCTGTCAATTTTATATTAACTAACTTTTGAACCGACTCAGTTGACATCTTAAGATCGAGTGCTTCTTGGAGAACATTTGGGGTTTTTTGTAAGACTTTTACAACTCGATCATTGTTTTGATCTTTTGTGGTAACATTTGAGGATTTTTAGAACTAAATTTCTATTTTTAACAACGGTTTTTTCCCGTTGACACGCAAGTTCATTAAGCAGACAGTATGTGAAGTAGAGAGAGCGAAAAATTAGCGACCTGGAAATATGGTACAGATTTGGAAAAATATACCGCATCCCGACGGGACTTGAACCCGCAATCCCCCTGTCTCTGGCATGGTGTTTTGACCAATCAAACTACGGGGGACGGTTATACTGTTCCACAATCTATATCGTATCACATTCCACTACCGACTTATTCTATCGCTCATCCCCAACTACACACACTGCTGTGCAAGCGTTATTTATAGACTGAAAGGAATGTCTCAGCACACACAGAAGAGTCAGCTGATGCTGATAACTCTCATAGACCTGTGTGGGGGAGGGGGTTTCTTTAAGTTTTTCTTCCAGAAGCAGGAACTTTTTATTAATCGAATGTTCATAGCATTGCGCAATCAACCCGAATAGGGAATTTCTCGGCAAGTTATTACAAAATCTGAAGAAACTAATCAAATTTTTACAATGTATGACAAAGGCATGATAAATGCACTCATTCAATAAAAAAAATACAGCAAATCTGAATGTTCCAACTTCGCATTGATCGCAATTACGAATGAGTGAGTATGGGGCAGATTTTCTTCCTGGTACTTATTGAGAAACACATATCCTTCCCAATGATGGGTGAACTTTCGCTGGGACTTGCTGGGAACCCAAACAAAAAACCATTTTTTGTAAAAAAAATGTTGATGAAAAGAAACTGAAAAACACGTGTATGACAATGCCTTGTTTTGAAAAAATTTTGCCTTTCTCCTAGAAAGGTATTGCAATCACTCGAAAAACCAAAGGTATAAAAGTGCTCCAAAGGGTCGAATCTCGTATATCAATCGACTTAGATTGACGAGCTGAGCATTTTCTGTATGTGTGTGTGTGTGTGTGTGTGTGTGTGTGTGTGTGTGTGTGTGTGTGTGTGTGTGTGTGGTGTGTGTGTATGTGTGTGTGTGTATATGTGTGTGTGTATGTAACGCTCTCCCAATCTCACTCGATTTTCTCAGAGATGGCTGGACCGATCTTCATGAAATTGATTGCAAATGAGAGGTCTAGTTGCCCCATAAGACCCTATTGAATTGCAATCGGATTTGTAGTTTAGAGGTTATGTTCAAAAATGTGAAAATCACGAAACATCAATATCTCAGAAACAACTCAACCGATTTTACCAAAATTGGTTTTAAATGAACTAGCTACTTAAAAAAACCTTAACTTTTGAGTTTCATGAAGATTGAACTTGTGGTTCAGAAGTTATACAAAGAAACGTGTTCTGGAGAGTGTTTAATCTCACTCATGTTTCTCAGAGATGGCTGAACCGATTTCCGCAAAATCAGTGTCATTTGGAAGGTCTAATTACCCCATATGACCGTATTGATTTTTTTTTTGCAATCGGACTATTACTTTGCCTGTTATGTTTGAAAATGTGAAATCCAGCTTTGAAAAGAAACATATTCCGAAGACTACTTAAACTCACTCACTTTTCTCAGAGATGGCTGGACCGATTTCAATAAAATTATATGCAAATGAAAGTTCTAGTTGCCCCATAAGACCCTATTTAATTTCATTGTAATTGGATTTTTATTTTGGAGGTTATGTTTAAAACCTAAATTAATCCACCTATCGGTCAGACCCAGCCTTTCTCATTCAATTTTTTACCTGTAAAAATAGATTTACATGAACGCTTCAATTCAATAAATGTATATTCACTCTTGAGGTTCTAAAATATTTATGTTGTAATCTAAACTACCGAACCGATCGACGTGCAAATTTGTATGTAGGGGTTTTTGGTGCCGATAAAGGTTCCTATGATAGTTTGAGACCCCTCCCTCTTCTGGAAGGAAGGGGTTCCATACAAATGAAACATAAATTTCTGCACAACTTAAGAACAAACCAAGCAAATGAAACCGAATTTGGCATGTGGATGTTATAAGGGGTAACTAATATGTCCATAATAGTTGGATGAAACACAAATTTGTGCACATCTCGAGAAAAAATCAACCAAATGGAACAAAATTTGGCAGGTAAATGTTTTTAATGGTAACAAATATGTACATAATAGTTTGAAACCCGACTCCCTCTTCTATAAGGGAGAGATCCCATTAAAATGAAACACAAATTTCTGCACATCTCGCGAAATAATCAACTAAATGGAACCATATTGGCAGGTGAATGTTTTTAGTGGTAACAGATATGTTCCATAATAGACCTTAGATAACATTTTGGATTGTAAGATGGCAACTTCCGGTTTCTGGAAAACAGCCTAAAATGGTCGATTTCCACCCAATATAATAATATCCGGATCTAGAATAATACACAGGAGCTAAAATCGACCACAGATAGCATTTTAAATTCTAAGATGGCGACTTCCGGTTTCTGAAAACAGCAGAAAATGACCAAATACCACCCAATATGAGTTTTTCTTTAACCGGTATGCCGTTCAAAATCCAGAAATTGTCTCCAAATGCCATTATGAAATCCAAAATGGCGACTTCCGGTGTCGGAAAAACAGCGGCAAATGACCAAATACCACCCAATATGGATATTTCCGGAGCCATAATGATGCACTGGAGCCACAAATCGACTTCAGATAACATTTTGAATTGTAAGATGGCAACATTAAATATTAGTATTTCTGGAACCAGAAAGATGCACAGAAGCTAAAAATTTATCACAGACACAATCTTGAATTTTAAGATGGTGAATTCCGGTGTCTGGCAAACAGCCGGAAATGACCAAATACCATTTAATATGAATGTTTTCGGAACCACAATTACGCCCAGGTGACAAAAATTGATTTCACAGGCAATTTTAAAGTCCAAAACGACGACTTTCGGCTTCTGAAAAACAGTCCAAAGTGACCAAATATCACCCAATATGAGTTTTTCTTTAACCAGTATCCTAAATACCATTTTGAAATCCAAGATGGCGTTTACCTGTTTGTGAAAAACAGCCTAGAATAAACAAATACTATCCAATATGAGTATCTCTGGAATCAGAATGATGCAATGAGCTAACAATTGACCTCAGGCACCATTTTGAATTGCTAAATGGCAACTTATAGGCAACAGTCGTAAATGACCGAATTATACTCAATATGGATATTTCCATAAACGTGATGATGCATAGAAACCTATCATTGACCCTGGACTCTATTTTGAATTTGAAGACGACCACTTTTAGTTTCTGGAAAACAACAAAAAGTACCTCCCAATATGGGTATTTCCGGTGTCAGATTAATGCCAGAAAGTCTGCTGATAATGACAGAATACCACCCAATATGAATATAATCAGAATTAGGGCTGACTCATAACACCCTATTGAATTTTACTGTAATCGAACTGTAACTTCGTCTGTAATGTACCGAATTGTGAAAATCACGAAACTTTATTATCTCAGAAAGTACACAACCGATTTGATCAATAGAATTATCAGATGAACGGGCTAGTTAAGGGTTAACTGCTGAATTATGATTTAACACGTGGTTTCAAATTTTGGCTGCTTTCTACGTTCTCATTTCATTTGATTATAATCGAACTAAGCAACCGTTATGTATTAAATTGTTGATAAAACAACGAAATTCTATTATCTCAAAGATTACACGACTTGTTTGAACATAACTAGTGTCATACGAACGAGTCATCTCTCAAACTTACGAATAACAAACTTCATAACAATTTGATATGTGGCTCAAAAGTTATGGAAAGAAGAGAAATTCAAAGACTATTTAAAACTATACCAGCTTTGATCGATATATGTGGCCACAGTATAATTTAAATGTGGTATCGTACCATTTGAATGTTCCCGGTATCGCACGTGATTGAATTGATCGAAATTAAGAGTCATTTCTTTTGTTTCGCTATTTTTTGAGCATTTACATTACATCAAATTTCATATTTTATACTTCAATTACAACATCATTATTTTAGAACCCAAAAAGTGAATACACATTTATTGGATTGAAGCGTTCATGTAAATCTATTTTTACAAATAATAAGTTTGAATGAGAAAGGCTGGGTCTGACCGCTAGGTGGATTAATTTAGGTTTTTTCAACCTATACAACACATTACCGACATAATTTCACTTAACATACCTTTGCTGGTACCGCCCATATTAAATTTAGCTCAAGAATCACTTCAAAGTTATAATAACATGAGTGGAAGTTCACAGTTTTCGTACAACAATTTTTGATTTATTTATGGGCTCTATCTAAAGGTTAGGATAATTACTGTCGTTTGTTAGCAACTCAAATAATTTCAAGATGGCCTGCATACAATGTAGTAAGTATCAGAGAATGCAAAAAGGATCAATAGCACGAGGGACACTTAAATTTTTTTCGTATTTTGGCCAGGTTTTTGAAGCCACCATCATCCAGCGTGTATGTATATATAGGGTGTGTGCACATATATAACATAACGTGTGTGAATATACATAGCGTGTGTCGCTAGCTATATAGTGCGTGCATGTCTATAGCGTGTGTGACTTGCTATATTGCGTGCGTGGCTCGCATAACAGCGTGCGTGGTTTACTATATAGCGCGCGTGGCTAGCTATTCAGCGTGTGCATGTCTATAGCGTGTGCGGCTTGCTATATAGCGTCCGTGGCTTGCTATATAGCGTGTGTGGCTAGCTACATTGATTTGATTGATTGATTTCTTTTGAAGAGACTTTAACCCCAAACGACCATTCGTCCCTAACTAGCTATATAGTGTGTGTGGCTTGCTATATAGCTTGTGACTGCTGTGCATGTCTATAGCGTGTTTGGCTAGCTATAAAGCGTGTGTGGCTAGCAGTATAGCAATTAAAATTATCATATATAGTTGCAAATTAATCACCTCATGTTGATTTTGAATATCACAGTAAATCATTTTGAATTAAATAAAAAATTGCCATGTTGAAAAAAAAACAATATTCAGCTGTCAATAAATGGCATTGACATACATTGTTATCCTCTTTTGACTTCAGCTAAGCATTTATTTGGAGAATCTTTTTCAAGTCCTATTATTTGCAGCAATCAGTTGTCAAATTATCTACGCTACCGCAAACTGCAGCAAAATGTTCGTATTAAAACTAATTAACTGGGAATGCACTATTGGCCCTCCTACTGGTTGGTTTAATCATGATTGGCCCTCGTCTATAACCTCTTCGTAGCCACTGCCTGCATTAAGCTATCTCAGTGCAACTTGATAAAAAAGACAGCCTCAAAACAATTCAATTTTATTCTTGTTTTGGATACGGCAGCAAGTGAAACTGCGTAGCTGCACATAGCTTGTGCTGTTGTTTATTGTCGTTACCGGTGCCGTCTGTAGAGGTAAACGTCATCTGTAGCAAAGAGACCATTGAATTGATTACCCCATTGAGTGTATTCCCAAAGCTATTGCAAGAAATAAATTGACTTAAGACAGGCTATCGTCGGCTACGTTAACTCTGCGGTCGTGTCTTATAAACAACCTCTTCTACTTTTTTTCTTTTATTTGTATGATGCAGTGACCAAACCAAAAATTATTTCTGAGGCGAAAAGGGGTAAAATCTTGAGAAGCAAGAAAAAAAAAAGTTAAACATTGATTATTTTCATTCAATTCGAACATGTCCCAACCATGCCCAAAGTGACATAAATGGTCAGCAATATGCCAGAAGGGATGGTAAAGGTAAATCTTTGGAATAAAAATTAAAAACGAACACCAAAAAAATAAAATTCCGGTTAATCGAGTTTCCGGATAATCGAGTTTCCGGATAATCGAGTCTCCGAGTTATCGAGTCCGACCTGTATATACATTCGATCTGCAAGAATGTTATGGAACGTTATTTTTACATCAAATTTCAAGATTCATTTGGATTGTTTTCTGTCTAGAAAAAAAAAGAAAACTCACTTTACTTTTACTTTTACGGCAACAGACCGATTATCGACCCAATGCCGAATCCAGAATACATCACCATGTCACTCGGTCTTGGGCTGCTATCCTCCAATCTCCTCTAACATCTATTTCGCGGGCATCCTCGTCGACAGTACACATCCAACGAGTGCGGGGCCTATCATGAAGTCGACGGCCTCTATCAGGATATCTGCTAAATATAGTCTTCGCTGGTCGTTATTCTGGCATTCTAGCTACATGGCCAGCCCACTGCAACCTGCCGTGTTTTATCCGCTTCATCATCCAGTCCATACTTCATGGCCGTAGAGGGCCACGGGAAGAATTAGTGTTTTGTAGAGTGCAAGTTTAGTTCAGGTTTGCAGACTACGGGACCTTAGCTGGTTACGCAATCCGTAGAAGGCCCTGTTTGCAGCTGCTATCCGCCGTTTTATTTCTCGGCTAACCTCGTTGTTACATGTCACTAATGTACCCAGGTAAATAAACTCGTCGACTACTTCAAAAAACCACCTAACGTCACGAAGGAGTCCGATATCTCACCGGCTATCCTGACGCATGATGTAGAGCCTTCAAGGGCGGCACGTATCAGCCTAATTAGTTTTGTTGGGTAATCATGTTCGAGCATAATGCGCCATAACTTATTCTCTTTACTGTATCGTACCCTGCCCTGAAGTCCCTGAAAAAAGAATACCGGTTCCAATACCGAGATGGAGGAAACACTTCGACGACTAAAAGTAGCAAGCTGACTCCATTTTTAGGTAAGAATTTTTTATCTACCGCAAGGAAACAGATAGTAAGGACATCGTGTCTGATTTGGGACAATTTGAAAACATGAACAAAAACACTACCCAATGAGTAGGTAATGGGTTCTCGGTATAAATATTGTGGAATACGCGGTGTACACATAGACCCAACGCAACTTGGCACTGCTTTCTATTATGATTTGGTAGCAAAAAATATAACGCAACCGGATAGGTATGACCTCGGTACCATTTAAAAAAAAAACAGTTGATCTTCCCCAAATAAAAAAACCAACCATCGACCCAACGCAACTAGGCTGATGGAGATACAAGCTGTACGTAGCTCCGGCAGAAGGAAAGACGAATAATGAAGAGAAAAGACCGGAGCTATCCAAACATTATCTTTTTGTCAACAGCTAATATTTTAGTAATTTGTTTTCTTGTATTCCGGATCTTTTTGTTGGTCTAGTTGGAATAAAGACACTTTAAAATATCACAAAAACGTTCCGCATTTTATCTATTCAATGACTTATAAAAAACTGCAATCCGTCGTGTGGTTAAATAGTTATTACTATTTGAAATCTGATGTAACATCCTTTGTGGTAACATTTTTGCCTCTACGGAATGTACCCCAGTGCAGAAGACAATGCCGTAGAATTAAATAAAATTCCACGCTATTATAAAAAGTTTCGTAGGAGAAAAAATTAGGTCAATTTTAATGAACGTTACAAAAATCTATGAAATTGGCAATAGGTCGATATTTTTTTATGTTCACACAACATTTATTTAACACGGCACAAGGACAATGATTATTACTTGTAGGTTAAATAGCTATTATATCATTTAATTTTACGCAACACTATTGTTTAGTCACTAATGGACCGATGAAAAACAATAAAATTTTAGGATCGAAAATATCAGCTTACTTTCCACTTACGAGTTTAACAACTTCCTTCACCAATTCACCAGTCAATGTTAAATAAAGGTAAAACCTTTGAATTTATCATTTGCTGGTGCAATAAATTGCAAGTGAGGTCCAATGTTTGACACGAGAGTAATCCCTAGCAATATTGGATACTGGATTATACCGCCACCCCACCGTCCCAGTAGCAGGCAAGCCTGACACAAATTCGGTCGCATGAATCGACCGACGGACGGCTTCCGATCATACTACATACAGAGAGTGCTTCTCCGATGCCGGCCAATAAAATTTATAGCTCTACACGTGGTTTTTATATGAATGAGCCTGTGTGACCTGTGTTCCAGAAAGCCCGCGCGATAAGATAAAGGGCTTGTAAAAATGTCCTCTCCTCTGTGGGTGGAAATACTCCACGGACGACGGGTCAATTAAATGCAACATTGGTGCTCTGGTGCTTCGGTTACAATTTGAGCTCTCCCCCCGAGATGACTAATCGGATGAGGGAGCGGCCGTGTGGGACAAAAAGCAATGACGACGACGACGACGGCAAAAAGGTATTATTCTGTGGACTTCCCTATCGATTGGGTTGAGTTGGCCCGTGGCGGCGAATACGCTGTCTAGACAAAATTTATTTAGTGACAAAGTCTGGTCATGGTCTTTGCAGGTTGCAAGATTTATGGTGATATGGTAGCCGCTCTCACGGGATGCTGCTCTTGGGAAGGTTTTCGATTTAACTACACCCTCAACAAGTTCTGTGTCAGTATATCACTTGAAAAATCTACTTATTTCAGCTGATTTGTACAGCAAACAAGATCTTGTAGCAGATTTCAAATACCCGCTTCAAAGGACGTGATTAATCAGCCTTCCACTAGCTCTGATCATAATCTTAAACAACATCAGAATATATTCATTTACTTCAACTAGAACTCGGGAAAAGGATACCGTCATATACGCACATAAATTATCACTCACGTAATTGAATTAAAAGTTGTAATCCAACCAACTCTCGGCACACAACTAGGAACCAGTTGAAAGACTCAAGCGCTTCATCCGATTCGTATTTTCTTCATCGGCAGGAACTGTTCCTTCCTCGGGGTGGCTTGTTTCCTTATGACAGCCCAACAGTGAGAGAGAGACACCAGTGCGAGGCATAATTAAGCATGTACCGAACCATTTCACCCAGTTTCCACACACTTTGGCTGCTAGAGGAGGGTCGACGGGAAAATGGCTTTGAATCCGCACATGTTCGCATCGACATGTACAAATTCACGGCGCACAGAAATAGGCCGCCGCCGTTCGAGAGCGTAAACGCTTTTGCAGCTTTACGATTATGTGGCTGCGTGTTCAATTAACTTATTTGCAGCGTACATCTTCCGGTTTGTAGATCCCAAGAGTGGCGCGCAGGAACTCTGGAGATGGTGAAATTTAATCTTCTTCTTTTGTAATGCGGTTTTGGGGAATGTTTTGGCGTTCGAAGTTTTCAGCAAGATTTGCACTCCTTTTAAATAGCTGAGGAACACTAGATAGAAAAATAAATAGAAAGAAGGTTATAGCAGTTGAACAATTTAGAACGTTTTATTAGACCTTCAAACATTTAGCCATACTTCACCATTGATTTATACAGATTCAAAGATATTGCAAGTTGTTGGTCTTAATGTTTTAATACCGTACCTTATACACGAATTAAAGGTTTTGCCTTTTAAAACATTCCTCTAGTTAAAATGAAAAAAAAAAACATTCCTCTAGTAAAAATGAAAGGAGTGTGAGTTGTGAATGTATTTTCTGGATTACCGATACTCAGAATAATTGGCACAAGCAAAACACTCGAAACTTACCTGCCACCTGTTCTCCAAGTATTTCTCTTTCTTTTTCACCGAGAGAAATAAGGCTTGAAATCCTCTTAGCAGGGGATAGTTTATTGATCCTTATTAAAGTCGACTTGGAAAACTAGCTTGTAGTAAAAAGTGTTGCGTGTCTAGGTCTCGGTACCTAGCCCTCATTTATCGCTAATTTAAATGAAACCGGATTTCGCGACAGGAAATTTGATATCAAGTGCCAGGGTGTGAGTGAAGGCAACGAAAAATTGTGGGGCGCTGTTTTGTCTTGGTTGAACCTGGCATTGAACCGATCTGCGTGTCGCACCATGACCAGGAACCGGATGCCTCACTGAGCAGGATGCCAATCAAATGGCCATATGTCATGAACAAAATACGCTACGGGTTTCACGCTAATGCTACAAAGCTGTCACCGCTTCTGTGCCGACTTTTGTAGCGTGCAAAAATGGGGATAAGAATGGACGAATGTTTTGCCAATTATATTTCTTGTTTCGCATTGCCTTGGTTATTACTGATTGTCTCCGTAGCTTAAAGTGTTGTTATAACTAGAAAAATTTAAACCTCTTCTTTTCAAACACTTCAACGCGTACAACACCAACGTTACATGAATAATCGCGATGATTAACCTTCAAAGCCACCCTCCGTACAATCCGTGCTCAATTCAAACAACACATCAAAGTCCATTTGGCAAGTGGATACCAATTAGCATTCCGACAGCTGTCGCTCTGAGCACGTAAATTAATTACCAGGAAATGAGTCTATCGAGTATTCCGGTGCGGTCCAGCGCTTCTCCCCCAAAACGCGTCAGGTGGATGCTGCCTGACTCTGCTCAGCCCTGTTCATCCGACGACGACCGGAGACACCCGAGAGAGTGTAGGGCCAATTTCGTAGTTGAACGATTTTATGTACCAGATAATTTCATATTTACTTCTAATGGATATCGAATAAACATACGGACCGAGCACGGCTGCGGCGTGACGCGGCACGATTTCCGAAACCGGGATCGTAAATTGCTTCATTCTTTGCTCCCCTTCTGGGGTAGGTATGCTGCAAGTCCGGGCTAAACAGTCGTTACTGTTGATAATAGTAGAGCTGCGAACTGCACAAATGGGGATCGGAATAAAAAATATGGCGAACGTGTGGATTTCACATTATTTTGTGGTGACACAGAAGGGACATCCCTGTGCTGTTGGCATTAGGGTTCGAAACGTTTGAACGTTGAAGTGAGGTATTTTGTCAGTCGGGTTTCGATTGTACGGAAATCTCTACGAAGCAATGTAGGTTTGTTTACATCACACTTTGCAGATATTCAGAATCTTTGATAAGAATAAAAACTTCTACTGGGCAAATCGTTTACAAAAAATATTTTGTTAAATTTTTGGTCGAAAATGGTAAATTTAAGAAGTAGGAAAAAAGTTAACTGATATTACTGACATGTTTGTAATTTTTTTACAAAACTATTTTATATAAAATGGCGCTTTTATTAATTATCAAACGCGATTCATTTTACAATAGACATTCCGATGCGAAAGAAAAGTTGTAAATCCGGAATACACAACCAAAATAATTGCATCTCAAGCAACTATACAATATTGTATTCGGCCTCGCGTCCATTCGACCCGGCGTCTGTTAGGCCCCACGTTCAAATACCTGTATCCCGTCTCGCATTGAAACATCTCTGCAAAGTGAAATTGCCGAATTACCAAAACCTCGCACAAAATAAGAAACAATGCTTTTTGCCGATCAATGCATGATATCTTCTCGAGTAAAAATTGATAGACTAGACAATTGTTGAAATTTTGGAGACACGAAACAGTAACAAAAAAATATCACTTGGAAAATTTGTTATTACCTGGAAATTCTTGGAAGTTTTTTTTTACATTATTTCAAATTTCCTATGTTATGACTTTTGTTAAAATTGAAGTTTTCAGACGCAATTTTTTTCCCACAAAACTTTCTTTACAGCAACTCCATGCAAAAAAAAATTCGACAATTTTTTGTGCAACTCATATTTTTGTTTGGCCATAAGGGAGGCCTTCTGTCATGGGGTTGCCCAAAAACACGGCTTTATTTCAAAATTTCAAATTTTCAAATTATGTAACTTTTGAGCCATTCAATCGATTTTGAATCTTTTGACATCAAATTGATGGTAATTAATAAACCTTTCAAGGAAACATATTAAATTGTACTTGGAATAACAAAAACCATGCGACAATTGTGATTAAAACTTTGCTTTTTCCTATGGAGACGCATGGTGGTTAAGATAGATATTAAAGATTTAAAAAATTGTGCCTGTATCTGAATTAAAAAACTATACCTCTGTAAAAATATGATATTTTTGTAAAATTTTCTGAATATATAAAAACACTCAAACGATTCAACGGTAATCAGGAGAAACTCTCCGAAATTACAAAAAAGAGTTTCATCACAATTTTAGCATGCTGATTGTTATTGAATGTACAATTTGGTATCTTTCTTTGAAAGGTCTTTTAATTACCTTCAATTTGATGCTAAAAGATTTAAAATTAGTTAAACGGGTCAAAAGTTACAAATTTTTGAAAATTGGAATTCAAAAATATTGATTTTTTTAGCAAGACTGCGACAGAAAGTGTCACCCTTAAGCCCAAACAAAGAAGGGTTTAATTTTTTTCTATGAAGAACAACTTTGGAGATCTTGGTCGGAGCAAAAAAATTTTAGGATAATTCTCGCAACAATGGAACCGCCAAGTATTTCTAAACGATGAGAGCACTAGTGGTACATATCCAGTCTGAAGGATGCATTATAGCTCGCTAATCTTTAGCAGAGTTGCCCATGTGATTGAGAACTATAGGATGATGATCTGTTTGTTGAGGAAATCTATCACTTCGTGGCGCTAGTGTATATGTATTTGGTAACAGAAGAAATTTTACATAATCTAGATCGACAAAGGCCAATTCAAAGGAAAAAATCCTGGTATCTTTAGGATTGTTATTTGAACGATACTAACTACTCGATGGACCCAGGTCCAACTTTCGGTAGACTACCGGTTGCCCTCCGGATCCAGAAAAAACCGTAGAAGAGGAAAACTAAAAACTATTTTGGCTATAACTCCGGCATTATTTATCAGATCTCGGCTTTTCTTTGATGTTATGGTATTTTATTGCGTTCTGCATCAATTTATACAAAAAAAAACCCAAAAAGTGAAAAAAATGGCACATGAACCACTTTTGCTCTCAACTGCTCATATCGTTGAATAGATAAAACGTGGAAGATTACAATAAATATATGAGTTGCACTTGAATTTGGGGCTTGAGACTTGTAACTTGGTATTTGGTACTTAGAACTTCAGACTTCAAACTTAAGACTTGGGGCTTGAGACTAGAGACTTGGGACCTCTGTTTAGGGACTTGAAACTCCAGACTTGGAACTTGGGTTTCCAGGTTGAGACATGAGACTTTAGACATGAGCCTTAGGACTTGAAATTTGAGACTTGTTTTCTTCTCGGGTTTTAATTGATTTTCTTCGGTAAGATTTAATAAAACAAACCACAATATTGTGGCTTGTTCTATTGAATCTCACCGAGAAAAATCAATTAAAACCCGAGAAGATTAGATTTACGGTGGTTCGAACCCGGAGAACAACATGAGACTTGACATATGGAACTTAGGACTTGGAATTTTGAACTTATAACACAGATTCGCGTTTGGATCCTGAGACTTGAGATTTGGGTCTTGAAACTTGGGGCATGAGACTTGGTATTTCAGATTTGGGACTTGAAACTTCAGACTTGGAACTTGAGATTTCTGGTCTGAGACATGAGTCTTGGGGCTTAGTACTTAAATCTTGTGACCTAAATTTAAGGACTTGAGATCTTGAAACTTGGAACTAAGAAACTTGGAACTAGAAACTGAGACTTGGATTTGGAACTAAAGACTTGAAACTTAAGACTATAGAGTTGAGATTTGGAACTTGAGACTTGCGCTTTGAAACTTCAGACTTGAGGCTCAGGCTTAGGATTTGGAACTTGAGACTTGAGACTAGGGACTTGATACTTGGGTCTTGAGACTTAAAACTTTCGAGTTGGGACTTGATACTTCAGACTTGGAACTTGGGATTTCAGAATTGAGGTTTGAGACATGAAACTTGGGACTTGGGACATACATTTTGTTACCTAAATACTACGGTTTAAGACTTGGGAATTGAAACTTGAGACTTGTGACTTGAGAGTTGGGATTTGAGACTTGTGACTTGGGATCTTAAGACTTGAAACTTCTAACTTGAGACTGGCTTTTGGAATCTGAGACATGAACCGTCAGAACTTAAACTTGAGATTTGGAACTTGGAACTTGAGACTTGGGATTTGAGACTTAGGACCATAGTTTCGGGACTTGCACACGGTAATTTAATGCCGAGAACGGCACCACTGAGTGCTCGGTTAAGAAAAAAATGACAGCTGTCACATTTTTCGTGAATCTCGGTTTAGCCTAACTGAAATCTCGGAATTCGGGTATTTTGTGCCGAAATTTCAGTTTTGTGAACCGAGATTTACAAAAAAATGTGACAGTTGTCATTAGTTTTTAAACCGAGCGTTCAGTGGTGCCGTTCTCGGCAATAAATTACCGAGACCCGGCAAAAAATTTTAAGTGTGTGGGACTTCAAACTTGGAACTTGGGATTTCGGACTTGAGACTTCAGGCATGGTAGTTAGGATTAGGAACTTAACTCTTGTGGCTCAAATTTTGAGGCTCAAGGCTTGGGAATTGGATTTTGAGACTTGGAACTTGAAACATGAACTTATGGAAACTTAATACTTTGGACCTAAAACTTAAATTTGGAACTTAAGATTTTAGACTCGAGACTTGAGATTTGGAACTTCTAACTTGAGACTTGATACATGACACTTGGGACTCAGAATCTTGAGACTTGATACTGAGACTTGGATTTGGAACTTGAGACATTAGACTTTAGACTTGAGATTTGGGACTTAAGATTTGAGACTTCACATTTGGGACTTAGGGTTAGACTTGGAACTTTAGAATTGGAGCTTGAGATTTGGGACTTGAGACTTAAAATCTGAGACTTGAGATTTTAAAATTGAAGTTTTTGACTTGAGCCTTCAAAATTGAAGTTTTTGACTTGAGCCTTTAGAATTGAGGCTTGGAACTTGGAACTTGAGACTTAAGAGGTGGAACTTGAGACTTGGTACTTGCGACTTGGGGTTTGGAACGTGGAACTTGTGGCTTCAGACTTGAGACTTAAGACTGAGAACTGTAAATATCAGACTTGAGACTTGGGATATGAGACTTGGGATTCGCGACTTGGGACTTAGAACTTGGGCTTGGGACTTTAGATTTGGGAGATGAGAATTGCTTTATTGTGTTGGGCAAGATGCAAACTCGTGTGATCAAGTGGCAGGCGATCAGCGACAGGATGTGTGTATTGAGAATTTAAGGCCGGTTCTACAATTACTCCATTATCAATGTGCACTGCCCGCATGAAGGAAGACCCGATGGCGAAAAGGAAGCCTTCTACGCGCAGCTGGAGGACGTCTACGACGGCTGCTCGCAGCAGGACATCAAGATCGTCATCGGGGATATGAACGCTCAAATCGGAAGAGAAGACTTGTACAAACCGGTGATCGGACACGAAAGTCTGCACACCGAAACGAACAACAACGGCCAAAGATATGTCAAATTTGCAGCTTCCCGCTAAATGGTAGTCTGAAGTACATTCTTCCCCCGCAAGGACATCCACAAAGCCACTTGGAAATCACCTGACCAACAAACAACGAATCAAATTGACCATGTGCTCATCGAAGGACGGTTATACTAGGACATCACCAACATACGCGCCTACCGAGGTGCGGACATTGACTCGGACCACTACTTAGTGGCGGTTTGTATGCGCTCAAAACTGTCGACTGTCTACCAGTCACGACAGAGCCGATCCCCGTGGCTCAACATCAAGCAGCTACGGGACCCGCAAGCCACCGAAGTCTACGCACAACAGCTTGTGGCGGCACTACCCACGGCATAGAAGCTCGGCGCAGCTTCTCTCGAGGATGGCTGGAGCATGATCCGCACGGCCAACAGGGAATCCGCGACAACGATACTAGGAACAGAGGCGCCGAGTGGCAAAAACGACTGGTATGATGGGGCATGCCAGGCAGCGGTGACAGAGAAAACCGGACATGGGTAAATTACCTGAGGGTAAGGACGAGAGAGAACCAGGTCAAGTACAAACGATCCTGAGACGTAAAAAGCGCCAGCAAGAGGGTCGTGACCATGAAGAGCTAGAAGAGCTGTTCATTGCTAATGAGACGCGAAAGTTCTACGAAAAGGGTAACCAATCCCGTAAAGGCTATGTTCCGCGAGCCGACTTTTGCAAGGATATGGAAGGTAACCTCATCACGAACGACAGCGAGGTGGTCGACAGGTGGAAGCAGCACTGCGATGTACATCTGAATGGCGATGCAACAAACAGAGGCGGAACTGGAACGGACCTGGGAGTGCCAGCAGTAGATGACCGGGTATTAGCCCCCGACCTCCACGAAATTCAGCGGCAGATTGGGAGGTTGAATAACAACAAAGCCACCGGCAAAGACGGCCTGCCGGGCGAGCTCTACAAGCGCACTGCACTGGGTCATTTCCAAGATCTGGGAAGAGGAAAAACTGCCGGAAGAGTGGATGGAGGGAGTCGTCATCTATAAGAAGGGCGACAAGCTGGAGTGCTGCAATTATCGTGGCATTACGCTTATCAACGCTGCATATAAAATACTCTCGCAAGTTCTATTCCCACGTCTAACACCTTTGACAATGAGGTTCGTGGGGCAGTAGCAGGAGATTTCATGGGAGCCCGCGCAACCACGGACCAATTTTTTTCAATCCGACAGATTTTGCAAAAATGTCGTGAGTACAACGTGTCCACGCATCACATTTTTATCGACTTCAAGGCAGCCTATAATACAGTTGATCGAGAACAGCTATGGCAGATCATGCACGAGAACGAGAATATCTTCCCTGATAAACTGACTCGGCTGATCAAGGCTACCATGAACCGTGTGATGTGTTATGTGCGTGTCTCGGGGATGCTCTCGAGTCCCTTCGAGTCATGCCGAGGATTGAGACAAGGTGATGGACTCTCTTGTTTGCTTTTTAACATCGCCCTCGAAGGTGTTATACGGGAGCGGGCATTGACACGAGTGGTACGATTTTTACGAAACGGGCTCAGCTTAACGGCTTCGGTGATGACTTTGACATCATAGCACGAAACTTTGCGACGGTGGAGAAAACCTACACCAGACTAAAAACGGAAACTAAGCGTATTGGACTGCTGATCAATGCGTCGAAAACTAAGTATATGAAGGGAAGAGGCTTCAAGGAGAACAATGTCAGCCTTCCACCCCGGATCACCGTAGACGGCGATGAGCTTGAGGTGGTAGACGAGTTCGTGTACTTAGGATTGCTGGTGACCGCTGACAACAACACCAGCAAGGAGATCCGGAGATGCATTCAAGCGGGAAATCGTGCCTACTTTGCACTTCGTAAGACACTGAGATCCAATCGAGTTGGCGCCATACAAAGTTGAAGCTGTACAAAACACTAGTTAGACCGGTAGTCCTCTATGGGCTAGAGACGACAACACTGCTCTCAGAGAACCTCAACGCCCTTGAAGTTTTCGAACGGAAGGTGCTGCGAACCATCTACGATGGAGTACAGACTGAAGACGGAGAATGGCGTAGACGCATGAACCATGAGCTGCACCGCTGCTAGGAGAGACCCCCATTGCACATCTGATCAAAGTTAACAGATTGCGATGGGCCCGACACGTCGCAAGGATGCCGGACGACAACCCGTTTAAAACGACCCATTTCAGTAATCCTTCCGGTACCAGAAACAGAGGGGCACAGCGTACACGATGGCTTGATCAGATTGAAAGTGACCTACGAGTGATAAGACACCTGGGAGCATGGAGCCATACAGCCCAGAAACGAGTGGAATGGAGACGACTTCTTGATACAGCACGAGCCACGAGCCGGCTCTAGCCTGCTAGGTAAGATAAGATGAGAATTGCGATTTGGTATTTGGGACCTGGTATTTGGAATTTGGAGCTTGAGACTTGACACATAGAACTTGGGATTTGGGAATTTGGACTTGGAACCTAGGACTTGAGACTTGGGACTTGAAGCCATAGATTTGGGACTTGAAACTTAATAATTGGGACTTGATACATAGGACTTGGAATTTGAGAGTTCGGACTTAAATCTGACAACTCGTATCATGATCAAATTTTGGTTTGAGACTTGGGACTTAAGATTTGGTATTTGAAACTGGGGATTAATGACTCAAATCTTGGGACTTAATTCTTGTGATTCCAATCTTAGGACTTGAGATTTAGGACTTGAGCAGGCCCGGATTTAGGAGGGCAACGGGGGCAAATACCTCGACATAACAGCAAAGGAAGACAAAGTAAAGTCCTTTTTGTTTGTTCGTCACTTTCGGCGGAGCGTGACGTCTTTTCACAATTCGCAATTATCTTACCGCTAAATGTTCTATGGAAAGAAGGCCTCATAGGCCTCATGAGAATATCTGCCCCGGGCCCTCAAACACCCAAAATTGTAATCCTCTGGGTAAGTCTGGGTAAGCTTAACTTAGATGTCGAGAATGTCCTGTAGCTGACAGTTAAAAATTCAATTGATACTGAAAACTTTTTGTCGATAAATTACTTTATTTTGGACGAGTAACAACATAAAAAACAATATCGCACACTAGCGTGTGGGGCTAATAACCGGATCAACTAGATTAGTCGATAGAGACTTCGTCATCGATGTTGTTTTTTGGCACATTTTGCATGTTTAGGATAAGTACAGCGGTACACCGTGCCCCAGTGCTGAGTCGAGAAAATTTCCAGCTCGAAAAGATCCTCGACCTGATCGGGAATCGAACCCAACATCACAACCGTGTGGAAGAGCTAGCCGATCGACATCGCTAACCACAGAGCCACGGGGACCACGCTTTTGGATAAATATATTCTCTATTTACATCACTCTTTATCTATGATAAAAACAAATTCGTTTTGTTCGTTTATCTTCTGGTTTAATTGTTATGAAATAAATATCTTCTAGATAAATTGTCGATACTGACTACTGAGGTAGCGTAGTCAGGAATTCTGAGGTAGCGTAATCAGAAATCCTGTCGGAGGGGGGGGAGAGATTTGGTAAAAAAATGTGAATGTTGATTATATTGAAGAGAGAGGCAGGTTGAGAGAGAGAGCAACCTAATTCGATGACCGCCATGTAGCAGAACGGAAAACAGTGGTTTGACGCACTCACATCACTCACTCTCAATATGGCTTGTGTTGTAGTAGGGAAATGAGTGCGGATGAATAATTAAGAGAGAGAGAAAGAGTAGAGGAGAACAGAAAATGTAAAAGATGAATTGTTCTCCTGCTATCATTCGCGATACCGCTAACTGTGCATCGCACGTTTTATTCAAGTCAACCGTTACGCAGTTTAGCCAATGGTCGACCACTTCCGAAAGAGCTTCACTTTGACTTTTTTGACGAAATGAAAAAAAGCATAAAAGTTATCGATACCGATACATTTTTCTATGCCAAATATGAAACCTTAAACCGACTTTAAAAAAAAAAAACTCAGAAATCTTTCTATTTGATGAAAATTACCAAATCATCATTCACTTAACTGGAAAAATCAATCAAGTTAACAATAATGTTGATACAAATTGTTTCCCTGAGCTCTGATTTAGACCCTTTCCCATTTATTTTATCAGCATGTAACATACATTTTGTTATGGCTTTCCAGAGAACAATCTCTCAGCCCCCGCAAAATTGAGTTTATATTTAAAAAAAATCAATGCATTATATTCAAAAAATGCAAAGCAAACTGGCAGAAATTGTATTCCGATTGATCAGCTTACTAACCGTTCCTCTATATTATATGGTTCAAATTGCTTGTACAACTAGTAAATTGCAATTAAAATTGAGTTGTCCATTGACGCAGTTAAAATGGCCAATTTGAAGACTACTGGAAAACGAAGAATGCAACGAGTCATTTATGCTCAGAATGACCATAAAAACATCCGAAAATGACATGTTTTTATTCAAATTAGCACTCACATATAAAGCTATCACCGCCTAATATCAGTTAAGCACAAACTCATTGCAAAACTTCCTAAATTCTCCCAACTCCAGTTGGCTGCTGGCTATCATCAAAAAAGGGTTCCTTAATGTCTTTAGAAGCAAACTGGCTTACAATCTTATGAATAAAATTAAATCATAAAGTTGTCACAACGTCCTCCCTCCTACCAGAAATGACCCAAACCGGTTGGATTGTTTTGCACCAGCTCGTATCTCCCGGTACCCATTATGAGGGAGTCCAAAATAAACTCAGTCTGTTATCTCTTTATTAAAATGTTGAAACACACAACAACCGGTCGGGTTAGGTCCGAACCATAGGTAAAAGTTAAACTGTGAGATTATTGTACCCGGAAAATCGCAGTGTGGGCCGGGAAGCACCCGTTAAATGTCATTGCTTTTTCGACATTCCCGCATTGGACGGAACCCTCCTCCATCAGATCGGGTTTTTTATTACACTGTTGTTTTTACGCTGTTTCACAAAGGGAAAATAAAAATTATGGGTTTATGTTGACATTCAATCCACGTTCTGTTACAGTGGAACTGTAAACAAATCTACTCAACTTGTTAGTTCAATGCGATTTGAAATGTTATTCCTTTTTTTTAATATCAAGAGTTTTATTCATATCTCTTCGCTTAAGTGCACATTGTACTGTACCCACCAGGGGCCCCAGTAATGAAACTACATTTATTCTACAATAATGAACGTCCCGGAAATTGAAGCACCAGGTGTCGAATTAAACAAATTGCGCGTCATTTATTTTACATTTCTTGCACTGTTCTCCACCGTCGAAAGCAGCAGCTAGAAAAAAAACCTAAACAAAAAGGTAGGCAGAAGCTCATTAGGCAGGACAGCCATTTGGGCGGTAAAAAGGCTCAGGTTCGGTATTCTGCAGGGGGAAAAAATGTCCCCCGTTTTGGACGGCTCTCCTGTACAGTACTCGACATTAGCACAACAATCACTAATTATGCGGCCCCCGAAAAGAGGCACCCGCTTTCTCCCCGAAAGGCGTTGATAAATGTGTTACAATTACCAGCCGAAATGCCGGTACGCTGTCTAGAATTCCAAATTACCGTTTGCCATCCTTCTGCACGCATTCCAGAAGCAGCGGAGCCGCCTCCTTCCCTCAGCCTGGCAATACATAATTAATTAAATAATAGATCCTTTTCGTGCCACATCGGCGTTAGAAGTGTACTCTGCTAAAATTAGACGAAATGAAAACTTTCAATTTATGCAGATGCAATTTAGTTTTTCCGGAACAACCTTGAAAGACTAAAAAATCTAAAGTTTAACGTTCCCACATTATCATTCGGTTATTATTGTCCTCCCTTAAAAAATCTAATCTGATCACACAATCGGGCGACCAACAAAAGCAAACCCAAACCGTTCGGTGTGCGCTGGCAGAACCAAACCCGCAAAACAAAAGCATTGAGCCACTCGAAAATTTCCATGCATGACAACGAGATAACCTTGGTTCGATCACAATAAGCCAATCAATTTCTCATCCTGTGCCAGGAAACAAACGGCTTCCACGCGTGGTGCCCCTGTGTGTCGTGTGACAATGGCCAGAGCTTGACTGCGTAGCTTGGCTCGCAGTCCTCAGATTGAAACGTGATGATGCTTCCTGTTGCTGTGGCTCCTGCGGCAGCATCGTCGTCGTTGTTGATGATAACGATGATGACCGGTTTTCCACCAAGGCCATGAAATCCGAGTTAAACGCCCATATGTCACATCCGGAAAATCCCTGTGCAAAAGAGGAGCGGTCTGTTTTTGCATGCCTGCCTCTCTTACGACGGGCAGATCGAATTACCGAATCACCTCTCGTTTCTAGGTGTATTCGGCAAAACAAAGTAGTGGAGCGAGTTTTTGCAGGGAAATTCGAACTGAAACGTTTTCCAACGACTGAATCAGAAGAAACTCGGAAGACAACTGAATGGTAACAGGGATATGCTGTGGAAATTGTTCTCACTTGAACGGTGGGACTCGCCACGAGAGCCATTTGCAACTCACTCTCTGTGTCGCTAGCAGAGCAATAGGGCTACGTTCACAGATAACTAGGAAGCTCAACCATTTTCGAAAGTGGTTGTTGTATTGGATATACATAATTATATCAGAGGTGTGTAAACTGACAACTGAAACTTGCATCTCTACTGCCGTATCAACAGCTATCGTTTAAAAACCACCATACCGTGTTAAATATTGATGGGCATGTAGGTTGGACTAAAAATGTTATCAGTAAGGGGTTTCATCAAATTTTTCAGTAATTTTTCACAAATTGGCATTCTTATACCCGTTCAATATGATATCCTAACGGTTTTTTTACAGAGAAAGTTTTTTGATTTGCAAGGAATGTGCTCTTTTTGAACAATTTTCAATCATAATTATTGGGACGAAAACGTAAATCTCTTATTACTATCAACACTGGCTCTAAAGTAATTACCTTTACAGTCCCATTCAAAGAATATCTCCAAATCTCGAAAAATCAAGACAACGAAAGTGTCATGAAACTGGACTTGAGATCAGATTTCGTTTGGTTTTGTATCGACACTGAAAAGTAGGCCAGAAGAAACGATTTTATTCGATACATTTTATTTTCAAAAGTTCATAACTTTTGAATCTGTTGATTAAAATTAAAGGTCGTTAATTTTAATTTCAATCCATTCATTTACCTAGCAACGTAAAGGCGAACCATTATAAATTTGCTACGGGTTACTTAGTGTTCCACAACAATAAACTTATCTAGCAACATTTTTAAATAGTAACATTAATTGCAGTTCCAAATATTCGAGACAGCTGAAGGGGCTGTTTCAGAAGTTGAGTGTTCAATAGCAGAAGGTATCGAATTATAATTATTCAAATCTCTTAAGAACAGTGCTTTGGAATAACAAGTCGAGTTGTTGGGAGGTTCTGCATACGAAGCACTTGAGTTGGCAACAGCTTCTCGAAGAGTATCGATAGGGATCGCCTCCTGATCAGAGGAATTCAGCATGATTCGTAGCTTATCAATTGAGCCTGTACTTGGTGCAGTAGCTCGTCAAACATAAAATGAGGTAACATCAACATTTTGAATAATTTAAGGCGTGTGACGTTGGGAACAGAGGAAGTAGAACCGTATATTGATCGTAGGTTCGCGTAGATTTTATCGCAGTTTGTTTGGAAGATGAAACCGATATTTTTCCGCATTCTACATCCACTTAATAGATTACCCATCCATAGCAAAAGTAAAATATTGCTTTGAGCTGTAATGCTTCTACGGTAACCCTTCAAAAACATTGTACAGTTATACCTCGACTATACGCACCCTCGATTTTACGTACTTCGATTTTACGCACATTTTACCTCGATTTTACGTACAATTTTGCCAAAAAATATTTTTAATTCAATGTTTTTTTGTTTGAATTATGCATATTGCAGGATTCTATATATTAGACATCGTTCACAAGTAATGAGCTGTCTATATAGACTGGTAAATCTGCCGAATACTCACACATATACACACACTTACACATATACATACACACATACATATATGCACACATACATACACGCATATACACACGCATACACACGTACACACACGCCCATATTCATTGTTATGAGTAATTTCTTTCAAGCATTTTCCAATTCCTTTGAACCTACTAGAGAACGTCTAATGACTACGTAACGCAAATAATTACCTCCATCGACTCGCAACGTCTCTGATGATGGAAGGCGTCGAAGGCTTTAGAAAGTCCTTTTGTCAAGTGTTTTCGCCAGATCATCGTAAACACGAACCGCTGTTGTTTGAATACTTTGTCCTTTATAAAAACCTGCCCGATAATCTGGTAGCAATGGTTTTCCGTGACGAAACACGACATCTGCTACTTCAGCAGTTTCTAAAATGACCTTGACAAAGCACATAGGATGGTAATTGGCTATAGATTTGACAAAGCATTTAGGTGTAGTTTTTACTCAGTGCGAAAATCTTGGGGTGCTTCCAGCATAAAGGAAAACAGAATGTGTCAATAATGCGGCTTAATCATTCTCACAGATTCAATCGACAAACCATCCAGACCGATTGCATTTGATCTTTTTCCGCATATTGAGATACTTTCCAGGACTCCACTGGACGGAAAGTAAAGCTGTAGGGAACGGAAAATCTGGTAACGACCAGCGCTTTAAACCTTCACTGTCATGAAAGGATTTTCAGTTAAAATTAAAATCTTTGAATTCCCTCAACCCTCCCAGCTGGTCTCGAGGTACGATGGTAGCCTAACAAGCCAGTCGTCGTAGGTTCGGGTCTCGACTCGGGAGAGACTGTTAGTGTCAGTAGGATCGTAGCGCTAGCCCCGCAATTTATCTGTACACTTAACAGTTGGCTGCGAAGTCTGTGCATAATATACAGAAGGTCGAGTTCCGAATCGGAATGTAGCACCAAGGCTTTTCTTTTGAATTTCTACTTTCAACGAACGAGCTGAGAATGAAAGAGACTTGCAGCTCCAATCAGTTGACAGTGATAGCAGCATTCCTGTGATTTTGCACACGCTGTGTTGTTTTAGCGATGTTTAAGCGGTTGAGAATGTAAATGATTTTATAGTCCATCGACTTCATGCAGTGAATTTACTCAAATCAAATAATTTTGATATTAAATCGGACATCTCATTTCTTTCAATGACGGGACTTTCACTGAAAATTGACACTCAAAATTGACAGTGAGAATGCATCTTTTGTCACTTCCGTTTGCAGTTTCGAAAATTGGCAGCACTGGTAACGATATTCTGCGCTCCCTGTTGTTATCATTTTGAATGTAGCTCGACAAAAACGTGAGATTCACTTCATCAGGCTGAAACTCACACACAGCTGACGGTTTATTTGTACCCGCTCAAATACTTTTAAAGCTGAGCTGACAACCTGTAAGGAGCAACGACCAAGCTCTAATTTTCACCTGGTTCTACCTCACGTCTTCTTCGGGAGTTCACAATCGGCTGCCAGCTGAAAAATGAACACTAGAATATACCCTACACAAACGGGGAACATTTTGTTACGTTAGAGCAACTTTTTATTACTTATTGTCAGTGCTGATAAAAGTCATTTTCCCCAGCAAAATTCTTCGAAAATTACAGCCAAACATTTTCAATTTTCACTTCCAATGATCGCAGCACTCTTTCAGATACACTAGATTTTCGTCCTAGTAACGTGCTGTTATACTCAGATGAAATAGATCGCGCGCATCGTCCACGGTTACGGAATAAAATTTGACGACAAATCCAACCAAATGATCAGCACTTCAAAGCGAAAAAGAAAACCAAACAGTCCCCTCAACCAAAATGAACCTCACCGAAACACTTTTTCATTGACACTGACCGAAGCCTTGACAATCTTCGTTAACTGATAAACTGATTTTGTTGTCTTGCTTCCATCGCATGAAATATAATGAGGTGTTTTGACAGTTCACTTTTTTTTAATACCCTCCACTGACCCCCACACCAAAGAGCTCACACAGGAGCCCCCTGGTAGTGGACACTGACTAATAGCAAAAAGAAAAACAATACGCGGAGAAATTAACTATAAGCAAACAACTAGGTGATATCCCAGTGGAACTAAGTTCCTTTGAAGGGAATCACATACTATAACACAAACATTTAAGATGTAGTGATAAACGTTACGGCTACAATGATAAGGACAAACTAAATAAGTTAACAATCAGAGATGCAGGAAAAAACCAGCAGGAGCCAGAAAAACCTACATTTACAAAAAGGTTGGCGCAACTAAAATATTAATTCGTTTACATTTCTTATTAAATGTTGCTTCAGTTTGATTTTAAACGGGATGGTATTAGTTATTAGTTTTAGTTCGTAAGGCAGCAAATTGTACTTTAACGGGCCATAAAACATGATGCGTGTTGAACCCAAGCTCGTGCTAGCTCTACTTTTCAAGAGTTCAGATGCATTTCTGGTGTTCTGACGGTTAATCCTAGCTGTGAAAGTTATGTTGTGATGAAAATTTTGTTTGTGTAATGTATTGTGGACAAAAATAATTGTTTGAGAATCATGTAGTCCTAAAATAGGAATTATTCTATGGTTTAAGTTTGTGTAGAGTAATTCAGTTGGATACAAGTGAGGCAAATTGACAATTACTTTTACACACCTGTTCTGAAGTGTTTGAATTTTTTTAAGTTGAAATTTAGCTGCATGACCCCAAACAATAATTAGGTATTGGATAATAGAATGAATGCATGCATAAAAGTTTAATAATGCTTTAATAGGCACAAACCGTCGTACCCTTTTCATAAGGCCACATAGAGTGGAAATTTTACATGACACTTTTCCAAGACGAATTCCCCATGAAAGACAGGAATCTAAATGAAGCCCTAAATATTTGAGAGAAGACACTTTTTCGATGAACAAATTTTTCACACATGGATCGGGATGTTGAGGAATTTTTTTGCGCAGCGAATGGAATATCATATACTTTGTTTTCGTGAGGTTCAGAGAGAGGTAATTGCCATCAAAATATTCAATTAGAGTGCGTAAATCGGATTCCATGTGAGTAACAACCGTTTGAACACTAGAACTGGGATAAAACAATGCTGTATCATCTGCAAAAGCTTTGATGTTCCATGAAGCTTCAGGTTTCCGAAGTCGTTGATAAAAACTAAGAATAATAAAGGACCGATATTGCTCCCTTGAGGTACTCCTATATCAATCGGGCGTAAACTACTACGCACTCCTTCAATTATTACAAATTGTTGTCGATTTGATAAGCAACTTTTGATAAAGTCGTTGGCAACTCCTCTTATCCCATAGCGATCAAGCTTCCTAAGCAGTATACCATGGCTTAGAGTATCAAAAGCCTTCTTGAGATCGATGAATAAGCCACCCACGATTTTCTTTTGATCAACTTCGCAGATCAATTCATCAACAAGTTCGGTAATAGCAGTCGATGTACCGCAGCCTTCCCGAAAGCCGTATTGAAATTTGTACATAACATCATTAGCCGACAAAAAATCCATGCAAAAAGCGGGAAGGGAGAACTCTGACAGGATTGTAAAAAAATAACGTTTATGGATGCTTTTTTTCACTTTCACTCAAAAGTGTCAACAAATATCAACCCTGCTTATTGTACATTAGACTGCACATTATACCAGGGATACAAAATGTGCAGATTTGTCTGAAAACGCAATTTTTTAGAGTCCGTGTGCAGATTTTCCTTGATTTGCAGAAATTTGCAGTTCTTCCACAGTTTCTGAAGATTTTTGTCAGGGTCTCCTTATATTTATGCAGATTTTTTCAAATATTTTTTTTCACATTTCGAGCGAATTATTCCGGTTTCTTGAGCAGTTACAGACATTTTTCAAAAACATCTGGCATCTCTGCATTATACACAAAGAGTAATAACAAAAAAGCAACAAAAATTATGACGGCCACACGCTTGTATGTGTTTCTGCAAGAGAACATTCAGCCAGGAACCGCAATGCATGTGTTAGCAAAACTTCACTCTGTCCCGTTATTCACACATAATAAGAATCTCATCCGTCAACCTCAAATGTCTAATTAGAAACACCACTGTTTCGTTCCCCAGTGTTTATGAAAATATGCAATACCGTGAGCCCAGAGCTGCGAATATTGTTCCAGATGGGCACGAGTTTTGTATCTTCAAACAGGTCCAAATGAGTTTCTATGAAGCACACTTATTAGGGAACTTTCATAAATGACGTAGCATTTGAGGGGGGAGGAGGGGGTTTGCAGTTTTGTGACGAAATGTGACGAGGGGGAGGGTAGGGGGTCAAGCCATGCTACGTAGCAAATATGAAACTTAGAAAAAAAGTGTTTTTTTTTCTAATTGCTCTATTTTATCACTGTTTTGTCTTTTTAGGGTTATTTATATTACTTTCTTGTTTTTTCTTGTTCATTCATGTTTCAGGCAAAGAAATATCATGAGAGGGAGGGGTGGGGGGTGTTGTAGTGGTTGCTATAAAGCTACGTAATTTTCTAGAGGGGGTCTTGACTTTGTGACGAAATGCTACGATGGGGGAGGGGGGAGTCAAAAAAGCTTTAAAAAAAACTACGTCATTTATGGATGTTCCCTTACGTGTTTTAGATAACTTGCATAAAGGCAAATATTTGTGTTTTTCTCTGACGCAGTTCACAAATCGTGATGTGATTCAAAGACACATTTGGAGTCTTCGAAATGATCAACGTCTGCATACTGTATGACGGGAAAAAATGCAGCTTGGCAACTCTTGTCATATTATTTCTTTATTCCGTATGCGTACAACAAACTAATACACGCGCACCGGATGAACTGGAGATAGAAGGAACGGCTTAAGTTGCGATGACGGTTTGTCTTGCCGTGAGTTTATGTACAGCTCTAAGTAGTGCTGTACATTAACCAGCGGCAGGGGGAGTCACCCTCGCAGCGAATGTACTACATATGCGACGGTGTTGTTTCTTGACTGGAGATGGAAAGGGAGCATTTTTCGACAGAGAAAATTTTGCACGTGATTGAAACGTCCATTATTAGATAGTCGTACTTCCGTAGCACGTGCTAAATATGTGACAGCATGTGTTGTTACTTGACTGGAGATGAACTTTATTGCTTTTTAAGTAACAGATTTGTTCCCTAAAGAGTCATTTCACGTTATTGCTAATTAAGTAATACGGAAAAACTTTGCGTGTACCAATGGGAATCGACTTTTCGAATGTCGGTCATAGGTTGGGCTCATAAGTTTCATCTTCTCGAAAAATGTATTCATACAAAATTTCAGCTCAACCGGATTGCGGGAAGTGATATTTCAAAGCAGGCAAACTTTCATTGTTTCGACTAATGAAGAAAGGCAGCATAGGGATACAAACCGAAAAACCCAAAACTTTGAGAGCGTCATCCAATTGGAAAATAAGCTATGAGTCCATCAAAAAACTATTGTACTATTAAAAAATGTAGACTGTGTAGAAAAATGTAGATTCTTTGGTGATTTTAATATTTCCAATCACAAAACTATTACAAAAAACGTGAACCTCAAACAAATTCATCAAAAACTCGTAAATTTCTAAAAAAATTTGAGAGACAGAAATTTTGTTTCTTCTACGAAGTTACATAAAATTTTCTGATTTAAAACTTTGTCCAAAACTGCAGAGCTCTAGCGTGTAAGGATAAAAAGTTTGGGTCGAAGCGCCATCTCCGCGGCCAAATCGCGAACTAAACTGAACGTCAAGTAGAAGTTCTTTTTACACTGTGAAACTTTGCTGAAGACCGCAAATAGGTTGGTTAGAGTATCAGAGTACTGGACCGTGTATTCCATGCTATAAAAACATAGAAATTGTATTGTTACATGAAACCTATGATTATATTCAAACTGAAATATCACAAAAACACAAAAAAACACATCTTTCAAAATTTCAGGAAATAACAATTGGACAATTTTTAGAAAAAAAAAATTATGATTTGCTAATACTTGCTAACCTATGAGATATCTAATTCACAAAATTATATATTTTTTCCAAATTTTGTGTAATATTTTCACCTGAGTACTTCAAAAACTTCTGTACTCGGGAGAAAACGACGTAATTATTTAATTTGTATCGAGAAAAATAGTACGAGGGTGGTACCCAAGACACGACCGCATGTTTGACGTAGGACTACGATAGTTTTATATTTCATTTAGAGAATTCAGACTTTGTTCGATTTGACCACGTTTCACTTTCGACACGGTTCGACTTTGGCACACATTAGCCAAAAACGATCGGTTATGTTTAATCATAATTTATAATTTTCTTGTTTTGCTTTCAACCAATTCAAACTCATCAACCACCAAAAGAATGCCATTTTGTTCATTATGTTGCCGCAACCGAAACCAAAATAGACATGATCAATGCAGTACTTAATACCGTGCTATACCTCTAATTACTCGGAAGGGTCATATCAAGTGTCTAGGTCGTTGAAGGCTTCATGCGAACCTGTCCCCGGTGCGTTCCGGATACTTTCAGATTATTGAGCTTAAATCCATCAAGCGACACCTCTAACAACTTACAATCCTAAAACTAGTTCATTGATGGCCACATATTGTTGAGGTCATATGCCACCAGAAAGTCATAAGAAGAAAAGCGTTTACTTTTAACATGGTCCGATTTTGACAACTGAAAAAATTCTGATTATTTATTTAAGGACATCTATTTGAGAAGAAAAAAATACTGTTTTTAACATTGATGAATACCTTTCATCCTAATGCTTGTATTTATATGTTTAGTAATAGTTTCTTGCAGATGCTGATGTAATATTTTTGTAATTGAAAAATACGAATATGAATGTTTAAAACCTAACGTCAAGATGCATATAATTTGGGTTTTCTCTATACCACAACCGCGTAATGCAACTAGGATTGTCAAATTGAATTTAATTTATTTAACTGGAAACATATAACCATCAGTACAGCTTAAACGAGCTATCTGAACTATCTGTTTAAAAATCTTTACGAAGCATATTGGTTTTCTATTGTCTTTTAAATAGCCTATAGTTGGTCATTTAAATAAATCTGAGAAAAACAGAGTGTAGAATTCTAAAAGACAGCAACCCAATGCAACTTCTAATTTTAGGAGATTGAAAAAAGTTTTTATCATTAAACATGGACATGAAAACCACTACGGTTGCAGTTTAAATGCCATCTACTCATCACGACAACCAAAACGAAACGAGCAACGGGGTAGCAAGCTTCTGATTAGTAGAATGTCCACGATTTTTAACTCAACTTTTGTTTAAGAGATATTTTAATTACTGTGTAACAATCTTTCGCAATATTCTACCTGTCGATTAAGACATCGGTGTTTGAAATCTGTTCAGGGGTAGTAATACAATAAGCACTTTAAAACGATGAGAAAACATCTGTTGCAGCTATATAAAGCGAGCTCGTGATTGGTTGAAAGCTGCAAAACTGAACTAGAAAAAATGGATTTCAACTGAACTTTTTACTAATTTACTGTTCAATGTACAATGTACAATGATATGTCAATTATTGTATCACATGCTTTGAAAACCGTCGTCGTTCGATCAAAGCATTGGTGGTTAAAATCCGTTCAGTTGTAATCACATATTGGATGCAACATCCAACATCGTGATATACTGTTGCGTACTGAATTATTTTATCCCCGGCCGCACAGCGTAGTTTGCGAACACGCACCACTGTACGTCGACAGCAGCTACATTGTTTCCACTTGGCTTGACTGCACATAAATGGCAATCGAGTGCTACTGCACTGACGACGAGCGACCGTCTTCTCATACATGGCTCGGTGCAGTACTGTTGCCTGTGTCAGCATGTTTTCCTTCAAGACATCAGTTTCAATAACATTCTCACAGCAGATCGTTTAATTGTCTGATAAAGGAGGTTGTTACGAACTTTCCGAAAAAGCTTCACTTTCAAGACATCAAAATAGTCTAGGTTCATGAAGGCAAATATTAGTTGACCTATTGGGATGGGGAGACTCTGTCAATCTTTTTTTGCCACTGAATAGAGGTTGTCATAGCAGGCAGTTGGTGTCCAGTCATGAAGTCTGTGCCAGGAGTGCTCGCATGTGATTGGCACATTGTTCGCGAAAATACGACCTTGAAACTTTTCATCAATTTTCACTGTTTAACAATTAAGTAACAATGATATATGAAGAATCAAAAAATTGTCCATCATTTTATCAATCCAACGACATATTGATTATTGTGATCCATCATGTGGTTACATCAATATTACCGTTTGAAATCTTTCATTCCGACGTTACATCTTGGTTTTTAGTTTCCTCAGAATGTATCTCGATATAGTGCGGTTAGACGTAGTCCTACGTCAAAAAATTTGTAAGAAATTAGTTCGAGTAAACTCATAAAATTATCACAAAAAACATAAAACTCAGACCAATTTTATAAAAACTCGTAGATCTCGGAATTGAAGAGTTAGAAATTTTGTATATTCTGTAAGTTTCATAGAATTTAGAGATCTACAACTTTGTCGAAAACCGAAAAGCTCTAGCGTGTAAGAGAAAGCAGTTGGCATCGCAACAGCACCTTCGCGGCTAAATTCCGAATTAATTTAAACATCCAAAATGAAGCCCTAACTATGCTAAGGAACTTTGTGGAAGATCGGAAACCGATTAGTTAAACCCTGAGAGCGCCAATAATTTCGTTCCACTAGATTCCATTCTTGGCCCAGTGTGCAGTGTAGCGAGAGTGCCACCAATTGATACGACGACGTCGAGTGCAGCCAGAAAGATTATCATCCCGCGGTTAAGTCCCCCGCCTTCGAGGTCACACGCGCTCTGGTTGGAGTCTGCGACGGGCCGGGGTCAAACACTATCAACAACGCTACTATGGTTAGTAAAGGCTACAAGGATCGTCAGCCACCAAATTAAGCTGTTATTAGCTCTTTGTAATTGATTGAAATGAGTAATTGATCACACTTCAATTTAAATGAAGTTACCGATTATGGAAAAATCGTTCTCTGGGTTTTAAGCACTTTGATAAACGGCTCATTTTTTCTAAATTGTGCAATCAAAATCACTCACTAAAAATTCGAAAAAGTAACTTGATATTATTGCACCACATGGTGGTGCGAACTACAATAGCAACAGTAGCCAAACAAAAGTGCGTAGTGAAATATCAACTTCCAAAATGGGACCGTGCAGTGGAATGAAATCGACCTAAAAAGTATTTTATCATTTATCAGTTTATTTTATCAATGCAATGCACGTTTGTGCCTATTTCTATTTTTCAAACTAGTTCACGTTTCTCTAACCAGTGATGTGAAGAGTGACTTATTTCACCAAAAAAAATTAATGAAGTTCTGTAGTATTCAACAGGAAGACGAGGATTCATGAGGATCTCGAGAGCAAGCTCATGATAAGTCCAACATTTATAGAGACTCAAACCTGTCAATACTCGTTTATCAAAACGGCCGCTGAAACCTTTGGCTCAAACAAGACAGTTGCCATTTTACCAATTGACGTTTTTTGCTTGACTATGATCCACTAATTATGATTTTCGTGAATGTTTACTTCAAGTAAAGCTTTTTCAAAAGGACTCCGCAAGCATCTATGAAAATGGCTAAACAGTGGCCTCCTGGCGTATTTTCATCATATATTTTCTATTCTAACTTGTATTTCGAACGACTTTTAACGCATTCGAGCTGTTTATATTTTTGATACTTGAAGTATCTCATAATATACTCCTACATTAGAACTGATAGTTCTCTAGTTAACTAGTTTTAGTGAAACTTAGAATCATAGGTTTAGAAGAAAAATTATCTTATGCGTATTAAAAGTGTCTTAAAATATTTATTTTCATAGCTATTCATAACTTCACATATTATTAACTTGCGATTCCTAGCTTCGATATAAAGGCTACCAAGAACATTTCATTCAATATTTCATTTAATTTTCAATGCACAGTAGAATATTTACGTTGTTAAATTCATTAATTACTTGTCAATAGTACGTTTCTACGAGAATCAATATTCTTGTAGGTCTTCATTACTTAATAAATAAACCAGAGTTTAGCTCTCTGAATTTGCTAGTCAAAACCAAAAAAATGTTTACTGGATGCTAAAATATGTGATATGCGCGTATACATAAAAAATTTAACTCAGCCCCCTCTAAAGTTTAAAACACCTAACAGTTTGTAGATTTTTCGAAAAAAGAACCGCTGTTCTACACCTTCAAATTAAATCAGAAAATCACGTAAACTCGAATTACGATAAAAACGATAATGATAATGAAATCGCTTACGAAGGTTTTTGCACAAAAAAAAAATTCAACTCCATAAAGACTTTGAAGTTGACGACAGGACAGAAGAGCAAAATTTACCACCATTCGGGATTTCGGTAATTGAATTTAGATATCACGAAAGTTTCTCTGTCGAATACCTTCAAGGGAATCGTTCGAACCGATTTTACTTACTCTTCAAGCTCTCGCTGAAAGTTCAAATGGCTGCAAACTTCAAATGGCTTTTATCTAGTTCCCCCTGCGGGAATGTATCGTTTTAAGACGCGATAGCGATAAACCTACTGAACGTGTGTGTGGGAAATCAACCTGAATGTAACGGCTCCCCCTTCCTTTACCACCGGTGAAAATCATAGAAAGACTTTTTGACTTTTTTTCATCGACCGCAAAAAGTCATCATCAAGCTTCCCAGCTGATAGTGACAAACAAACTTGCACACTCCGGGTGGAAACGAGAGCGGGAAAAGATAATACCTTTCAAGCATCCGTAATAAAGCCGGCTTTGTCCGGTCCCGAAACCCGGATTATCATCAGCCAGTGACACATTTCGGCTACGGTAAATGTTCGGGCGCAGGGAGCGTCATCATGATTCGTACAATTGCGATTGAGTCGAGGGTTCAAGTGGATGCAGGACGGACAGATTCATCGGAAAGGGGCGGCTTCTACGGTGAGGTTTGATCTAATAAATAGGATTCCCGACCGAACAGGTATTGCGGGTGGCTCCGAAATGTTAGAAGGGGATTTTCCGCATCACAGTTGAAACTTTTTTGATACCGATGCCACAGAAGTATGTATTGATAGGGCAAAAATATGTCCAACACACGACTGAGTTGAACTTTATTGTCCGAGTTGGGGAATTTCACTTGAATGGCATTCCAATTGTATGGGCTTGAAGAATTTCAATTCGGGAGGAAGTAGGAAAAGCGATCAACTCTCCTAGCGTTTTTGCACCCACTGCGATTCAGGTTGGGGAGGGATCAGGGAATAACTTGCTTGCATAGCCTGTTATGTCGGTGACCGAAAGAAAGCGGCACGTTCCCAACTGTAGTCCGTTAAAAACTGCTAAATCATCACTCAATCATAATTAGATGCAGGAAGGTAATCCGCTTACCGACACTCAACTCCGCTGGCGCCTCCCCACTGGAAAGACAGTAAGCCACCCTTGTGTTGTGAGAGTGCGGTTTCATGGAGTTTTAAACGGGCATTACAGAAAATTAAGATATATGAGAAAGCCTTCAATCATTGCTGGAGAGCAATTTTGTTTTCACCCTAGTTGAGTTTGTTGTTTTAGAAGAAATGAAAAACGGTTAAACATGCATAAAAAATGGGATTCCAATGAAAACATTTCTTGCAGATTGATTGCACATTTGTTTTACAAATCGAATATGAGAAATGTATGAAGTTTATCGAAACACTAGGAATTAAAACTCTTAATATTATTTTCCTGAAAAAAAATGAAAAAAGGGGTCAAACCAAACTCTCGATTATTCTCTAATGTATTTCTTAGCTGAAGGCTCCAATGTATAAAGTAATGCGAATCTTTATATCGCATGTTTTTCAAGAATACAACTGGAAAGATTCTTCGAAACACAGCTTAAAAATTTCCAAGTCCTCTAGGACTTTTCTCAAAAAAAATTGTTTAGAGATTACACTAGATTTGGAGGTTTCATGCATTTTGAAAACATTTGGCATAAAAAAAAAAAATATCGGCACTATCGTGAACTACTATCTGTGCACATCCACTTGATTATATCCGCCGATTTGAATGTCCAGTACACTGTATGGTTCATGCATCTGCGTCAAACACCTTTTCCTGGTTGCCGCCAAGAATTGAACGCAAGATCCGCAAGATTACTCACGCCTTACCTCACTGTCGCACGTCATCAACGTTACCAGGTAAATAAATTCGTCGACTACTTGACTGTCGTGGGCTGAAGTTTTGACGTAAGCGCCAAATTTTCAAATTTAATTTTTTTATTTATTATCACATACTTAGACATACGTAACACTGGCGATTTTTTTGGTACTCTTTGCCCCACATCACCCGGTACCAACACCAGTTTGAACTGCTCGACGAAAATGAACGGAATGAATGAATTTCATCGCGGCTCTACTCGAGCCCATAATAAAATCCCTTAAGAAACTGTCAAAAAGTTGTTTACAAAATCAATGCTGCATTTTTCGAGTGGAAACGAGACAAATGCAGGGTTGCGCAGGTACACAACCTCCATAAACTACTCAAACAGAGGTTTTTTTACAGAGGTTGGTACTTTCAAGTAGTTCATTTTGTACCAGCTTTTTTGGAAGATTTCTTCCTGAGTGTTACGTATGTCTTATGTATGTGGTTTTACTATAGTATAGGTTGCCATCTTCAAGATATTTGTTGCCGTTTTATAAAATGTTGATAAACAACTGAGAAATATCAAAAATAATAAATGACGTTAGCGCCATTTTGCATTGAAGTGACGTTGAGGTACAGAAACGATAGTGTATCATGCTTGTGGAGTGCATAATTTTAATTATATCCTTGCTGCTGACCGACCAGTACGCATGGCAAACTAGACTGCTTAGGCACGCCGAGGTCACTTTTTATGCAAAACGTTGAAATGGTTCTGCTGTTCTGCAGGAGAAGTGACACTAGCGTTAGAACTCAATGCATTTACATGAATAAACGTTTTAAAGCAACGGGATACGTTTTTCAACATATTTATTTCGCTTACGTCAAAATCACAGCCCACGGCAGTTGATTGATCAACTGATACCCCATTCATCACCACCGTAGCACCAACATCCTACGGGCTACCACGCACAAGCCACGCCGACCGGTGATTGCTTAGCTTACTATGCAAAGAGGATCATGAAATATGTGAAAAAAACTTAGTTATTCATTAAGCCCTATTTAGAGTTCCAAGCGAAGTGAAAATCTCATACAAAATGTTCATTTTTTCACGCCCGGAACTGTAAACAAATATGATCCAGCGAAATCGAAGGCTGTGGATCTCATCTTTTTCACTTGAGTTCACTTTTTTTACGCATGCAAACGCTAGTGAAAAAAGCAGCAGCAAGCGAAAACTGGCGTGCGTTTATGTTCTGTCAGTTGCAGCCAATTTTCTCTTCGCTCGGAGTGTGAGCTTGTGAATTTCGCTTCACTTAAACTATAAATTGCAGGCTGGTGAAATACCTGTGTGTTCTACAAACGGGTTTTCACGACAGACTTCGCTAGCGAAAATTTACGCCGTTTTCACTTGTCAAATTTTTCACTTCGCTTGGAACTGTAAACTATGCTTTAAAGAGAAAGTAAACAAAGAAGGTCTGTCAATACTTAGGCCCTTTTGAAGAGTAACACGACTTAGGCCCTTTTGAAAAGTTACACGAGAGTTATTTCATTTTCGCTCCGTTCGCTTTGTTCGTTCGAAAGTTTAGGAAGCCGACGCTGCGGTTAGCTCTGACACGGATGAATCAAAAACTGCACAGTACCAAAAAATGAAATTTACAACTAATACAAATGAAAGCACATAATGGTTTCTAGCACATAAAGTGAAAACATATATAATTTCACACCGTAAATAATGCACAATGCAGAATCGTTTTAAACCACGTAAATTTGTACGTTAAATGATATAAACTTTAAGCTTTGAATATAAATATGCATGCAAATTAACAATATGTTCATTTACATTGCATGTGAATATAATGCCACACGGAATATTACATGGTTCCCAATGCTCCATTTGTGTGCATTTAAAGAAATGTAAATTTTTTTACTGTGTGGCTCAAGTACTGGGAAACGGGACTCGGCAACACCTCTAATCCTGTGGCTAAAACGCTTTTGGCCGACAACAGATTTGCTGTCCTGGAAAACCCCGATGATCCAGAAATAGTAGAAAAGTGCCAGTTGGTCCTTGTGAAGCTAGAGAAAAAATCAACGTTCCTGGCGGATCTGCAGTCCATTCGAGCTCTTTTCCACATTATTGTAGCCGAAAGGTGCCCTCAAACAACATGACGGAGTTCCTCGTCGTTGGCTCCCGTCAAACTATACAGTAGCTCGCCCTTCTACCGCTGAACCCAACCACCAGACTGGCACAGGTGCCTGTACGTATGCTGAAGCTGCGAAATCCTATCGTCGGACCACTATCCGTTGGTGTTGACCTTGGGTGTCACTGCTGAGACAGTAGCCGATCATCCTAGGCGAAACTCCCATCGCGCTGACTGAGTCCGGTTCAAAACACCAACATCGACCACCCTTTGAATACTCCAGGGGAGATTGACCAGATGTTGGACACCCACCAGCGTGCTTTTGCCGTCGCACGTGACTCGGCGGTTCTTGTACAGAAAACTCAGGTAAGTACCGCCCTCCATATCGACAGCACCATTAACCACATCAGGTTGCGAAACATCTATCGGCACCAGTACCAACGAACTAGTAACTGATCGAATACAAGATCTGAAAACCGCGAGTTTGGCCAAAAGCTCCTCCAGATTCCTCCAAATTAAAAACCCTTTTGGTCTCTAGCCAAAGTTTAAGACGCTTAACTTCTACTGGAAACGCAGCAGGGCAAGCAGCAGCGGCAAGGCTGAGCAAGCGACTCATTCGATCGCAGCGTCCCATAGCAGACGGGCCAACCGGCGAACTGCACAGCAATACCTTTAATGTCCGGATATGTTAGTAACTTTGTCCGGATCTGTCGTGTCGCGTCTGCTTTTAGTTTTCTGGCCACTGCTTATAGCTGTGGGTATGCCGAACCGGTACACTATGGGACGTTTTCATACAAACGGGCGGACAAAAATATTTTCACTATTTTTTCAACACTTCGGGTATTTTTTCTACTTGTTATGAACAAAACAAGTTACTTAGGATCATTTGTGACTATATTACGGTCAAATTTTGATAGAGGGGAGTCGTTTTTGGGTATAGAAAGAGGAAATAAAACATGGATTCGTTCGGAATCCAGCACTTCTCCCTTTCAGTGGCTGCCCCACCATTTCCAATAGGCTTTTGACAACCTCTAATGTATAAGGAACATGTGTGTCAAGTTTGGTGAATATCGATCAAGGCGTCCAAGAGTTAAATTTTATTTATTAATTTTTATTTTATTTATTTATTTCGTCAAGCAGATGTAGACTACAGTTATAATAATACAATGTTTTCTATATTCTATACATTATTTCCAGTAGTTAGTCGTTTTTTGATTTGATTTCTGCCCATATTTTCGCTGTTGATATTTTCGCAGTGCTGATTATAGTGACGCATCATGCGATTTATTGAGCCATTTTTTTAATTAGTTAGTTCTGTGAAAGCTTTCCGAAAATACTTTACGATTTCTTAATTGACGACTGGGTGCATAAAAATTTAGTTGCAATAATAATTTAGAAGATTGCACGCGTTGAGAAATAATGTCATTGATAAAGTAAAGCATTGGAAGTTCGCGGCGTTTTTTAAGTGCTTGTATGTCTATAAGCATGCAGCGTGCTTCATATGGTTATTTAGAAGTCTTTCGAATATTCCGGAATCTGCTGCATTGATTATTTCTATAAAGAGCTTCATGTCGTCAGCATATAAAAGCACATGTATTGATTTAAGAAGAAAGGAAATGTCATTCACGTTTAATATAAAAAGAAGAGGGCCCAGGTGAGAGCCTTGAGGAACCCCGGAAGTTACTTCTATTGGGTTTGAAAAGGAATTTTGAAAGCGGACTATTTGTGTTAAGTAAGACTGCAGCCATTCCAAAAATTTTGTTTCCATTCCGTATTTTTCGAGCTTGAAGAGCAATAAAGGTATGTCGATTCTACCAAATTCCATAAAATATAAGCAAAAGAAAACGTTTTTTCTAATGTGCTCAAGGATGGGAAAAAGCGTTCAAGTGATAATTAAACAGTAGTCCAAACTGATTGTTTATCGCTTTCGATAATTTCAAAAGGATATGTGTTGAAAAATTTTCACTCGCGATTACTTTGCTTTGTTTGTTTCGTTTCGCGCTTTCGATTTTTTTTCACACATGTAGATAAGTACAATACGCCCAAACCGAGAAGCTAATTTTCTTCTTTTGAAATATGTAAGCGAAAATGAAAGCCGGATGTTCTACGGGGTGCTGTCTTCTAGAAATAGGAATTTAGATACTGTTATTGTGGCCAGGGCGCATCAAACAGATTTCCTAAAAGCATGTATTCAAGTATATTACATGCAAGCTTTCATGCAATATAGGGCTTCGGAAGTTGTTTTCTTCAGCAGGTTCCTGCATAAGATCGCTGTAGAAAACCTGCCGAAGAAAACCACTGACGAAGCCGTTCGCTACCCTACATTAAGTACATGCCAGATTGAGATTTTAATTGCCTTATAGTTTGGAGGTTTCAACCAAGAAATACATTAGAGAATTATCGAGTGACTAGTTTGATACTTTCTATACTTTATACTTTATGAGTGCAGTTTTACATCATTGTGAGACAAATCTTTAAAGTATGGCATCATTTTATGTCGTTGATTCAATACTGAATGTATTACAAAAATCGCAGCTTAAAACTATTGAACTGAAAAAAAATCGGTGAGAGAATTTTCGTCTTCAGGAAACGAAGATTTTCAGTATTGATTCTCCTGAAATTATCACTAACGATTATTTTTCATTTCTGTAACTAAGTAGCCGTATTACTGTTGATAAATGAAAATCAACAAAACGATTCCATGCGATAAAAAATCGGAAGTGATTCTTCGAGTGAATGATTTTTTCCATCCTTGAATGTGCTTCAATTTTGCTCCAAAAAGCAGAGATTGATCACTTACCAAAAAAGTTATATCGTTTGGTCGCAGGTAATCGCAACTAAACTCTTTTGAAATTGTTATTAGACACCTGAAACTTGAATAAAAACAGGGACCTAGCCTTGGAACTACTGGGAAAAAAAGATATCGACCGACAAAGTTGAAAATGATTTTTATTGTTTTTAGATAGTTTATTTGACACGGCACGATACAATTTATGTCTAACTGAGCCAAGTACATTTTTTTTTAAATTCTAAATTAGCAGGGAAAAGAGGGAGGCCTTTTCTTTATTCTCGCGGCCGACTACGAGCTAGTGGGGATTTAAGGTGAGAGAAGGGGTGTTACAATTTTGTTTTTAACTATTTTGTATTACAGAATGTATTCATTTGTACGTGGCTAACCAGTGATGTTCTATTTAAGCAGTTTTGGTCTGAGGTGTCTGCGTAAACATAGGGATGCCGAGTCTTCGTTTTAGTGTCTCCAGCCGGGTGTATCATTCTCTTTCAGTTTGTGACAGAAATTGTATTCTAGCAAATAGATAAAAGAAATCAAATTTTAATGCCAGCATTTTTTATAAACCCGTATAGCTGTGTCATGTACTGGAGATCACCGCTTCCCAGAATGTCTCTAACGGGTACGTTCGGTTGTTTTCCTCGGGCCCGAAGGGAATCTCTAAGCTCGGACCTAACACCACAGTATTCGGTACACGACCAAACAACTTACTGTCTACAAGCCCTATAAGAAAGAGATGCGTGTTTAACGTGTAGTGATTGGACATAAGTCTGGACATCACGCGAATGAAGTCCCGACCTACATCCAACCCCTTGAACCATGCTTTCGTCGATACCTTAGGAAAAATGGAATGTAGCCACCGTCACAGTTCATCTGAGTTCCATGATGATTGCCAACTGTTGAGTGTTCTCTGACGCAAAATGCTATAAAATTCATCATAAGCAATTGGTCTTTCATAAATATCGCCATCAATAGCACCCACCTTAGCTAAAGAGTCAGCCTTTTCATTACCCGGAATCGAGCAATGAGAAGGGACCCACGCTAAGGTAACCCGGTAATTTTTATCTGTTGAAGCACTTAAAAACCGCCGTATTTTCCCCAGGAAATACGGGTTGTGCTTCACAGGCTTCATCGATCGCAGAGTCTGAATGGCACTGAGACTATCTGTGAAGATGAAGTAGTGGTCTGTGGGTAGGGTTTCGATGATTCCAAAAGAGTACTGAATAGCAGCAAGTTCTGCGACGTACACGGAAGCAGGAGCATCGAGTTTGTAGGAGGCGGTAAAACTTTCGTGGAAAACACCGAAGCCAGTGGACTCATCTAGATTAGATCCGTCAGTGTAAAACCTTTTATCATAACTAACATGTTTAAACTTATTGGAAAAGGGATCTCTTGGGGTCGCAATTGATCCGGGATACCAGAAATGTCTTGTTCCATGGTGGTGTCGAAGAATATAGCATTATTAGAAGTATCTAAAAGTGCGACATTGGAGGAATCGTATGAAGAAGGGTTAATATCTTGAGCCATATAGTCAAAATATAAAGTCATAAATCTGGATTGAGATTGAAGGTCGACCAACCTCTCGAAATTTTCAATTACTAATGGGTTCATAACTGTGCATCGAATTAGCAACCGGTAAGAGAGATTCCAAAAACGATGTTTTAACGGAAGAATACCCGCTAACACTTCAAGACTCATCGTATGGGTCGACTGCATGCAACCCAAGGCAATACGCAAACAACGATATTGTATTCTCTCTAATTTTATAATGTGTGTTCGCGGCGGAGCGAAAGTAGAAACAGCCGTACTCAAGAACTGACAATATCGTTGTTTGGTATAACCTTAGAAGGTCTCCTGGGTGAGCACCCCACCAAGTTCCGGTAATCGTACGAAGAAAATTAATCCTCTGTTGGCATTTTTGTGTCAGATACCTAATATGACAAGCCCAGGTGCATTTAGAGTCGAACCAGACCCCAAGATATTTAGCGATTAAAACCTGAGAGATCGTTTTACCCGTTAGTAGGAGCTGCAGCTGAGCTGGGTTATGCTTCCTAGAAAAAACGACCAGCTCAGTTTTCTCCGGAGAGAATTCGATACCCAGCTTAAGAGCCCATTCAGACAAATTGTCTAAGGTATCTTGCAATGGTCCTTGCAGATCGCTAGCCTCGCTACCAGTAATGGATACAAAGCTATCGTCTGCAAGTTGCCTTAGCGTGCATGAATTTGCAAGACATTCGTAATTGACGTAAAAATTATATAAGAGAGGACTTAAACTTGAGCCCTGGGGAAGGCCCATGTAACTAATTCGGGAAGTTGTCGAATCGCCATGTGAGAAATACATATGCTTTTCTGACAACAAATTGAGCAAAAAGTTATTCAAATTTGGTGAAAGTCCCTGCGAATGAAGTTTCGCGCTTAAAATTCTACAGAGACAGAGTCAAAAGCCCTCTTAATATCCATGAACGCAGAAGCCATTTGCTCTTTTCGAGCAAAGGCTAGTTGAATTTCAGTAGAAAGCAACGCTAGGCAATCGTTCGTCCCTTTGCCCCGGCGAAAGCCAAATTGAGTATCTGAAAGTAACCCATTTGTTTCGACCCATTTGTCTAACCGTAAGAGGATCATTTTCTCCATTAATTTCCGGAGGCAAGAGAGCATCGCAATCGGCCTATATGAATTGTGATCAGAGGCAGGTTCCCCGGGTTTCCGAATAGCAATGACTTTTACCTCCCTCCAGTCATGCGGAACAATATTTAGCTCAAGAAACTTGTTGAACAAATTCAACAAGCGTCTTTTTGCAGAGTCGGGTAGATTCTTCAACAGGTTGAATTTTATTCTATCTAACCCTGGAGCCTTATTGTTGCACGACAGAAGAGCCATTGAAAATTCCAACATCGAAAATAGAGGCTCTTCCGTAGTTACTAATAACGCGTCGCGAAAGGTTTTCTGTTCCGGTACAGAGTCCGCACAGACCTTTTTGGCAAAATCGAGTATCCAGCGATCTGAATACTCCTCACTTTCATTCGAAACGTCACGGTTCCGCACGCGCCTGGCGGTATCCCAAAGAGTGCTCATCGCTGTTTCCCTCGACAACGCGTTTACGAACCGCCGCCAGTACCCGCGTTTTTTCGCCTTTACTAAGCTCTTCATCTGCCAGCCCAGTGCCTCGTACTTTCGAAGCAGGTTGACAGTGCCGTACTCCCGGTAGTCCTTATACGCCGCGGACCTTCGCGCGTACAGCTCAGAGCACTCTTTGTCCCACCATTTGTTGGGAGGGCGCTGTCTAATCGTCACCCCGGGTATCGGTTTCGTCTGAGCTTGAGTCGCGGCGTCGATTATCAAGCCAGCTAAGAACGCGTATTCTTCCTCCGGAGGAAGTTCCTCGTGAGTCTCGATAGATTGCGCTATAATAGACTCATAACACTTCCAATCAATATTACGTGTAAGGTCGTAGGAAATATTGATTGGGCTCGGGGGAGTTGAACCATTAGCAATTGATATAACGATTGGAAGATGATCACTACCGTGGGGATCGTTGATTACTTTCCACTGGCAATCTAGCGCTAGTGATGTCGAGCAGAGGGATAGGTCAAGCACGCTTTCACGTGCTGGAGGATTAGGTACACGTGTCGCTTCCCCAGTATTCAAAACTGTCATATTGAAGTCGTCGATCAAGTTACAGATTGAAGAAGATCGGTTGTCGTCGTACAGCGACCCCCATAGCGAACAGTGAGAATTAAAATCTCCCAATATCAAAAATGGCGCGGAAGGCAACTCTGCTATATCAGTGAGATGCCTCTGTTCAATCCGCGCGGATGGAGGGATATATAACGAAACAAGCATAGGTCTTTTCCATTCATATTCGTTTGAATGGCAACGACTTCAATATTCGAGATCGAGGGGAGGTCGATTCGGAAGAAGGAATAGCACTTTTTAATCCCTAAAAGTACCCCTCCACCGTGTGAGTCTCAATCTCGACGAATAATGTTAAAATTGCGGAAATTGAGTTGATCGTTTGAATTGAGAAAGGTTTCACAGAGCGCAAATGCGTCACAATTGTATGTATTTATTAAATGAGAAAATAGATCGAATTTGGGGATGATACTTCTGCAATTCCACTGTAATACAGTGATAAAATTCCTAACCTCTTTCGCCGTATTGGTCATCGAAAGATACGATAGCTGAAATGAGGGGCCAAGTTGCTGCTAGTTGCTTCAAAAAGGTTTTCACTATAGGAAGAAGGGCAAGAAGAATATTTTGTAGGGGATCTGGTATGTTGAATGTTTTAAATATCCAGTCCACAATTTCAGATAATTTTATTAACCCTGTTTCTTTTTTATCTTCTGATCGAGAAATGGGTGCACGAGGGGTTTTTGGTGCCCCAGGAAGCGGTGGGTACTCCTGGTTTGATTTAAAGTTAAAACCGGGAGGTACTTGCTTCGGTTTTTCCTCACCGCTTCCTTTTTGTGTTGGTTCATTGGTCGTTCCGCTAGGGGTTATCTTGCGACCTTTGCGAGAAAGATTAGGAGAGTTGATCATTCTCCTCTTCCTAGATCCTTCTGGCATGGCATAAGAACACCCTTCGACGGGATCGTCAGATGTACCCTCATCGGTTGGCAAAAAGGAAAAGATGTTTCCTTTCGAGGGTGGCTCAGCACTCTTCAGCATTTCTGCGAAAGAGCGCTTTGATCGTTCCTTTAGGGAACGCTTAATTTTTTCCTCGCGCTGTTTGTACGCGGGACACGCCGAAAGGTCATGCCGAGTTCCCTCGCAGTAAACACACTTTTCAGTATCCTCACTGCAAGCGGTATCAGCATGACTGCCTCCGCACTTGCTGCAGCGTGCCTTGTTGCAGCAGTAGGTGGCTGTATGACCTAACTGCTTGCAGTTTTGGCAATGCATGACCCGCGGTACGAACAGGCGTACAGGCAGACGAACCCTGTCCAAAGAGATGTAGTTCGGCAGTGCGGATCCGGCGAATGTTACACGGAAGAAATCCGAAGGGAAGAATTTCTTCTTCCCTTCTTCGATGGATACTGAATGCAATTGCTTGACATCCAGTATCTTTACATCTTGAATCAGGGGGTTCTTGAAGCAGCCAACCCCGTGACGCAAAATGTCATCGACCGTGAGGCTTCCTTCGGTAACCACACCGTCGATCTCCACGTCCTTGGCAGGGATATACACGCGGTACTCTCTCGTGAAGAGCTCGTAGCTAGCAATTGCGTTTGCTTGCTTCAAGCTACTCACGACAACTCGCAGTTTGTTCGGTCTAACCTTTGTAATTTCGGTTACGTCCGAAAACTGTTTTGCCAGGTCCTTGCCGATTTGAATAATATTTAGAGGCTTCTTTAAGGGCCTGAAGTAAACTACGAACGGACCTTTCGAAGCATCTGGGTAAGCTTTCACCCGTGTTGCCGGTACCCTCGGTACGGGGCTAGGTAGCGGGGAAGGTAGAGGGGAATTGATGGGGGAGATCTGAATCTCTTCCCCATTTGTTTCCACATCCAGGAATAGTTGCACCTGCATGTCGTCCATTTTGCGGGAGCGTTACGCTCTACCGCACACAAACGATAAATAGTCGAATGTGGGGGGGGGGGGGGTCAAGTAGTTGCAATTAAATTTTAAAAACAATTTTTCAAACTACAATGGATCAAAATAAAAAAAAGGCAGTAATACTAATACTAATGACAATAGTAATAATAATAATAATAATAATAATAATAATAATAATAATAATAATAATAATAATAATGATAATAATAATAATAATAATAATAATAATAATTATAATAATAACAACAATAATAATACTATTAGTAATAATGATAAAAATTCTAAAGTGAATACTTCACCGAACGTCTAAGTCACGACCTCACGGCTGATAGTAGGATCAATCGAGTGTCTCCGCAGAACAAACAATGACGATCCAGCTTCGTGTTGTGGTGACACAGTGGCCGTATCTTACACGCGACCTTGTAGATGCCACCTGTAGTTGACTTCCACTCGCTCGATCGTATGGTGGTCCGTGCTGCTAGCGGGGTAACAGCGGTGCGGGAGCATTATTCTTGCTGATATATCAGCTGCGTATCAGATCACTGAAGTTGAAAATGATGATTTTTCTCATTTTCTTCTAATTGTCAAGCGGTTTTAATCGGTTGGTCGCAGGTAATCGCAGCTTAACTTTTCTGAGATTGTAAAGAATAATGATTTTTCATCATTTTATTCTTTTTGTTATTGCTTATCTCTTTTTCCACTCATTCTCGTGAAAGCCAAATCACTTACGTTTATTAAAATATAATACACTGAATAAAAATTATGTTAACATGATCAAAAAAATGTTTTTTCGGAATTTGTATACTTACTATGAAAACCCAAAATTTTAAGTCGGTTTTAAACGCTTGGTCGCAGGTGGTCACAGCTTTTGAATTCGTTAGTAGACACCTGAAAGTTAAAAGAAAAACAAGGACCCAGCACGGGGGCTCTTGGGAGTAAAAAGATGCTGTCCAACGAAGTTGAAAATGATGATTTTTTTTCATTTTCTTCTTTTTATTGTGCTTAATCTATTTTTCTTTCACCCATAAAACCACACAACAACACATTTTTCTGAAAGCCCAATCAATAACGTTTACAAAAATATAATACACTCAATAGTTATTCTGTTATTACACAGTGCAACTAAAATTGACTTTTTCTTCTGCCTCGGTTTCTATATATAATTTTTTGGGTATTTTAGGGGTAGACGCCATTCTGATTTAAGATCAAATATCAAAATTCCATGAGTTTGTCCACATATTTGCATCTTCTTACCCATCTTTAAAAAAAAAACAGATCTTAAATCGGACAAAAACTGAGCTCAAAACGGTTATTCTACAAAACCGGTTTTGCAAGGTTTTAGTATATTTTACAAAACAAAATAATATCGAGTGTGTCTGAGCATTAATGGTAATGCGCTAACATCTGAAAGTGGTAGTCAAATTATATCTTATATTGAGTAAAAAAGTCCCAAAACGGTGATTCTACAAAACCGGTTCTGGCATGGTTCTAGTATATTTCACAGAGCAAAATAATATCGAGTATGGCTGAGCATTAATGGTAATGCGTTGATATCTAAAAGTGGTAGTCAAATTATATTTTATATTGAGTAAAAAAGTCTCAGAAATCGATTGGCAGGTGTCTGATCTACGTAAAATGCCAGCAACATGTCGATTTTGCCCCAATTTTCCTACAATATTGAATTAGGTTTATCTCGACGTTAAATTAACCTGTTTGAAATCTGTTTAATGTAATTTCAAGAGTGTAAGCGGTACTCAAAGATACAATAACAATTTGGCATCACATGAAACTCCCCCTCTTGCGGGGAGGGGCTTGCATTTTTGGCCAGGACCGGTCAAAACATAAAAATCTTTCTTCAGCTTTGAGACGGAATCATCGCGTCTTCGATAAAGTCAAATGCGACCCCCTCCCCGCAAAAAGGCGATGATCATGTGATGCCAAATTTTTATTGTATCTCTGAGTATCGCTTACACTCTTGATATTACATTAAACAGATTTCAAATAAGTTAATTTAACGTCGAGATAAACCTAATTTAGTATTGTAGAGAAATTGGGGCAAAATCGACATGTTGCTGACTAATTACGTAGATCAGACACCTGCCAATCGATTTCTGAGACTTTTTTACTCAATATAAAATATAATTTGACTACCACTTTTAGATATTAACGCATTACCATTAATTCTCAGCCATACTCGATATTATTTTGCTCTGTGAAATATACTAAAATCATGCCAAAACCGGTTTCGTAGAATCACCGTTTTGAGCTCAGTTTTTGTCCAATTTAAGATCTGTTTTTTTTTTAAAGATGGGTGAGAAGATGCAAATATGTAGACAAACTCATAGAATTTTGACATTTGATCTTATAGGGTATGGTAGAGTGTGTGCCTATTGTGAAAAATACCAAAGTACAGTAAGGTCGTTTTTATGCGGTTTTTTTTTACGCGGGTTGCTTTCCTCTATTACTCGAAAAAGGTACCAGATATCGACCTTATTTCAATCACATTTTCCGTTTTAGGCCACGAGTGATCATATATCAGTTTTCAAAAAAAATCACAATTTTTGGTGTAAATACTCAAAATTTTAAATATTGCATTTTGGTCTCTAGATTGGCCACTAACATATTCAACGAGGTTTCAACGTTTTAGGACGGTTTCATTTGTTATATTTGCAACTCAAAAAAGTCATTTTTTACGCCGGCCTTACAAATTTGGAACGCATCCCCCGCGTAAAAAACGACCTTAGTGTATTTTGAAGTACTCTAGATCATGATTAACAAACAAACAAACATTTACACGAATTAGAAAACCTTTGCAGTTTCAAGTTAGGTTGTAGTTTTCAGGTTGTGTATTTTATAGTTTTCGGGTTGTTTTTTTCTTTTTGTCTATATATTTTTCAACAGTAAACATGCCTTTTTGTCATTTAGACGCTTTCAAAAAACTGCTCTCGACGGAAAAGGGCATCAATAGAGAAAAGTACAACCCCTCCTGGAATCCAGGATGTCAGCGAAGTTCCATTGAAATCTATCAAAATGACAAAAAAGGGGTTTTCTGCGTTCTGATTTTGCTATTTTTTTTATTCGAATTAAATTAAATTTTGGGAGCATGATAAAAAATTATGTATTTCATTTAGCTACATCATATCGATCTGTAATAGTTCATTTCAACTTTTCTCAATCGAACCGCAGTGGCGATTCATCCTTCCGTTCATCGTAGGTGCGAAATCTCATCTTCGAGAAGCCGCTGCGACTCTTCTTCCGGTGGCTGTGCTTGATGTCCAGAAAGCTGTTCGAAGGAAGCGGTCCCGGGCTGCGCGGTACGATCACGTAGGTGCTGCCCGAACACGGCACCCTTGATCGCTGGGAACACTGTGACAGTTTGCCTTCACACGGCCGTTGGATGGCTGCAGCCAGCGCCGGAACCGTCCGTTCCTGTTCCGCTAGCACATCCCGTCGTTCCGCCGCTGCAGTCAATCCTTGCATCACTTTACTCTTGTAAATGTCTCGATACGTCATCTTACCATCTTCGAGCACCCGCTGGCTGGTCAGTGAGTTGCAATAATAATCGTAATACTGATCCAACCGGGCCACGCAGTTGTGGCAGATCGTTTTCGGAAGGCTGTCATCCCGCTCGATCGAAATCGGCAAACACACGCGGATCTTGGTCAGAATTTTGTGCTTATCCGCATACTGACCGTACAGGGATACTTGTAATTCGTCGGTTGAAAGACAGATACGGCAAACCGGTTTTAAAGAAGACATTTTGCGATTTTTTTTTTCACTCGGCTGAACTGAGCTTGCTTTGTTTACTCTCGTCCGACAATCACACGTGGCTGTCAACGATTTATTCGAATCCGGGTTACTTTGCAAGATGGCAGTCACAAGGGGCGAGTTGATGGATGTTGGACTTTCGCAAGATGAAATAGTTTTTTTTTTTATGTGAAGAAATTTTAATAATTATTACAGACTGCAAATCACGTGTACATAAATTAGTTCTGTTCGTAAAATCTCACTACAATTGATTTTCACTGCATTGTGCTGCCAAGATATTGTATTTACATAGTTTGCCTTTTACAAGTTTAAATTCAGCAGTCAGCAATGGGTTGCAGTTTGCGCATTAAGTTAGAGAGGAACTTTACCCGTCCTTTTTCTTGCTAAGACACCGTTTTTTCTCTTGTTCATAAATTATATAAAACCGAGCAATTTGTGCGATTGAAAGAACGTCTAAACTATCGCGTTTCGCGATTTTCTTCAGGTATCTATTTAATGTGTGGGCGGGGAAGATGAATTACTTGAGCAGTCTTTATTCCATCGTGCCTTCGTATAGTATTCTGTTTGTTTGTTTTTTTTTATAAATCGATGGGTGGAAGGAAAGTGCTGATGAAAAGCTTTCAATTTCCACGCAATTATTCTTCAAGACTGCAGCATTGGTAAGCATTTGTGAAGCTTGTAAAAAAGTACAAAACAAACCCACTGGAAAGGTGTTCTCGGCCGTTTCTTTCGAGTAACTAACGGACGGCCAATCTACAGACTTTTGCTGAGATTGTTTATCGCCAACGATTCATCACTCAACGTCTCGTACTCGGCCTGCATTAGCTTGTAGACCCGATCCATTAGCGCTGGAATGTCCTCCTTCGTCAGGCCGGCACAGGAAATTTCCGGCAGTATTTTAATTATGTTTTGACCTAAAATTACCAACAACTCACAGAATAATAGAATTTTTTGTTCATGTTCGCTACAAACCTCGGTTGAAAACTTTCGCTTTGGAATTCAGAAAATGGTACTTGGATATTACCACCGGTTGTATGAAACCTTGCGACTCGATGGCAACGTGAAAGGAACCTTTCTTAAAGGGTAGCAAGCTGTCCCCATGCCCTCGGGTTCCTTCGGGAAAGAATAAAATTTTCGCCTGAATGCATAATGCATGTGCGCGGTTAACAAAGCGTAAAATTCAACATTTATAACAGCACCAACCTGCTTTTCGTTGATAGCTTTCGTCTCCTTGTTGATTGTTGTTTTTGCCTCCTTCTGGTTTTTCCGATCGATGAAAAGCGTTCCCCACAGCCAACTGGCCGTTCCGAAGGGGAACAAGTAGAGCACCTCCCGTTTAGCGACTACCGTGGCCCGGCCGATAATGGGCCAAAGGTAAGCCAACACTAAAAAATATATCAAACATTAAATCCATTTTTTGCTAATCAATCTTCATTCATTCCCCTCCGGCACTCACCGATAAGATCCAAAGCACTCTGATGGTTCATTAGCACCACTCCACCGTGCTTTTGGTCGATGTTTTCTATTCCACGAACTTCGAACGTTGCTCCCAGCATCTTTCCAAACTTCCTACAGCAAAAGGCCGGAAACCTGTGGCCGGAGAAGGAAAAACAAAACTGTCATTATTAATGAAAACAACAATCTACGACTCGACTCGTTCCTGCCCTTATACGCACATGTGTATACATATTTAATGAAAACACTACCATCGGAGTTCGTGGCCCGTCGTTTTCCCGGAAGGGAATATCTGCTCAATTATTAAGGGCAAATTTTTCTGACCTTGCGTTTCAAGCGGCGAAACCGAGGGTGTCGGACAATTGGACACACAAAACATGGGAGATAAATTACATTGATTATTGATTGAATCAATGGCAAAATTACTGGCTATTGATGGAGACAAAAGCGCACCCTTCGGATAAATCCGATTATAGAACAAACCCAAATTGATATGTAAGCAAGCAAACTATTGTTTCTATACATCGTAATAACGATACGGAGAAGAGGGAGAAATAATCGAGTACGGTACTTACAAAGCATTGCGATGATCCCGCGGCCGGAGCAGCATAAATGGAATTGGTCCAACGGCACAAACCATCGACAGGACGAAGAAACAGACGAACTTAAAGTAGTACCGGGCGGTCGAGGAGAAGGTGATGATGAAGAACGCCATGAAGGCAAGCCCCAACAGTTCGCTGTCGATGGCGGTCATCTGAAAGGAGGTGGAACGGTAAAGCTGTAGGGCTCGAGAACAAATTACACTCGGATACGTGGTACAAGGACTAAGTGCTGTTAGTTGCTCATGTAATCAATTGTAAACAAACAGCCGAAAAATCGATACTCAGCCTACTTATTTTGGAGCAGAGGGATTTTGGGGGAAAAAAACGTAAAACAATGCAATTAGATTCACCCCCGGAATTAGGTTCGGGTACCGTAGGCAGAAATGGAGAAGCTAAGAACTATGCCAGGATTTCCCCAGCGACAATCAAATTTGGTGATAAAAGTACTCTATTGTTGATAATGAATTTCATGGAAATTCCATGCATACGGAAGTTAATTTCAACTTTTGCAGATATGATGACATTGCTTGATAATATGAAATTTTACAGAATTCTTTCTTCACTTCTATTGAAACGTATTTAGAAAATATTTGAAATCATATCCCCACCAAGCTTCAAAGTTATAAATCTCTACAAAGGTTAAATGTAGTGGTTCGTTTTTCATCCCAATATACAGTAAAACATATTAGACAAGTGAGTATATTGCAAGTTTTTTAAACTCATGTTTAATTCTTAATGACAATTAGAAAAATTAGAAAGCTGTAAGCTTAATTAACACAAATTATTATAGGGTATCGAACGTCTTCGTCATTGGTTTTCTTCGGCAGTTTTTCTGCAGCAATCTTACACAAAAGGGGGCCGAAGAAAACCACTGACGGAGACGTTCGATACCCTACTTCATTTCGTCAAGCTAAAAATTTCGAACTGCTCGGTATTTAACTACAGCAACAATAACCTATTGGTTCTCTGGATATTGTTAAAAGTCCTATAAAAGCAATTTCTGTAGCCTGAACATTAAAAATTTATCTACGTTCAAATGAGGGCTTTTTATGATATTTGTCCTAAATAACATATTCAACTCCGATATTGAATACTGTAACATGAATCCGATAGTTTAAGTCTAGAAGCCCACTAAAAACACCATTAAAATACAATTATTCTTGAAAATGAAAAAAAAGTAAAATAGGGTCCAAAAATTAATTTTGATGAAAGAAATGGTCTGACATTTCTTCATTCTCATTACTTTCTCGTTTTTGTAGATAGAGTTAAAAGTTGTTCTACAATGCTGTAGCTTCTTTGTTAAGTTTTATATCCAAAATTATAATCCAAAAATTTGGAAAATCAAAGATTCTCGACTTGATCGGGAATCGAAACCGACATCACAACCGTGTGGGAGAGCTAACCGGCCGACATCGTTAACCACAGGACCACGGGGATCACAATTAGCTTTGACTCAGTTGATCGATTTTCGATATTTTTAGATCAAATTAAATGTAGGTAATTATTGCTAGTTTTAAGACAAAATACTGAGGAATCGAATAGGACTACAATAATTTATTTTTAAATTGATTAATTTATACTCTATGATTCATCTAACCAAAATCTTTTTTTTTATTCTCGCTTATTTACCGTCGGTCTAGTTCCACTACTGTTATTGTGCCAATCACCGACGCCCGGGGAGGCGACTCCACCCAGGACCCTAACTCACGACCCGTTGATTAACGGACCGGCGCCAACTTCCTCATGCGATGGAAGGCGTGACCCAGAGATTTTTCGCCTCAGAAAATCTCCCGGTGTCGATTAGGATTGAATCTAGACCAGTTGGGTTGGTTGTGAGTGGATCACGCCACCTCACAGTCATCAAAGTCAAAGTCCTCAAAGTCGTGATTTTTCGACCTTCAAAAAACTACCAAGGGGGGAGTAGAGGAAATTGGGAAAATCGATTTTTTTTCGATGCCAAATGTCTTAGAAATGCATAAAACGTCGAGATCTGGTGTTATCTCGAAAAAAAAATTTTTTTGAACGAAAATCGACCTTCTAGGACTTGGCCGTTTACTGAGGGAATATTTGAAAACAAGCTTCTAAAATGACTCACAGCTCATTCCAAACCAGTTGTAATTTTTTTCAATGTTCATTAGGTATCTCAAACTGGATTTTCACTAGGGTGGTTTATTTATTTCTTACTAGGGTAGTTCCAAACACAATAAAAATTTAATGTTTAAGTGGTTTAGTAGGAAAAATGCTCATATTTATTTGCATCATATTTATTCACATCATATATATGATATACCACAAGGATGGACCAACTAGTGTTCCGTGAGGGTGGTGGCAACTACGTGGTATCTCCCAGATGATCTCGAGGTACGATGCTGGCTAACAAGCCAGTCGTCGTAGGTTCGAGTCTCGATTCGGGAGAGACTGGTAGTGTCAGTAGGATCGTAGCGCTAGTCCCGCAATTGTCCTGTGCACTAAACAGTCGGCTGCAAAGTCTGTGTAAAAAATAAACAGAAGGCCAAGTTCCGATTTGGAATGTAGCACCAACCCAAGTAACACACAAAACATGTTATAAAAGAATATTGTGAATTCTTTTCTAACATGTTTTGTAGTCATATAAGAGTACTATAAGCGCAATTGCAAACTTGTGTTGTTATATTCTTGTTCTCGCGATGTTCTTTTAAAGCATAATTGTGTCTCATAGATTATTGAATATAAACTGCCGCTGCTGGTCCGTAAATTGTGTTTGTGATGTTATCAAAACTGCACAGAAAACATCTTAAAATACATTATTTGCGAGAAGTTGTTTTTCACCAGTGATTCAATCACATTTCGAAAACAAGCTCGTTTTTTTCCTGGTTTTGGAGATGTTTTTCAATAGCATGGGTTAAACGAACAATAACTTTTACATGAATGGCACTTATTTTCGAGTTGTCTTCCAGAAAGACCATTTCTTATGATTGATCTTAGTATTCAGCAGCCAACGCAAAATTACTTGATCAAATTGTTATTAAAATATTTCAACGATTTCAATAAAACTATTCCAGGTGGGTAAAAATGTACCATGAAAGAATAAACAAAACGCTTGCAGTGCAACCAATATCACTTCATTTTTTTTAACCGTATATCTAACAATGTTTTCTAGTTTTACTATATTCTAAGTCTAGATAACGTTGAAACTATGCGAAAACAATTTTAATATTCAAGGTACAGAAACAATCCATTTTAAAAGGTTGTACATTGCTTTTTATAATTATTTTTAAATTAATTGGAAGTGCCATTGACGAGACGATTGTCGATCTTGATGCACTGCGCATAACAACACATTTGCGCATGCGCTGGGTAAATGTTGTCATAGCAACATTCTGTAATGTTGCTATGACAACATTTGTCATAGCAACATTCTGTAATGCAGCGGTTCTCAACCTGGAGTACGCGAGAGCCTTCAGGGGGTACGCGAAAGAAAAATCAGTAATGGCGGACAAAGCAATTTTTTTTAAATACTTTATTTATTGTTCAAACTTGCTCTTAAAACATGACTGTAGCAATCACAGATCAATTTGAAACCTGAACTAGACTACCACAACACGATCTACCACTACTCTCTCCCACTCTGCGTGAACATTCCAAGCAGGGGGGTACAATTGATTTGGTAAATATCGCCAAGGGGTACGCGTACAAAAAAGGTTGAGAACCGCTGCTGTAATGCATAACCTTTTATCCACTGATTGACAAATAGAACACGGTATCCAATGAATGGCGCATGAAGTAGAACACAATGTTTCACCATGAAATTTGACGCGCACTTAGAACTTTGTAGGGGAACTGCTCCATTATTCATCTCAGCCCATATATTCTCATCTCATACAACATGAAAACACAATTGAAAACAGGAAAAAACGCATATTTTCTAACTAAACCAATCTGCTAATCCATGAAATGGATTCTTCTTAGTTCACTTTAGATTTCTCATAAAGTAAAATCCTCAAAAACTCACTTAAAAGCTCTTAATTTTATGTTATAGTCGGGCATCTGTACTCAAAAACTCAGTTTATTTAATCACCTACCTCAGAAAACATAACCCGCGCATTGTTCAGCAGCCAACCAAAGGGTTTTTTCACCACTAGCGCAGCACTTTTTATTTAAACTACCAAACAAAATCGCTCACTACACTAAGAATACTTTAATCTTTGAAATTCACCTCGAATTTCCTAAAACAAGCTTGAATTAGCAGAAATATATGAGATGAATTACTACAAATCCTAAATTTCAACTGTATGTATTTGCATCTGAAGAAAATCAAAAGTTACCAAATCAGTTTCTGTTAATACGAAAAAATCATACTGAAAATGTTAAATTATTCCGACATAATTGACATAAACAGCAAGCACTGCAGTGGTCACCTAGGTTACCAATTTTGCACGTAAACAACTACTGCGGGTATCTAGGTAACCTCTACGACGGGCTGCGGCTACGTTCATTCAGGTTAATGTGATTCATCGATGATTAACAGTGGGGTGAATATGGGGGCGTCGTGAGATGAATAATTGAGCAGTGATTCAAGTTTTGAGTTGGATATGGAAGCGTTGTGTAAAAAGGTTTGTTCTACAAAATTCAGGATAAATCTAGCTAAGTTTACTGAATATACAATGCTGAACGATTTCATAAGAGCATGTAAGCGTGTTTTGTTCATTTATTCAATGATTTCGTGAAAATTTGGTGTTTATTCCGTGCATTCTTCGTGAGTATCGGACTAATGAGATGAATAATGGAGCAGTTCCCCTATTACAAGCATCGAAACGTTGATCTAATATTGTTTCTTATTTTTCGGTGATTATTCGAAATGCCGTAATCACTATTTTTTCCAATATTTTTATTTTGAAGTTTTATGCTTACGGCAGCGATGTTTTGATTAGTTAGCAATTAGGGGTACTGGGGGTAAGCCCGGCACTGAGCGTAAGACCGTCACCCCTAGGATTTTACTAGAAAACGCTATTTAACTGTATTTTGGAATATGTGAAGTGTTGGCATTTAATATTTTAGACATTTTAAGACACATCGAAGCCACCGTGAAACGTCAAACGTCAAAATAATAGACAAAACATACGCTACTGCAGCTGATGCGTAAACGAATGTAATGTTTCGTGAGTGTAACTTAAGCTTTTATTCATTTGAAAAGACTAGAATAACTTTTCGTTGCTCTACAATTTATTGCCTGTATTGTTAGCAATCACAGGAATTCCATCTGATGAAAAAGGAAGCGATAAATTTGTAAAAATACTCTTATGAAAAAATGTGTGCTGTCGGGGTAACGCCGTCACCCAGTAAGTGGGGCAAGCCCGACATGGTCTGAGGCTAGTTGAATGTTACTGACACATATTTCTCATCTATTACCGATGTCTCGCTGATAAATAAATTAATTAATCGACTCAGAACCATACACTCAAGCTCTTCTGTGATTTGTTAATGATTCCAAGGGTTATTAGAGGTGTCAAATAAACTTAATCAAGTCACAAAACTGACGGCTTTCCCGGTGGTATTTGAAATATGCTCCGGTGTGGTCAATGTGATCCTGGCTTCAATGAAACTAGTTAACAATATGATTTAAAGTGCCACATGATAGGCCGAGTATCAAATTCTTGCATTGTTTATGCATAATGTTCACTTGTTCCGGCAATCTGCCCAGAACCAGCTAACCGACAACAACCAAATTCAACAGTAACATACAGAAATGTAAGATCTCTCATTCGGCGGTTTTCGAATTCAAATTGGTTCAGTTAATTCGAGTTAATTCATGAACAAACTTAGAAGCCGGTGTTACCCCCAAGGGGTGCCGGTTTCACCCGCACTGATTGCTGAACGTCGTTTTTATCCTAGTTTCAAAACTTCACTATTCCTTGTAAAATAACAATTTGAAAGTACTGAAAACCTTCATATCTTGTAGAAAACAATCTGGGCATGAAAGAAGTATAACAATATTTGCCATCAAGTCCTACTAAAGAATCATTTTCCTTAGGGGGCCGGACTTACCCCCAGTACCCCTACAACTTGAAAATAACATGTTTTGAACGTTTTCTCACCGTATTGATACTCGAGATGTATCCTGCAGCATATGGCTTGCTTTCATGAAGTTATATAATACTTCATATAGCACCAGTACTTGCTATAGTAGCCTTTTGCGTTTTTGTGGTGATAGAGATATCATGGAAAAGGTGATATCAACTGAAATCTATAACTGAAGGTTGTGTTAGAGGAGTTGTCTAAACTGTTCTATAATATTGCCAGTCATGGCACAAGTAACGCAACGGTAATGACATAAGTTTCCTACTATGATTGCTTTTTTCTACTCATTAACAATAAATTCTATTTTTATTGTTTTGAGAACCACCCTAGTAAAAAATAAATGAACAACCCTGATGAAAATCAAGTTTGAGATACCTAATAAACTTTGAAATAATTTACATCTGGTTTGGTGGAACGAACTGTGAGTCATTTTAGAAGCCCATCTCAAAATATTCCATATTATATCGGTTGTTCAGAAAACGGCTCAAAAAAAGTCCCAGAAGGTCGATTTTCGGTCAAAAATTTTTTTTTAAATATCACCAGATCTCGACGTTTTATGCATTTCTAAAACCGCATTGGTAGCTTTTCGAAGGTCGAAAAATCACGACTTTGAGCGCTTTGAGGCACCCCTAAGTCATGTCCGATTGAGCTGAAATTCTGCACAGATCATTTTTGACGTGGGACTACGTCTTTGTTTCCTTTACTGGTATGCATTCTGTAAAATTGGAAATGAAACTGGAAAATGTTGCGTCAGATTTCGAACGATAATAACAACATAACGACAGTAACCAATATGTTGATGGATAGAGGTTTGGCTTTCCCTGCTATCAGCAACGTTTTGTAAAAGAGAAAATTACAACACTTTGAGGCACCAAAAGGTGCAAGTTGCCGATCATTTTTGTTCTCTGGTTATTCCGGCTAGAATTCCAACCATTTTAGTACTTTTGCAGTAGCCATGCACTACCAACATCCACCAGCGTTACGGGTGAAACCTGGCACGAGATGATCGGTACTATTTTGTCTTTCCTCCTTTCAACGGTTAGCACCTAACGCCACTGGTACGGTTTCAGAATGAAAATGATGGGTTGAAATGTTCGAACAGCACCTTTCATGTCAAGGCTTCGTCAGTTAGGTAGAAAGAAGGAGGAGT